>NC_133123.1:166828724-167137166 GCF_033568475.1 Henckelia pumila
TGATAGTAGTATCATTTGGCAGTGTAGAGCAGGCTATAGGCTTGGACCTAGAGTTCGTAGAGCATGCACTGATTTGAGGTACGAAAGTACTGTTCGAGATATCTTGACTGAGTATGCATGTATTATGTGACTGCATGGTTTATATGTCATTGATTTATGCTGCATTCATTTGCATACTGAGCTATCTGCTTCGAGATGTCTGTTAGAAGGGTTTTTTCCTATCCTGTTAGTGGTTGGATTTCAATCGATTTGGGTCCGGCATATCCACTGGTATTATGGTATGGGAGCCACCTCCTGAAGCAACGGCACAGCATGCTACATACCAGGGCCTGGTCTGTCTCTGTTATCTGATCTTTGACCTCGAGTTTATAGGGAGTTCACATTGCATGAATGTATACTCATACTCTCGTACTGAGCGTTTTATGCTCACGTCTCGTACTCTGTGTTTCTGGACACCCTATTCCATGGGGCAGGTTTGCGATTGGACGAGGCGGGTGGATCCAAGAGAGGCTAGGCAGTTGTTGGTCAGCTGGAGCTTCGCCTAGGTTTTATTCTGTTGTTATTTGGATTAATACAGTTGTTCTATCTGGTTGTATTATATTTGGGTATTTACAGATTCCTTTACTTGGGATTGTATAATGTAGTAGCCCGTACCCTAATTGAGTAATTAAAGGATTAATGCTAATTAATTGAATTGGGTATTGGACGGATCGAAAGCTCCGAAGGCACGATCGGAAGCTCCGAACAGGATCGGAAGCTCCGATGAGCGATCGGAGGCACCGATGTTATTACGTCAGGCATGACGTGTGGTTGGATCGGAAGCTCCGATCAGGACCGGAGGCTCCGATCACCCCTATCCGGAGTCAACAAGTGATATTTTGACACGTGGCAGATCAGGATCTTCGGAAGCTCCGATGGCAGGATCGGACGTCCCGATCGGGGTTCGGACGTTCCGATCAAGGATCGGAAGTTCCGATCGTTGTCTATAAATAGAAGGCCGAGGCTTCACTTTCAATTGCCAATTCCGAGTTCTCCTTTCTATTCTAGTCCTTTTGGAGCTGTTCTAGTCTTCTTAGGCTTGGTCCGGAGGTCGGCGAGGCGTTCAGTAGTCGTAGCGGAGTTGTGCCCATGTTCTGGAGGCATCGACATCAAAGGGCTAACGACGGACGAAGGTATAGCTTTTGCTTCCTATAAATATTTAGGAGTATGCAATAGCTAAGTTAAGGTTTTTAGAGCACTTTAATGATAGTAGTATCATTTGGCAGTGTAGAGCAGACTATAGGCGTGGACCTAGAGTTGGTAGAGCTTGCACTGTATTGAGGTACGAAAGTACTATTCGAGATATCCTGACTGAGTATGCATGTATTATGTGACTGCATGATTTATATGCCATGATATTATGCTTCATTCATTTGCATCTTGCTGTATCTCCTTCGAGATGTCTGTTAGTAGGGTTGTACCCTATCCTGTTAGTGGATGGACTTCCATCGATTTGGGTCCGGCGTATCCACGGTTATCTCGGTATGGGAGCCACCTCCTGAAGAGACGGCACAGCGTGCTACATACCAGGGCCCGGTCTGTCTCTGTTATCTAATCCTTGACCTCGAGTCTATAGGGAGTTCACTTTGCATGCATGTATACTCATACTCTCGCACTGAGCATTTTATGCTCACGTCTCGTACTCTGTATTTTATGGACACCCTATTCCATGGGGCAGGTTTGCGATTGGACGAGGAGGGTGGATCCAGGAGGGGCTAGTCAGTGGTTGGCCAGCTGGAGCTTCGCTTAGGTTTTACTACAGTTGTTTGGGTTTATACAGCTATTCGATTTGGTTGTATATTATTGGATAAATTATAGATTCCTTTACTTGGGGTTGTAAAATATTTATGGTTTCCGCAGTTTTATTCTGATATCTGTTTAATTAAGTTAATTGCATGCATAAGTTCTGTTTAGTAGGTGATCCAGGTAAGGGTCACTACATTTATGGTATCAGAGCATGCAAAAGATTTCACTGTGCGTCGACTCTTAGCTATGGGTCCTAAGCCCTTAGTTGGAGGTGAGTCTCCGGAGGATGCGGAGAACTGGTTAGACCACATGGAGATGACTTTTCAGACTTTTCAGTGCACCGAGGAGCAGAAGGTGGAAACCCTTGGCTATCTTGTGGATGGGTGTGCGCGCAGGTGGTGGAGGTTTACTTCTGCACCTTTTGTTATGGCGAGAGGAGTGGCCACCTGGGCCGAGTTCGGCACAGCTTTCCAAAAACGGTATTTTCCTCCTGCACTCCGTCAGTCGAAGGTAGGCGAGCTACTGAGTCTGCGACAGGGAGCCATGTCTATTGATGAGTATCAGCAGAAGTTCTTTGATCTGCTATCCTATTGCCCCGAGATTGCTGATAGCTCAGAGATGAAGTATAATCTGTTCCTTCAGGGCCTTAACCCTGAGATCCATGACCGTGTGGTGGTTGGCGACGACATGTCCTACGAGGGTTTGGTGAGCCGTTGTCAACAGGCGGAGGACAGCATTCGGCGGAACAGGACTTTCCCTCAGTCGAGGCCTGCTAGTTCTTTTGGTCCCCGTGCCCAAACTTTCAAGAAGTCTGGATCTTCTTCTTCCTCTGGTTCTGGAGGTGTTGTTTGTTTCGGTAAGAAGGACAAGTGTGATCACTGTGGGAAGAACCATCCATCCGACAAGTGCCGCAGAGCTTCTGGAGCTTGTTTCCATTGTGGAGAGACTGGTCATATCCGGAGGGATTGTCCACATTCTGGGGGAGGCGGTTCTGGATCTGGTTCAGGATCGGGTTCTCAGGCAACCGTTCAGCAGAGGTCGCAGGGACAGTCTGCTGGGAGTTCTCATTTGAGGCCACGAGCTTCTGGCCAGGTGTTTGCCCTTAGACATGATCAGGCTGTGGAGGAGAATGAGAAAGTCATCGCAGGTACATTTCTGCTTTATGGTATACCTGCTCTTGTACTTATTGACACTGGTGCATCTCATTCCTTCATTTCTGCACGTTTTGTTAAGAGGCATAAGTTACCATGCATTGCACTAGACGTAGTGATGTCTGTTTCTACTCCGACGGGCCAATCTGCTTTGGCTAAGCGTCTAGTGATGGGTTGCCCTTTAGAGTTCGAAGGGAACATTCTGTTAGCGAATCTCATGGTCCTGGCGATGGACGACTTTGATTGCATTCTGGGAATAGATATGTTGACTACCTATCGAGCTTCAGTGGACTGCTATCAGAGATTAGTACGCTTTCATCCGGAAGGGAGTGAGAGTTGGTTTTTCTATGGTGAGGGAGCGCGACCCCCGATGCCTTTGGTATCAGCTTTGAGAGCCTGTCGAGCTCTAGAGTCTGGCGGGGAAGGTTACCTTATCTATGCAGTTGATTTGTCCGCTGAGAGTATTGGGATAGAGAGCATTCTTGTTGTGGATGAATTTCCAGATGTATTTCCTAATGAGATTCCGGGTTTTCCTCCTGCTAGGGAAGTCGAGTTTGGCATAGAGTTGATGCCGGGTACTTCGCCTATTTCTAGAGCACCGTATCGTCTGGCTCCGTCAGAGATGCGTGAATTGAAGAATCAGCTACAGGATCTTTTGGACAAGGGGTACATTCGTCCTAGTGTATCTCCTTGGGGAGCTCATGTTCTCTTCGTGAAGAAGAAGGATGGGTCGATGCGGCTGTGCATTGACTATCGACAGCTGAATCGAGTCACTGTGAAGAACAAGTATCCGTTGCCTCATATTGATGACTTGTTTGACCAGCTGCAGGGCACATCAGTTTACTCCAAGATTGACTTGAGATCTGGGTATCATCAGTTGAGAGTCCGTGATCAGGACGTAGCCAAGACTGCATTCCGTACTCGCTACGGGCATTACGAGTTCCTAGTGATGCCATTTGGTTTGACTAATGCGCCGGCTATATTCATGGATTTGATGAACCGTGTCTTCAGGGAGTATTTGGACAAGTTTGTCGTGGTCTTCATTGACGACATCTTGGTGTATTCGCGTAATACGGAAGAGCATGTTTCTCACTTGCGATTAGTACTACAGACTCTTCAAGATGAGAAGTTGTACGCCAAGCTGAGCAAGTGTGAGTTCTGGATGGATAGAGTGGTCTTTCTTGGACATATCATATCCAGGGAAGGGATTTCTGTTGATCCAAGCAAGATTGAAGCAGTACTTAATTGGTCGCGTCCGACGACAGTTGCTGAGATCCGTAGTTTTCTGGGTCTAGCAGGGTATTATCGTCGCTTCATTCTGAACTTCTCTCAGTTAGCTCGACCGTTGACGCAGCTTACCCGCAAGGGTGTGGATTTTGAGTGGTCCTCCGAGTGTGAGGAGAATTTCCGTGAGCTTCGACGGCGGTTGACTTCTGCGCCGGTGTTGGCATTACCGTCAGGATCTGGAGGGTATGTAGTTTACACGGATGCTTCTCTTCAGGGGTTAGGTTGTGTCCTGACTCAGAATGGGCATGTGATCGCATACGCTTCTAGACAGCTGAAGCTTCACAAGGACAACTACCCAGTCCATGATTTGGAGTTAGCAGCCATTGTGTTCTCTTTGAAGATCTGGCGTCATTATCTGTATGGCGAGAAATTTGAGATCTTCATCGACCATAAGAGTTTCAAGTATTTGTTCACTCAGGAAGAGTTGAACATGAGGCAGAGACGTTGGATGGACTTGCTTAAGGACTATGATTGCGAGATTAAGTACCATCCGGGAGCTGCTAATCTCACCGCTGATGCTTTGAGTCGCAAGGTGCGACTATCCGCACTTCAGACTTGTTCGATGTC
This sequence comes from Henckelia pumila, assembly GCF_033568475.1. Lineage (NCBI taxonomy): Eukaryota > Viridiplantae > Streptophyta > Magnoliopsida > Lamiales > Gesneriaceae > Henckelia > Henckelia pumila. Next base: position 166,833,515 of record NC_133123.1, read on the forward strand.
TAGTGCGATCAGGGACTGTTGTACTTCAGGTTATACTTTCAAACATAAGAAAGGTATGTAGAGTATCCAGATGTTTGCGATATTATCTGAGCCAGCCTTGTATTCACGGATCCGAGATGCTCAGATGACTGATTCTAAGACCCAGCGTTTAGCTCGTCTAGCTAACGAGGGTAGCTCGTCTGGATTTCATTATCAGTCAGATGGCTTTCTGTGTTTGTCTGGTAGACTTGTGATTCCGCAAGATGAAGAGTTGCGAGAGGAGATTTTGTCTCAGGCGCATCGCACTAAGTTGAGTATTCATCCTGGTAGCAACAAGATGTACAAGGATCTACGTACTCGTTTCTAGTGGAAGGGAATGAAACGCAGTGTTTATCAGTTTGTTTCGAGATGTTTGGTGTGTCAACAGGTCAAGGCAGAGCACCGACGACCTGGAGGATTGCTTCACAGTCTGCCTATTCCTGAATGGAAATGGGAGTTTATCACAATGGACTTTGTAACCCATTTGCCGGTATCTCAGAGGAACTGTGATGCTATCTGGGTTGTGGTGGACCGACTCACCAAGTCAGCGCATTTCATTGCCTATAGCCGAGAGTACTCTGTGGATCGCATTGCACGGATGTACATTCAGGAGATCGTCCGACTTCATGGAGTGCCTGTGAGCATTGTCAGTGACCGGGACCCCATGTTTACTTCTAGATTCTGGGGGAGTGTTCAGCGTGCGATGGGTACTACTCTCAGTTTGAGTACAGCCTATCATCCGAAGACTGATGGTCAGTCAGAGCGCACTATCCGTACGCTAGAGGATATGCTTAGAGCGTGCGTCTTGGATTTTTGTCCAGCCTGACAGGATCATTTGTCGTTGATCGAGTTCGCTTACAACAACAGCTATCATACTAGTATTGGGATGACACCTTTTGAGGCATTGTATGGGCGAGGTTGTCGTACTCCACTCTTCTGGGAAGAAGTGGGGGAGAGACAGGCTGAGGGACCGGAGTTTATCCAGCAGGCGATTGATATTTTTGATCAGATCAAGAAACGGATTAAGACTGCACAGGATCGTCAGACCAGCTATGCTAATATCAAGCGTAGGCCTTTGCAGTTCGAGGTCGGGGAGAAAGTGTTTCTGAGAGTGTCACCTTTCCGCAAGATTCTCAGATTTGGCCTTAAGGGCAAGTTGTCTCCCAGATTTATCGGTCCGTTTGAGATCTTGGAGAGCATTGGCGATTTGGCTTATCGACTAGCTTTGCCACCGCATCTATCCAGTATTCACGACGTTTTCCACGTATCTCTGTTGCGACGGTATGTGGCGGATGAATCTCATATTCTGCAGCGGTCTGAGGTTCAGGTAGACAAGGATTTGACTTATGTTGAGAAACCTCTTCATATCCTGGATTTTAAGGATAAGGTTTTACGGAACAAAGTCATTCCTTTGGTTTTAGTTCAGTGGCAGCGCCGAGGCACTGAGGAAGCTACGTGGGAGCTTGAGGACAGGATGCGTAAAGACCATCATGAGCTGTTTGGATTTCATTCTTTAAGTTGCATTCAGTTGCAAACTCTGTAAACGATTGATTTGAATAAAGAATGTTTCTGATTTCTGTATTTGCATTCGTTACTTAAGATCTGTTTTCGAGGACAAAACATCTTAAGTGGGGGAGAATGTAGTAGCCCGTACCCTAATTGAGTAATTAAAAGATTAATGCTAATTAATTGAATTGGGTATTGGACGGATCGGAAGCTCCGAAGGCACGATCGGAAGCTCCGATGAGCGATCGGAGGCACCGATGTTATTACGTCAGGCATGACGTGTGGTTGGATCGGAAGCTCCGATCAGGACCGGAGGCTCCGATCACCCCTATCCGGAGTCAACAAGTGATATTTTGACACGTGGCAGATCAGGATCTTCGAAAGCTCCGATGGCGGGATCGGACGTTCCGATCAAGGATCGGAAGTTCCGATCGTTGTCTATAAATATAAGGCCGAGACTTCACTTTCAATTGCCAATTCCGAGTTCTCCTTTCTATTCTAGTCCTTTTGGAGCTGTTCTAGTCTTCTTAGGCTTGGTCCGGAGGTCGGCGAGGCGTTTAGTAGTCGTAGCGGAGTTGTGCCCATATTCTGGAGGCATCGACATCAAAGGGCTAACGACGGACGAAGGTATAGATTTTGCTTCCTATAAATATTTAGGAGTATGCAATAGCTTAGTTAAGGCTTTTAGAGCACTTTAATGATAGTAGTATCATTTGGCAGTGTAGAGCAGACCATAGGCGTGGACCTAGAGTTGGTAGAGCTTGCACTGTATTGAGGTACGAAAGTACTGTTCGAGATATCCTGACTGAGTATGCATGTATTATGTGACTGCATGATTTATATGCCATGATATTATGCTGCATTCATTTGCATCTTGTTGTATCTCCTTCGAGATGTCTGTTAGTAGGGTTGTACCCTATCCTGTTAGTGGATGGACTTCCATCGATTTGGGTCCGGCGTATCCACGGTTATCTCGGTATGGGAGACACCTCCTGAAGCGATGGCACAGCATGCTACATACCAGGGCCCGGTCTGTCTCTGTTATCTGATCCTTGACCTCAAGTCTATAGGGAGTTCACTTTGCATGCATGTATACTCATACTCTCGCACTGAGCGTTTTATGCTCACGTCTCGTACTCTGTATTTTCTGGACACCCTATTCCATGGGGCAGGTTTGCGATTGGACGAGGAGGGTGGATCCAGGAGGGGCTAGTCAGTGGTTGGCCAGCTGGAGCTTCGCTTAGGTTTTACTACAGTTGTTTGGGTTTATACAGCTATTCGATTTGGTTTTATATTATTGGATAAATTACAGATTCCTTTACTTTGGGTTGTAAACTATTTATGGTTTCCGCAGTTTTATTCTGATATCTGTTTAATTAAGTTAATTGCATGCATAAGTTCTGTTTAGTAGGTGATCCAGGTAAGGGTCACTACATTTATGGTATCTGAGCATTCAAAATATTTCTTGGGATTTAGTCTCATCTTGAGGTATTTTTGTAGATGTCAAATCATGACGACCAGAGTTCTCATGGCAGTGTTGGTGGGCGTTGGGGTGATGCCGACCGGGAGCCTCGTCGAGAACGGCGTCATCGTCACCAGGACGATGAGCGTTTCACTGTGCGTCGATTCTTAGCTATGGGTCCTAAGCCCTTAGTTGGAGGTGAATCTCCGGAGGATGCGGAGAACTGGTTAGACCGCATGGAGACGACTTTTCAGACTTTTCAGTGCACCGAGGAGCAGAAGGTGGAAACCCTTGGCTATCTTCTGGATGGGCGTGCGCGCAGGTGGTGGAGGTTTACTTCTGCACCTTTTGTTACGGCGAGAGGAGTGGCCACCTGGGCCGAGTTCCGCATAGCTTTCCAAAAGCGGTATTTTCCTCCTGCACTCCGTCAGTCGAAGGCAGGCGAGCTACTGAGTCTGCGACAGGGAGCCATGTCTATTGATGAGTATCAGCAGAAGTTCTTTGATCTGCTATCCTATTGCCCCGAGATTGCTGATAGCTCAGAGATGAAGTATAATCTGTTCCTTCAGGGCCTTAACTCTGAGATCCATGACCGTGTGGCGGTTGGCGACGACATGTCCTATGAGGGTTTGGTGAGCCGTTGTCACCAGGCGGAGGACAGCATTCGGCGGAACAGGACTTTCCCTCAGTCGAGGCCTGCTAGTTCTTTGGGTCCCCATGCCCAAACTTTCAAGAATTCTGGATCTTTTTCTTCCTCTGGTTCTGGAGGTGTTGTTCGTTTTGGTAAGAAGGACAAGTGTGATCACTGTGGGAAGAACCATCCATCCGACAAGTGCCGCAGAGCTTCTGGAGCTTGTTTCCATTGTGGAGAGACTGGTCATATCCGGAGGGATTGTCCACTGTCTGGGGGAGGCGGTTCTGGATCTGGTTCAGGATCGGGTTCTCAGGCAACCGTTCAGCAGAGGTCGCAGGGATAGTCTGCTGGGAGTTCTCATTTGAGGCCACGAGCTTCTTGCCAGGTGTTTGCCCTTAGACATGATCAGGCTGTGGAGGAGAATGAGAAAGTCATCGCAGGTACATTTCTGCTTTATGGTATACCTGCTCTTGTACTTATTGACACTGGTGCATCTCATTCCTTCATTTCTGCACGTTTTGTTAAGAGGCATAAGTTACCATGCATTGCACTAAACGTAGTGATGTCTGTTTCTACTCCGACGGGCCAATCTGCTTTGGCTAAGCGTCTAGTGATGGGTTGCCCTTTAGAGTTCGAAGGGAACATTCTGTTAGCGAATCTCATGGTCCTGGCGATGGACGACTTTGATTGCATTCTGGGAATAGATATGTTGACTACCTATCGAGCTTCAGTGGACTGCTATCAGAGATTAGTACTCTTTCATCCGGAAGGGAGTGAGAGTTGGTTTTTCTATGGTGAGGGAGCGCGACCCCCGATGCCTTTGGTATCAGCTTTGAGAGCCTGTCTAGCTCTAGAGTCTGGCGGGGAAGGTTACCTTATCTATGCAGTTGATTTGTCCGCAGAGAGTATTGGGATAGAGAGCATTCCTGTTGTGGATGAATTTCCAGATGTATTTCCTGATGAGATTCCGGGTTTTCCTCCTGCTAGGGAAGTCGAGTTTGGCATAGAGTTGATGCCGGGTACTTCGCCTATTTCTAGAGCACCGTATCGTCTGGCTCCGTCAGAGATGCGTGAATTGAAGAATCAGCTACAGGATCTTTTGGACAAGGGGTACATTCGTCCTAGTGTATCTCCTTGGGGAGCTCCTGTTCTCTTTGTGAAGAAGAAGGATGGGTCGATGCGGCTGTGCATTGACTATCGACAGCTGAATCGAGTCACTGTGAAGAACAAGTATCCGTTGCCTCGTATTGATGACTTGTTTAACCAGCAGCAGGGCACATCAGTTTACTCCAAGATTGACTTGAGATCTGGGTATCATCAGTTGAGAGTCCGTGATCAGGACGTAGCCAAGACTGCATTCCGTACTCGCTACGGGCATTACGAGTTCCTAGTGATGCCATTTGGTTTGACTAATGCGCCGGCTATATTCATGGATTTGATGAACCGTGTCTTCAGGGAGTATTTGGACAAGTTTGTCGTGGTCTTCATTGACGACATCTTGGTGTATCCACGTAATACGGAAGAGCATGTTTCTCACTTGCGGTTAGTACTACAGACTCTTCGAGATGAGCAGTTGTACGCCAAGCTGAGCAAGTGTGAGTTCTGGATGGATAGAGTGGTCTTTCTTGGCCATATCATATCCAGGGAGGGGATTTCTGTTGATCCAAGAAAGATTGAAGCAGTACTTAATTGGTCGCGTCCGACGACAGTTGCTGAGATCCGTAGTTTTCTGGGTCTAGCAGGGTATTATCGTCGCTTCATTCTGAACTTCTCTCAGTTAGCTCGACCGTTGACGCAGCTTACCCGCAAGGGTGTGGATTTCGAGTGGTCCTCCGAGTGTGAGGAGAATTTCCGTGAGCTTCGACGGCGGTTGACTTCTGCGCCGGTTTTGGCATTACCGTCAGGATCTGGAGGGTATGTAGTTTACACGGATGCTTTTCTTCAGGGGTTAGGTTGTGTCCTGACTCAGAATGGGCATGTGATCGCATACGCTTCTAGACAGCTGAAGCTTCACGAGGACAACTACCCAGTCCATGATTTGGAGTTAGCATCCATTGTGTTCGCTTTGAAGATCTGGCGTCATTATCTGTATGGCGAGAAATTTGAGATCTTCACCGACCATAAGAGTCTCAAGTATTTGTTCACTCAGGCAGAGTTGAACATGAGGCAGAGACGTTGGATGGACTTGCTTAAGGACTATGATTGCGAGATTAAGTACCATCCGGGAGCTGCTAATCTCACCGCTGATGCTTTGAGTCGCAAGGTGCGACTATCCGCACTTCAGACTTGTTCGATGTCTAGTGCGATCAGGGACTGTTGTACTTCAGGTTATACCTTCAAACATAAGAAAGGTATGCAGAGTATCCAGATGTTTGCGATATTATCTGAGCCAGCCTTGTATTCACGGATCCGAGATGCTCAGATGACTGATTCGAAGACCCAGCGTTTAGCTCGTCTAGCTAACGAGGGTAGCTCGTCTGGATTTCATTATCAGTCAGATGGCTTTCTGTGTTTGTCTGGTAGACTTGTGATTCCGCAAGATGAAGAGTTGCGAGAGGAGATTTTGTCTCAGGCGCATCGCACTAAGTTGAGTATTCATCCTGGTAGCAACAAGATGTACAAGGATCTACGTACTCGTTTCTGGTGGAAGGGAATGAAACGCAGTGTTTATCAGTTTGTTTCGAGATGTTTGGTGTGTCAATAGGTCAAGGCAGAGCACCGACGACCTGGAGGATTGCTTCACAGTCTGCCTATTCCTGAATGGAAATGGGAGTTTATCACAATGGACTTTGTGACCCATTTGCCGGTATCTCAGAGGAACTGTGATGCTATCTGGGTTGTGGTGGACCGACTCACCAAGTCAGCGCATTTCATTGCCTATAGCCGAGAGTACTCTGTGGATCGCATGGCACGGATGTACATTCAGGAGATCGTCCGACTTCATGGAGTGCCTGTGAGCATTGTCAGTGATCGGGACCCCAGGTTTACTTCTAGATTCTGGGGGAGTGTTCAGCGTGCGATGGGTACCACTCTCAGTTTGAGTACAGCCTATCATCCGGAGACTGATGGTCAGTCAGAGCGCACTATCCGTACGCTAGAGGATATGCTTAGAGCGTGCGTCTTGGATTTTGGTCCAGCCTGGCAGGATCATTTGCCGTTGATCGAGTTCGCTTACAACAACAGCTATCATACTAGTATTGGGATGGCACCTTTTGAGGCGTTGTATGGGCGACGTTGTCGTACTCCACTCTTCTGGGAAGAAGTGGGGGAGAGACAGGCTGAGGGACCGGAGTTTATCCAGCAGGCAATTGATATTGTTGATCAGATCGAGAAACGGATTAAGACTGCACAGGATCGTCAGACCAGCTATGCTAATATCAAGCGTAGGCCTTTGCAGTTCGAGGTCGGGGAGAAAGTGTTTCTGAGAGTGTCACCTTTCCTCAAGATTCTCAGATTTGGCCTTAAGGGCAAGTTGTCTCCCAGATTTATAGGTCCGTTTGAGATCTTGGAGAGCATTGGCGATTTGGCTTATCGACTAGCTTTGCCACCGCATCTATCCAGTATTCACGACGTTTTCACGTATCTCTGTTGCGACGGTATGTGGCGGATGAATCTCATATTCTGCAGCGGTCTGAGGTTCAGGTAGACAAGGATTTGACTTATGTTGAGAAACCTCTTCGTATCCTGGATTTTAAGGATAAGGTTTTACGGAACAAAGTCATTCCTTTGGTTTTAGTTCAGTGGCAGCGCCGAGGCACTGAGGACGTGAGCTAACAATGCTCAGTAAGAGACTATGAGGATACACATGCTATGAATGCTAAATACAAATGAACGGGTACCGGGAACCTATCACGGTAGAAACTCTTGCTTAACAAATGACACCATGATATGTAGCACACTGGACCGTGGCATCAGGAGGAAGTCCCATACCATAAGAATTACGTGGAATATCCAAACCCAAATCCATGGAATCCATCCACAAAACTTCGGGGCTGAGCAACTCCTCAACTTGTAATATCAAGGTGTAGGCTCAACGTGATAATGCATGCAGCATAATAATCATGACATAATAAATGCACACAAGTCATGTCATATAAATCACGCAAACATAGAACATGCATCTCAACCAGGATATCTCGGATAGTAAGTCGGTACCTCAAAATAAACAAAGGATACTTGTTCTTGGTTCAAGTGTTTTTAGTTGATACAAAGACACATGGAACCATCATTCTTCTTGATGAAAAGCACTGGAGCTCCCCAAGGTGAAACTCTTGGTCGGATATATCATTTATCAAATAGATCCTGCAACAGCTGCTGCAACTCCCTCATCTCTGCTGGTGCTAGACGATAAAGTGCTTGAGAAATCAGTGTCGTCCCGAGAACAAGCTTGATCCCGAACTCAATCTCTCAAACTGGAGGAAAACTTGGAATCTCATACGGAAAAGTTTCTGTGTACTCACAAACAACTGGCAACTCCTCAATGGCCCTACACCTTGTGGATGTATCAACCGCATAGATAAGGTATCCTTCCACACCTGCCTCCAAATCATGACAAGACTTCAGAGCCGATGCTAGAGGCATAGAGGGTCGCTCCCCCTTATCATATAAAAACCAATTTTTGCCCTCAACCAGACGAAACCGAACAATATTTTAATAGCAGTCCACAGTAGATCAATTAGAAGACAAAATATCATACCCAAAATATAGTAAAATCCTTCATGTCTAAAATCATAAGATTTTCTGATAACTCAGAGCCCTCAAACTCTAAAGAACAACCCAAGACTAAACACTTGGCCAAATCCGAATGACTAGTCATGGTAGACACAGATAACACTACGTCTAAGGATACGTACGGAAATTTATGGTGCTTAACATAACGTGCCGAAATGAATGAATGCGATGCACTAGTATCTATAAGAATGAAAGCAAGAATACCGCACAAATTATGATCATGATACGTGGCCTCGATCCTGTGAAGTTATCTCCCTTGCTTGTTATGCTACGTAGTAGATCGGTTATCTCACGTAGTAACTCCTCCCCTCTATCGTGAGGGGCCTCTAACTACTAGTAGTAAATTATATTAAGATTTACTCTTGCGAAATAGCTTCAAATCTAAGTATAGAAAAATGCTAGATGATGAAACTAAATTTGTCCACGTTAAAGATCAGTAAAAGTTCATATCAGCAGTTAAAAGTTTACATCAGCAGAAAACATTGCATTGCTATCAAAGAATAAAATAGATACGAGATAGGGTCTCATATTTATGCCTCGGGGAAGAGAATAAGCAATATAAAAAAAATTAAATAAGGGACATACAACAATACAAGCATACATACCTTCGCCAGATGCTAAAAGAGAAAGATCATGGGCAGGTGACAGAACAACTTCTTCTTTTATTCCCTCAACATACGTACCCTGCCAAGTTACAATTTCATATTTAATTAACATACAAATTAAATTATTATAGCAATAAAATTTAACAAAGCAATAATGCTCTATGAATCTTCTTCAGCAAAAAGAGAGAAGCTAAATGCAACCTCGTTTCCATATAAATATAAAACATCAAATTCTGTGAATCAAAGAACAGGCAACTTTTGTCCAACACTTGGTCAGTAAAATTTTTAAATCGAATCACACATGATCTGCTGTAATATCACATGCAGATCATAACTCATCTATTATGTTGCTAATGAATATCTTATAAACAAAAGATCTAAAGGTATCAAATAAATCTTGGAACAAAATATCATGGGGCAACTTGAAAAACATATTTAATTGTTTATGTTTCCAGGAACTGTTTTCATTTTCCTTAAACACGAACAAAACATGCTCATATCATTTCATAAGTTTTAAACAAACATTTGAAAACACATTCACATTCCCCTACGCAATTAATGTTTAAAGAGCTAACTAATCGAATATATTCTAACATGACAAAACAACTACAGCAGAAAATGTCTCCTTACTCCTTAGAAAATAAAACTAAGCATGTATTACATTCCGCAATTCACTTCCTGAATATATTTCAAGAAGATACCTTTTCTGGAAATGCCGAAAATGAATACCTTTAGAAATATCTTAATCTTATGAGCCCTGTAATATACTTTTTCGCGAATAATATTCATTTAATAAACATGACAAAAAATAGATAGAAAATATTACATTAAGGTGCATGAATAATTCGAATAAATCAAATGCGATAAGATTAAAAAACATGACGTATAAACCACTTTCTAACATGAAACATGTGTACCTAAGAATCTTCTCGTATTCTAAGATTTTGTCCAGTAGGATCCAACAAGTCGTTGATCACCTGAACATCCCAACCATGAACTCTTACATGAGATTTAGAAAATATATTTCACGAAGGCAAGTATAAAACTCAATAGAAATATAGTATCTAAAGCCTTTAATTTTATCACAAGTTGATAAAACAACTACAAGCTGACAAGCGAACAACTTCATTGAAAATTACATAATAAAACAATGGTTAAAAGGACGGACATGGATCTCTCTTATTATAGAGAGTTCACAATTATGCTCCAAATCCTTCGCACTGATAACCTTCAGAAAAGTCAGTCAAACTCAAGTCAACAAAATCATGAAGGTCAATCTAAAATGCAAAACTTAATTCATCCAGCAAATGCTCATATGACAGACAAAGAACAAAGCCAGCGAAAGGGCTCACTACGTGTTATTCTTTCTTTTACCTAAATCAAATTATAATGCAATTCCACCAGACAAAGTCGATAAATGGTGTGCATCAAGTAAATTTTTCCTGTCATGTTCGGCCTTTTAACATCATTTCAGAATTAGCCAGACAAAGGCGATAAATGGTGTGCATCAAGCAAATTTTCCTGACAAGTTCTGCCTTTCACATCATTTCAGAATTAGTGGTTTGTGATATGTTTATATATTTTATCAAACAAAAAGCCAGAGATAAAAAAGCATGCTAGATGATGAAACTGACTTCATTTTAGATTTCTAAATATGAAACTCGAAGGAGAAACTCCCGTCCCGGTGTCTGATAAAGCACATTTACAATTACTCAAAATTTGTCGAGAAAATAAATCTTTTAATGTACATAAGGCAATTAACATTTCTTGCTCTGTCACATGTAGAAATGACTGGAATTACCTCTTGTATAAATCCAACGACATCCTTAACAGCCAGTGGAATGACTCCTGGTGATTTCTGCTCCCCTGAATAATTTTTTTTTTTTGCGAAAAGAACAAGCATCATTGATGTTAGCAAATAAAATTAATACTAGCTATCCATGACGCCAAGCACTCCCAAGAATATCACGATATTTTAAGAAAAAAATCGTGCGTTTGGATTCTTGTAAAACCAGATTATTCAAATGCCCAGTGTCTTGGTAGAATTCAAATTCTCTTTAAAATTCCATGCCCAGAGGAGGATAAATACTATAAAGAACGAGTGAAAATAACTATTACATGCATCGTATGCGTCTTCCCGCTGCTAGTAACACCATATGCAAATACTGTAGTGACCCTTACCTGGATCACCTACTAAACATAACTTAGACATGCAATTAACTTAATTAAACGGATATCAGAATTAAGCTGCGGAAACCATAAACAATATACAATCTCAAGGCAAGGAATCTGTAAATATCCAAATATTATACAACCAAATCGAACAGTTGTATCAATCTAATAACAACAGAATAAAACCTAGGCGAAGCTCTAGCTGGCCAATAGCTGCCTAGCCCCTCTTGGATCCACCCGCCTCATCCAATCGCAAACCTGCCCCATGTAATAGGTTGTCCAGAAACACAGAGTACGAGACGTGAGCATAAAACGCTCAGTACGAGAGTATGAGTATACATGCATGCAAAGTGAACTCCCTATAAACTCAAGGTCAAGGATCAGATAATAGAGACAGACCGGGCCCTGGTATGTAGCACGTTGTGCCGTCGCTTCAAGAGGTGGCTCCCATACCATAATACCAGTGGATTTACCGGACCCAAAGCCATAGAAGTTCATCCACTAACAGGATAGGGTACAACCCTACTAATAGACATCTCGAAGGAGATAGCTCAATATGCAAATGAATGCAGCATAAATCAATGACATATAAACCATGCAGTCATATAATACATGCATACTCAGTCAGGATATCTCGAATAGTACTTTCGTACCTCAAATCAGTGCAAGCTCTACCAACTCTAGGTCCACGTCTATAGTCTGCTCTACACTGCCAAATGATATTACTATCATTATAGTGCTCTAAATGCCTTAACTAAGCTATTGCATACTCCTAAATATTTATAGGAAGCAAAAGCTATACCTTCGTCCGTCGTTAGCCCTTTGATGTCGAGTGCCTCAAAACTAGGCCACAGCTCCGCTACGACGCCTGGATCGCTATGCCACTTTCGGATTACCCACGGGACGACTAGAATTCCCTAGATCTGAGTTAGAAGGCTAAGGAATTGAGAGAGAAGAGAGGAATTGGTGCACTCAAATGTGAGCTCGGCACCCCTATTTATAGACGACGATCGGAACCTCCGTTCCTTGATCGGAACATCCAATCACGATCGGAACGTCCGATCCCGACATCGGAGCTTCTGATCTCGCTTATCTGCCATGTGTCAAAATCTCACTAGTTGACTTCGGATAGAGGTGATCCGAACTTCCGATCCTGATCGGAGCTTCCGATCCTGCCACACGTCATGCCTGACGTAATTCTATCGGAGCTTTCGATCGCTCCTTCGTAGCTTCTGATCCTGTTCGGAGCTTCCGAACTCACCTTCGGAGCTTCCAATCTTGTTCTGAGCTTCCGATCCTGCCTTTGGAGCTTCCGAACCCTTCCCAAGTAATTATGATTAATTCCTTAATCACTGATTTTGGTTACGGGCTACTACATTCTCCCTCACTTAAGATATTTCGTCCTCGAAATCAGATCTTAAGTACTGAATGTAATACAGAAATCAGAAACATTCTTTATTCAAATCAAACGTTTACAGAGTTTGCAACTGAATATAACTTTAAGAATGAAATCAAAACAACTCAGGATGGTCTTCACGCATCCTGTCCTCAAGCTCCCAAGTAGCTTCCTCAGTGCCTCGGCGCTGCCACTGAACTAAAACCAGAGGAATGAATTTGTTCTGCAAAAATTTATCCTTATAATCCAGGATACGAATAGGTTTCTCAACATAGGTCAAATCCTTGCTCACCTGAACCTCAGACCGCTGCAAAATATGAGACTCATCCGCCACATATCGTCGCAACAGAGATACGTGGAACACGTCGTGAATACTGGAAAGATGCGATGGCAAATCTAGTCGATAAGCCAAATCGCCAATGCTTTCCAAGATCTCAAACGGACCGATAAACCTAGGTGACAACTTTCCCTTAAGGCCAAATCTGAGAATTTTGCGAAAAGGTGACACTATCAGAAACACTTTCTCCCCGACATCGAACTGCGAAGGCCTACGCTTGGTGTTAGCATAGCTGGCCTGACGATCCTGTGCAGTCTTAATCCGTTTCTTGATCTGATCAACAATGTCTATCGCGTGCTGGATAAACTCCGGTCCCTCAGCCTGTCTCTCCTCCACTTCTTCCCAGAATAGTGGAGTATGAAAACGTCGTCTGTACAACGCCTCAAAAGGTGCCATCCCAATGCTAGTATGATAGTTGTTGTTGTACGCAAACTCGATCAATGGCAAATGATCCTGCCAGGCTGAACCAAAATCCATGACGCACGCTCTAAGCATATCCTCCAAAGTACGGATAGTGCGCTCTGACTGACCGTCAGTCTTCGGATGATAGGCAGTACTCAAACTGAGAGTAGTACCCACCCCACGCTGAACACTCCCCCAGAATCTAGAAGTAAACCTGGGTTCCCGATCGCTGACAATGCTCACAGGCACTCCATGAAGTCAAACAATCTCCTGAATGTACAACCGAGCCATACGATCCATATTGTACTCCCGGCTATAGGCAATGAAATGCGCTGACTTGGTGAGTCGGTCCACCACAACCCAGATAACATCACAGTTCCTCTGGGATATCGGAAAATGGGTCACAAAGTCCATTGTGATAAACTCCCATTTCCATTCAGGAATAGGCAGACTGTGAAGCAATCCTCCAGGTCGTCGGTGCTCTGCCTTGACCTGTTGACACACCAAACATCTCGAAATAAACTGATAAACACTGCGTTTCATTCCCTTCCACCAGAAATGAGTACGTAGATCCTTGTACATCTTGTTGCTTCTAGGATGAATACTCAACTTAGTGCGATGTGCCTGAGACAAAATCTTCTCTCGCAACTCTACATCCTGCGGAATCATAAGCCTACCAGACAAACACAGAAAGCCATCTGACTGATAATGAAATCCAGACGAGCTACCCTTGTTAGCTAGACGAGCTAAACGATGGGTCTTAGAATCAGACATCTGAGCATCTCGAATGCGCGAATACAAAGCTGGCTCAGATAATATCGCAAAAATCTGGATACCCTGCATACCTTTCTTATGCTTGAAAGTATATCCTGAAGTACAACAGTCACTGATTGCACTAGACATCGAACAAGTCTGAAGTGCGGAGAGTCGCACCTTGCGAGTCAATGCATCAGCGGTGAGATTAGCAGCTCCCGGATGGTACTTAATCTCGCAATCATAGTCCTTAAGCAAGTCCATCCAACGTCTCTGTCTCATGTTCAACTCCGCCTGAGTGAACAAATACTTGAGACTCTTATGGTCGGTGAAGATCTCAAATTTCTCGTCATACAGATAATGACGCCAGATCTTCAAAGCAAACACAATGGCTGCTAACTCCAAATCATGGACTAGGTAGTTGTCCTCGTGAAGTTTCAGCTGTCTAGAAGCGTATGCGATCACATGCCCATTCTGAGTCAGGACACAACATAACCCTTGAAGAGAAGCATCAGTGTACACCACATACCCTCCAGATCCTGACGGTAATGCCAACACCGGCGCAGAAGTCAGCAGCCGTCGAAGCTCACAGAAATTCTCCTCACACTCGGAGGACCACTCGAAATCAACACCCTTGCGGGTAAGTTGCGTTAACGGTCGAGATAACTGAGAGAAGTTCAGAATGAAGCGACGATATTATTCTACTAGACCCAGAAAGCTACAGATCTCAGCAATCGTCGTTGGACGCGACCAATTAAGCACCACCTCAATCTTGCTTGGATCAACAGAAATCCCCTCCCTCGATATGATATGGCCAAGAAAGACCACTCGATCCATCCAGAACTCACACTTGCTCAGCTTGGCGTACAACTACTCGTCTCGAAGAGTCTGTAGTACCAACCGCAAATGAAAAACATGCTCTTCCATATTACGTGAATACACCAAGATGTCGTGAATGAAGACCATGACAAACTTGTCCAAATACTCCGTGAAGACACGGTTCATCAGGTCCATGAATATAGCCGGTGCATTAGTCAAACCAAATGGCATCACTAGAAACTCGTAATGCCCATAGCGAGTACGGAATGCAGTCTTGGCTACGTCCTGATCTCGGACTCTCAATTGATGATACCCAGATCTCAAGTCAATCTTGGAGTAAACTGAAGTTCCCTGCAGCTGATCAAACAAGTCATCAATACGAGGCAAAGGATACTTTTTCTTCACAGTGACTCGATTTAGCTGCCGAAAGTCAATGCACAGCCGCATCGACCCATCCTTCTTCTTTACAAAAAGAACAGGAGCTCCCCAAGGAGATACACTAGGACGAATGTACCCCTTGTCCAAAAGATCATGTAGCTGATTCTTTAACTCACGCATCTCTGATGGAGCCAGACGATACGGTGCTCGAGAAATAGGCGAAGTACCCGGCATCAACTCTATGCCAAAATCGACTTCCCTAACAGGAGGAAAACCCGGAATCTCATCAGGAAATACATCTGGAAATTCATCCACGACCGGAATGCTCTCTATCCCAATGCTCTCAGCGGACAAATCAACTGCATAGATAAGGTAGCCTTCCTCGCCAGACTCTAGAGCTTGACAGGCTCTCAAAGCTGATACCAAAGGCATCGGGGGTTGCGCTCCCTCTCCATAGAAAAACCAGCTATCACTCCCCTCCAGATGAAAGCGTACTAATCTCTGATAGCAGTCCACTGAAGCTCGATAGGTAGTCAACATATCTATTCCCAGAATTCAATCGAAGTCGTCCATCGCCAGGACCATGAGATTCGCAATCAAAATGTTACCCTCGAACTCTAAAGGGCAACCCATCACTAGACGCTTAGCCAAAGTAGATTGGCCCGTCGGAGTAGAAACAGACATCACTACGTCTAGTGCAATGCATGGTAACTTATGCCTCTTAACAAAACGTGTAGAAATGAAGGAATGAGATGCACCAGTGTCAATAAGTACAAGAGCATGTATACCATAAAGCAGAAATGTTTCTGCGATGACTTTCTCCTCCACTGCCTGATCATGTCTCAGGGTAAACACCTGGCCAGAAGCTCGTGGCCTCAAATGAGAACTCCCAGCAGGCTGTGTCTGCGACCTCTGCTGAACGGTGGCCTGAGAACCAGATCTTGAACCAGAACCAGAACCGCCTCCCCCAGATAGTGGACAATCCATCCGGATATGACTAGTCTCTCCACAACAGAAACAAGCTCCAAAAGCTCTACGACACTTGTCGGATGGATGGTTCTTCCCACAGTGATCACACTTGTCCTTCTTTCCGAAACGAACAACACCAGCAGAGCCAGAGGAAGAAGAAGTAGATCCAGACTTCTTGAAAGATTGGGCACGGGGACCCAAAGAACTAGCAGGTCTCGATTGAGAGAAAGACCTGTTTTGCCGAATGCTATCCTCCGCCTTGTAACAACGGCTCACCAAACCCTCGTAGGACATGTCGTCACCAACCTCCACACGGTCATGGATCTCAGGGTTAAGGCCCTGAAGGAACAGATTATACTTCATCTCGGAGCTGTCGGCAATCTCGGGGCAATAGGATAGCAGATCAAAGAACTTCTGCTGATACTCATCAATAGACATGGCTCCCTGTCGCAGACTCAGTAGCTCACCCGCCTTCGATTGACGGAGTGCAGGAGGAAAATACAGCTTCTGAAAAGCTGTGCGGAACTCGGCCCAGGTGGCCACTCCTCTCGCTGCAACAAAAGGTACAGAAGTAAACCTCCACCACCTGCGCGCTCGTCCATCCAGAAGATAACCAAGGGTCTCCATCTTCTGCTACTCGGTGCATTGGAAAGTCTGAAAATTCGTCTCCATGCGGTCTAACCAGTTCTCCACATCCTCCGGAGACTCACCTCCAACCAAGGGCTTAGGCCCCGTCTGCAAGAATCGATGTACACTAAAACGGTCCTCATCTCGATGACGATGGCAGTGTTCCCGACGAGGCTCCCGGTCGGCATCACCCCAACGCCCACCAATACTGCCATGAGAACTCTGGTTGTCACGATCTGCTATCTACAAAATTAACCTAACGGTTATCTTATGTAGAATCTAAATGGATATCACCTACTAAATAAAACTTAGACATGCAATTAACTTAATTAAACGGTTTCAGAATTAAGCTGCGGAAACCTTAAACAATATACAATCCCAAGGCAAGGAATCTGTAAATATCCAAATATTATACAACCAGATCGAACAGCTGTATCAATCTAATAACAACAGAATAAAACCAAGGTGAAGCTCCAGCTGGCCAACAACTGCCTAGCCCCTCTTGGATCCACCCGCCTCATCCAATCGCAAACCTGCCCCATGGAATAGGGTGTCCAAAAACACAGAGTACGAGACGTGAGCATAAAATGCTCAGTACGAGAGTATGATTATACATGCATGCAAAGTGAACTCCCTATAAACTCGAGGTCAAGGATCAGATAACAGAGACAGACCGGACCCTTGTATGTAGCACGTTGTGTCGTCGCTTCAGGAGGTGGCTCCCATACCGTGGATTTACCGGACCCAAAGCCATGGAAGTCCATCCACTAACAGGATAGGGTACAACCCTACTAATAGACATCTCAAAGGAGATAGCTCAATATGCAAATGAATGCAGCATAAATCAATGACATATAAACCATGCAGTCACATAATACATGCATACTCAGTCAGGATATCTCGAATAGTACTTTTGTACCTCAAATCAGTGCAAGCTGTACCAACTCTAGGTCCACTCCTATAGTCTGCTCTACACTGCCAAATGATACTACTATAATTATAGTTCTCTAAAAGCCTTAACTAAGCTATTGCATGCTCCTAAATATTTATAGAAATCAAAAGCAATACCTTCGTCCGTCGTTAACCCTTTGATGTCGAGTGCCTCAAAACTAGGCCACAGCCCCGCTACGACGCCTGTATCGCTATGCCACTTCCGGATTCCCCACGGGACGCCTAGAATTCCCTAGATCTGAGTTAGAAGGCTAAGGAATTGAGAGATAATAGAGGAATTTGTGCACTCAAATGTGAGCTCGACACCCCTTATTTATAGACGATGATCGGAACCTCCGTTCCTCGATCGGATTGTCCGATCAGGATCGGAACGTCCGATCCCGACATCGGAGCTTCCGATCTCTCTTATATGCCACGTGTCAAAATCTCACTGGTTTACTTCGGATAGAGGTGATCGGAACTTTTGATCCTGATCGGAGCTTCCGATCCTGCCACACATCATGCCTGACGTAATTCGATCGGGGCTTCCGATAGCTCATTCGGAGCTTCCGATCCTGCCTTCGGAGCTTCCGAACCCTTCCCAAGTAATTATGATTAATTCCTTAATCACTGATTTTTGTTACGGGCTACTACAAATACTGTGCCTACAAAGAGATAAAATGCTGTCAGAAACCATGATAAATTTAGATGTGTTTGTACGGACAGGAAGTTATCTCCCTTGCTTGTTATGCTACGTAGTAGATAGGTTATCTCACGTAGTAACTCCTCCCCTCTATCGTGAGGGGCCTCTAATTACAAGGAGGAAATTATATTAAGATTTACTCTTCCGAAATAACTTCAAATCTAAGTATAGAAAAATTCATATGCCACAACAGAAGGTTAGATCAAAGATTGACAGTGTTCCAAAAGCGAAAAATATTTGATAAAATCATTATTGATCATCAAGAGGAAATGCCATCGCAATTAAAAGAATGTCAAGATAACATTTACTTTCATTTGCATAGTAACAAAATCATATTTTATTAAAGAAGTCCTGACCACCTTCACGTTGTTTCCTTTCCATTCTCTCTTTTTCTTGCTGCATCCTTGCAGGGTCTGACTTCTCGCCCTAGAAAATGTCGTATGCAACATATAAGTGATTTGAATCAAACTACTCAACCTACCAAATCATTGAATCACATGATCAAATCATTGCAAAAAATCACCAGCGTCATTCATATGTAGAGATAATATATATTAGGGGAGAAAATGCTCTCACCACCAAAATCTGGGTTCAGTTTGCTTGAGTGAGATTCCATGGGATATTTCACCTCGCCATCCTGATATGTTGAGCAAAGTTGCATCAACCATTTTTCAAGCGATGAACAATAAATATCAAAGTCAATGATACTTACAGATTTATCATAAATATCAGGTTTTGATGGTCTTTCCAACGCTATCGCAACAAGACAAAATACAATGAATTGTTTAACTACCAAAATTTAGGCGTACAAGAAATATTAAAAATAAGAATGGAACTAACCATTAGAAGTTGACAGAGCTGAAGCTATTTTAAGCCTCCTGCAATGTCATGAGAAGGAACCAGATGCATAACATTTGGCTGAAATAGAATTGATTAATTTTTTGTGATTCGCACAAGCAAAAGAACTTTGACAATGCTTTTCTTCGCCACTAGGAGATGGCGAATTAGCTCTAAAGAAGAGCTAAAAAGAACAATCTTTTCTACACCACTCAGTACCTTTCACAACAGCTTTATTCGGTAATAGGCGCCCATTTTTTTTTCATATTGGCAGGTTTAACTTGTTGAAATAAACACAGAACCAGAGAGAATCTCACTAAAAGCATCACAGGTAAAAACTCAAGTGAGATAGAAGCAAAATGACCTATAAAAAAAGGTGGTGTAAACACGCAAAGGTTTAAGATTGTCAATTACCAAAACATGCAAAATGGTAGTCAAAATAAAGTTAATTTGACACCGCAGCAAAACGAAATAATTACCTTCCTCCATAAAAATGATCTTACCTTATCAGCTCTCGTATCCAGAAAACATTTTACTGCTTTCTTCAACTTCCATAAAGTTTCATCCTCAGATGCATCAAAAAAGAAAGCAATCCTTTCTTCAACTTCACTTCAACCAATAGACTAAAGAAAGGAAAAATAAATGGAAAAAAACTCACTCCGCTAATTCGCCGAGCTGTCGTAAGATGCCGACGAGGCCCGAAACTGCAATTCTAAACAAAATTTCCTTAAGATCTTCCTTGAGAGGGAAAAAAAAGATCCAAACTCCCGAGAGAATCAATTGGAGAATTCGACGCCGATAGTAGACTTGGACTCCAAGCTGAACTCGTTGCGAGTAAATCTGGAGAGCAAATTGGACTTTCCGACGCCGGAATCGCCGATCAACACAACCATAAACAAATAGTCGTAGTCATCACCGCTCAATACGCA
Source organism: Henckelia pumila (assembly GCF_033568475.1). Taxonomy (NCBI): domain Eukaryota; kingdom Viridiplantae; phylum Streptophyta; class Magnoliopsida; order Lamiales; family Gesneriaceae; genus Henckelia; species Henckelia pumila. The sequence goes on from NC_133123.1 coordinate 166,853,723, forward strand.
CCCATGAATGTGTTCATATATCTGTGAGAGAGAGCGAAGAAAAGTAAAAGGGTGCCAAGAACGAGATCATACCATTGTCTATCTTCAATCGGCAGATTTTTGGCGTCTAGGGTTGTAGTAACTCGTATCCAAAAGTAATGGTTAATAGGTAATTAATCAATTAATCATGTTTAAATTTAATAAAACATGATTAAAAAAATTTCAAATGGATTAACGGAGTCCGAAAATAGATCCAGGACACTCGAAAATGGTGGGCTTGGCTCGGGAGGTTCGGATGCTCCGAACTAGTGTTCGGAGGACCCGAGCATGATCGGAGTCAGGATCGGGGGCCCGAGGAGTTCGGACGATCCGAAGAGGGGTTCGGAGGATCCGAAGAGGATCGTAGGCTCCGTCGGTGGAATCGGAGGACCCGAACAGGGTTAGGGCTTACGTCATCAATCACGTCAGCAAGGTTACGTCATGGCTGATGTCACTGATGGGACTTCGGAGGACCCAAAGTTAGGATCGGACGATCCGATCGTGTTCGGACAATCCGAAGTCATGATCGGAGGATCCGAACCAGTTCGGCGGGCCCGAAGCCGAGTTCGGACGGCCCGAACGTCGTCTATAAATAGAGGAGCCGAGGTTCATTTGTGACTCGCTCATTTCCTCTCTTCTCTCTCTATTCCTAAGCCTTCTGACTCAGATCTAGGGATATCTAGGCGTCCTACGGGAAATCCGGACGTGGCTTAGTGATCTAGACGTCGTCGTGGAGCTGTGACCTAGTTTTGAGGCTATCGACAGGAAAGGGCTAACGACGGACGCATGTATAGCTTTGGCATCCTAAAAATATTTAGGAGTATGCATTAGCTTAGTTAAGGCTTTTAGAGCTTTATTGTTGATAAATGGATATTTGCATTGTAGTAGCAGTAGACTGGAATATAGGCTTGGAGTATAGGCCAGTGGAGCTAGGTTTGACCAGCAGTGTTAGAGGTACGTAAGTACTGACCGAGATAGCCGGCATGATATATTTGCATGTATGTTGCATGAGTATGTGCTATATGTCTTATCATGTTTTACCGTCTTAGCACATACATGATTTTACGTGTGACTGCATCCAGAGAGATGTGATGAAAGAGTAGGTGCCCGGTTAGCCAACTTGTGGCTAAGGGCTTTTGTGACTCTATGTATAAACAATCTTTGTTTAATATAATTTATATTCATTAATGGCATTATCTTTGTCTTTCTTCATATTGTTATATTGTGATATACTATTGTTGTTTTGATAAAGACCTTGAATATACTATAGTGTAAGTAAGATAAGATAGTTAATAAAGAGAGATCACTATTATGAAATACACTGAATTCGGATTCAGAAAAATTATCTTGACTTTAAAAGATGCAGAAATGGTTTCTGTGCACATTGGTGAAATCAGTTTATCAATCGGAGTCATGATGAATTTTATATTAATTTTTATAATAAGAGGCTTGGCTTGTTGGGCTTAAGTTATTGATTATGGGCCCTAAGAAGTTAGAGTCCTAATATAATTATAACTTAATCTAGTCTAGAAATTATCTATAAATATAGGTGTAGTGTTCGAAAATTTCATGCATTCCATCCTTGAAATTTTTCGAAAATCACTTATAATATTCTAAAGGAAATTTTCGAAATTCTCTTCTCCTTTTTGAGATAATTAAGGCTGTGATTTTTGTGAAAAATTACATTCTGAATTGACAGATCAAATCTGTTTATTCTCTACGATAAACACCTGATTGATTTCTAGTGCAATCAATCAGAGGGTTTTTATTTTCTATTCGTGGACCTAATTCCGGAGATTGATCGAGTAAGTCATCGGTTCCCGGGATTTACAAGAAGAGCAGATTAAATTTTGTTGGAGTCCATAATCAAGCCTTAGCTTGAGGAGGTAAAAATATTTAATTGTGAATTTATATTTTTACTTGCAAGATTTTAATCGTTTTGATTTGATACCCACGATATGGATTCGTTCCATATCGAAAAATAAAATTTTTAAACTTTCGCTGCTCCGGGTATCACATACGTGTGATCAGAGAACACGTGTTCCAACAGTGGTATCAGAGTCAGGTCGTAAACTTTGATCAAACGATTAAAATTAATCTATTGTACAAAATTTTTAGCTTCGGTTTTTGAAACAAAACGAAAAATTTTTAAAATTAAATTTGAACGGAAACAAGGGAAATCGAGTAGCGAGCGTCGCTGCCTGAGGCAGCGCACGTCACTGCCTAGGGTAGTGATTTGATCGCAGCCCAGGGCAGCTGTGGGGACCCGCATTGCTAATATTATCTTAGGGAAATTTATAATACATAACAATGAATCAAGTACACAAAGGATATAAAGATCCAAGAGCTAAATTTTTTTTTTTTTTTTAAAGTTACAGTGTCTCGCTCGATCGGCGAAAGTTTCCCGATCGAGCGAGCTCAAACTAGAAGCTCTCGGATCCAGGGAATTCTTGGCCTCGCTCGATCGGTGAACTAGAAGCTCTCGGATCCAGGGAATTCTTGGCCTCGCTCGATCGGTGAACTTCTACCGATCGAGCGGCCAAGAAAACTCAAACCCCCTGTTTTGCAAAATAAGGCCCTCGCTCGATCGGTGAACTTCTACCGATCGAGAGGGCTACATTTCAAGAAAAAATTGCAGAAAAGATTTTTTGCTGTACAAACTTGAAACATACAAACACATACTCTGATACAAGTTTCAAAATAATATACATGCAATCTAATAACATCTGATAAGCTTCCATACACAAGTTACACATGTATTCAACAACTTATACAACATTCTTTTATCCTTTCTAACATGTTTATCCACTCAAACTACATGTCTTGCTGCTAAAACCCGTGTCCACACATGCTACAACTCTATCTCGAGCCATCACTGTCTCTTCTGACTAGCTTCTGCCCCACCTATTGCCATGCACACATACAAAACAAAGCAATAGCCGGATACCTCCGGTGAGAAAAAAATCCAAGTATAAACAACATACAAAGCGAGATAATAAACGTGAATGCAATGCATATGACAAAAGAGGCTATCAAGCTGATATCAATAGGATATAAGTTCTTGGGATCCCGAGGACATAAAATCTTCAACTAACACCCACTCACCCAATCGAGGTGAAGTCAAATACTTTATTTCCTCTGACTTTGGTACAACCACAGTGAGTCTTCTGGCTCTGGAAGTAAGTCTACATTCCGTGCCACTCAACTACAGCCCTCCAAACATCATATGCACTCTAGGCCTTTCAACCCTCTGTGCTTTTCGGGCTGGAGTTCAAGATGAATGCAACATATTCTGTATGCATTAAATGCTATAAAACACCTTGAAAACTTAATCAAATAAGCAAGCAAAGCAATCAAAACATCTAACCACATAAAAACACATAAACAACTAAGTATGTGATTAACAAGGGAATACTCAAAACGATAGCTATTTTGAGCGTTCTATCCCATATGGATTAGCTGTCATTTATACCTTTCGATGTCGAGTCTGAAAGTACTTCAAATCTGAAATTACATCAATGAGAATTCATATCAAAAGGCTGCTTAACTTCTCAACTAAATCTCAAGTGCAAACGCTAGCAAACCTTGCTTCAAATCCTTCTCGGTTCGACTCGGAGATCTTGAGTTCGGAAACTTCAATATAAAGCTGATAAATGACATATCGAATAACTAACAAGATCAGATGCCATTAAAATCATGCTTTGTTCAATCAACAATATCAAAGTCTTGACATTTTTCGAATCGACGGCATAACGACTACAAACCGGCAACCGAATCAATATCACAATCAATCCAACAATCAATAGAACTCATAGTATCATCTCAATACCATCAAAATCTGTATAATCAACTAGGATAGGGTTCGAATTTTGCTTGATAAAATCGTATAAAATCCAAACGACAGTATTTTTCCTAACCGTCTGTGAATATACAATCGGTACAGCTCATATACGCATATATCATAAAATCATGAATTTCCATCTTCAACATCAAAATAAAGTCTGATAAAAATGAATAAAACTTGTACCAAAATGAAGGTCTCGGAGCGGTGATCACAAATATATATTTATCTGGAATTTCTGATGACCGGAACACGCAAAATAAAAGCTTTAAAAGACTGAAAATCTGAAAATGCCGTTTTGAAACCCTTCAGCTGTGCCTCTGCCATTTTCTTTGCATTTCATCTGATTTTACACGTGAAGAGGAGATAAATATAAGCATATTTGTAGTTTAGTCCCTGAACTTTTGGCTATTTGCAATTCAATCCCCGAAAAAGTGATTTAATTCAATTTCAATCCTTATTCATTTAAGAATATTAGAATTTAAATCTAAACTCTAAATATTCCCAAATTAAATATTCTCGGATTAAAACTAAATAATCCCGGGCCTTACATTTCTTCCCCACTAAGGCATGAGTTCGTTCTCGAAATAATAAGCAAGCTGTCTAAACATTCTGTATACACATAAGAGAATGAAATAACATAAAGCAGAATAAGAACTCACATCAATGAAACAACTCTGGAAATCTCTGTCTCATATCTGACTCAGTCTCCCAAGTCGCTTTTTCAGTTCCATGTCGACTCCACTGAACCTTGACTAGCGGAGTTGTCTTGTTTCTGAGCTGTTTGTCTTTGCGATCAAGAATCTGAATAGGTTGCTCAAAATAACTGAGAGTCTCATCAAGTTCAGCTTCATCAGGCTGAAGAATATGGGAAGGACCAGGCTGATACTTCCGCAGCATAGAGACATGAAATACGTCATGAATACCAGACAAAGATGGAGGAAGAGCGAGTCGATAAGCAAGATCGTCTATCTTCTCAATAATCTCATACGGACCAATAAAATGCGGAGATAATTTTCCTCTCTTTCCAAATCTGATTGTACCTCTAAACGGAGAAATCTTCAAGAAAACTCTGTCTCCCTGATCAAAAGATAGAGGTCTTCGTCTGATATTTGCATACTTTGCTTATCTGTCTTGAGCTGTTTTCATTCTTTTCTGTATAAGCTTCACTTTTTCTGTCATTTCTCGGATCATATTTGGCCCAACATCTGGAACGTCTGAGATATCATCCCAATACAACGGTGATCTACATTTCTTTTCGTACAGTGCTTCAAAAGGATCCATCTCAATGCTGGTCTGATAGCTGTTATTATAAGAAAATTCTGCAAGTGGTATTGAATCTTGCCAACTAGTACCAAAATCTAGTACTACAGCCCTCAGCATATCCTCAAGTGTCTGAATAGTCTGTTTTACTGTCCATCTATTTGAGGATGATACGTTGTACTCAAATGCAATTGCGTACCAAGAGCTTGTTGCAAGCTATGCCAAAAGTGTGATGTAAATCTAGGGTCTCAGTCTGAAACAATAGATTTAGGCACACCATGTAATCTTACCACTTCTCTGACGTAGATTTCTGCCATCTGATCATGTCTGTACGTCATTCTGTACGGAATAAAGCATGCTGATTTCGTCAAACGATCAATAATCACCCAAATGGCATCGTACCCTCTGGATGAACGTGGTAACTGTGTGACAAAATCCATGGAAATGTGATCCCATTTCCATTTTGGAACTGATAGACTCTACAATAGACCACCTGGTTTCTTTCTTTCTGATTTTACCTGTTGGCAATTCAAACATTTAGATACAAAATCTGTGACATTTGCTTTCATATGTTTCCACCAATACTGTGTCTTCAGATCATTATACATTTTCCTGCCACCAGGATGAATACTGAATCGACTGTTGTGAGCTTCTTTCAATATCTTCTGTTTCAAGTCCGAAACATCTGGAATAACAAGTCTGTTATTCACATATAAAACATCATCAGCACTGACCTTATATTCAGATTGATGTCCAGATCTGACTATAGCAATTGATTTCTGAATATTCTGATTCACTTTCTGTGCTTCTTTGATTCGTATCAAAAGTTCTGGCTCAACTTTAATAGCATAAACACGGATAGGTTGCATATCTGTTTCAAATAATAATCCAGAAATGCAACAATCTTCCACCATTTGAGATACACCTATCGTAGACAAGGATAAAGAACATATCTTTCTACTTAAGGTGTTTGCAGCTGCATTAGATTTTCCTGGATAATATTTAATCTCGCAATCGAAATCTTTCAGTAAATCAAGCCATCTACGCTTTCTCATATTCAATTCTGATTGCGAAAATAGATATTTCAAACTTTTGTGATCCGAAAAGATTTCAAATTTCTCCCCATAAAGATAATGTCGCCATATCTTCAATGCAAAGACAATAGCGGCAAGCTCCAAATCATGGATAGAATATCGAGTCTTGTGTGGCTTTAACTGTCTCGAAGCATAAGCAATAACATGACCTTTCTGCATAAGCACACAACCCAAACTCTTGTGAGAAGCATCACAATATACAACAAAATCACCCGTACCTGATGGAATCGTCAAGACAGGTGCACTTGTAAGCCTCTTCTTTAACTCCAAGAAACTAGTTTCACAAGCTTCAGTCCAGACATACGGCTTATTTTTCTGAGTCAATTGTGTAATAGGCTTCGCAATGCTAGAGACTATTGGAGAACGCGGCGATCAGATCAATCAGAATTGATACCCGGTGCAGCGGAAGTTTAAAATTTTATATGAAACGATTCCATAATGGGTATCAAAATTTAACGATTAAATTGTGTGTGTAAAAATTAAATAACAATTATAAATTTTTACCTCCAATCTCGAAGCGAGATTATGGACACCAACAGATTGCTCTGCTCTTGTTGTATATCCCTGGAACTGATGGACGAACTGTTCTTCAATCAGGTCCACGAACGGATAATTAATCCCTCTGATAGATTGCACTAGAAAATCTATCAGAAGTTTCTACGAAGAGAATTAACGAATTTGATCCGTTAAACCAGAATGTAATTCAAAATTCACAGACTGGATTTTCCGAGCAGAGGGGAGGGGGGCGGCCACTATTGAGAGAAAATAACTAGGTTTTCAAAATTTGTGACCTGTTGTATGTAATTTCTGTACTGCAATAACTTATTTATAATGTAGGCCGCTAACAGCTTAGGGCCCATTAGTCATAAGTTCAAGCCCGACAAGCAAAGCCCGCATGTTCAGAAATTAATATAAAATTCATCATGACTCCGATTGATAAACCGATTTCACCAATGTGCACAAAAACCATTTCTGCACCTTTTAAAGTCAAGATAAATTTTCCTGAATCCGAATTCAGTGGTTTCCAAAAATGCCCATCCCTATGTCATTTTAGGAAATCTTACTCCTCTACTCATAATTAAGAAGTCCAACTTCTTTGTTCATTAAATTTAACTCTTTAAATTTAACTATCTCAACGGGGATTAAAAATCCATTACTCTGTGTGACCCTCAATGGTTCAGGGATACAGCTAGCCGTGGGCTCACAACTCCTTGTGACTCGGAACAACAATTTCCGACTTGCCCATCGAATCATGGTAAGAGCGCCTAGCAACATCGCCCCATGATTCCCTAGGTATCACTGATAGTGCCTGAAAGAACCAATAGATTTTGGTTAGCGTACAGTACGGTCCCTTCATCCATATATCCCGATCGAATCAACAACCATTGGTAAATCGAGAGTCGTTCGAGATTCGATAACTATGCAATACATCTTGAAGATCAAATAGTGACATCGCATGTGTTACTAAGAAACCATTTCTTAAAACACATCATGTACTCTGGCCAGAGATTCGTCACACTAATATCTCCTCAGATCGCATAGGATATCCACACTCGCAAGTATGTGGTGAATCCTTGACAACAAAGCATCGACTCCTATATGTGTTGTAACTGTACCCAATCCCGACACCTGATGACCCCAATAGAGTCGGTAAACGAGTCAAAGCACAGTACTAGCATATAGAGTCTCAATGATGTTTCAAGTATTAAGGACTAATGGTGTACAACCAAAACCGCGGACTTTATCCACTCGATAAGTGATAACCACTTGGAATGTCCGGATAGGGTAGTTCGATCATTCATCATATGAATATCCATTTGCATGCTTCGAACATCTCTATGTTCCCTACCAATGAAACGTGGTACTCTGCATCGCAAATGCTAGTCTCAAACTCGAGCGATCCTTATCCTTATTATCGGACGGCTCAATCGACTAGGAACAGTTTAGAATACACAGTGACTATAAGATGTGTTTCATGATAGACATCTCCATGTTCTACCACATCTTACATACACTATAGTATATTCAAGGTATTTATCAAAACAACATTAGTATATCACAATATAACAATATGAAGAAAGATAAAGTCATTGCCATTAATAAAAGTGTAAATTATATTAAACAAAAGATTGTTTATACAAAGAGTCATCAAAGCCCTTAGCCACAAGTTGGCTCACCGGGCACCCACTCTTTCAATCTCCCACTTGCCCTATAGCCAACTAGTCATACTACGTAGACCCATTGCTTCGCGATGTTTGTCAAATAATGGTCCTGGCAAGGGCTTAGTAAGTGGATCAGCGATATTGTCTGTAGAGGCCACTCTTTCGACAGTGATGTCTCCTCTTTCCACAATCTCCCGGATGATGTGGTATTTCCTCAGTACGTGTTTGGATCTTTGATGAGACCTTGGTTCCTTTGCCTGAGCAACGGCACCCGTGTTGTCACAGTACACAGGGACTGGACCAACAACTTCAGGAATGACGCCCAACTCTTGGACGAAATTCCTCATCCAAACGGCCTCTTTAGCAGCAGCTGATGCTGCAATGTATTCTGCCTCAGTGGTGGAATCCGCTGTGGTGTCCTGCTTGGAACTCTTCCAAGAGACAGCACCGCCATTGAGCATGAACACAAATCCAGAGGTTGACTTCGAGTCATCCACGTCACTTTGGAAGCTAGAGTCGGTATAGCCTTCCAATTTTAGTTCTCTTCCTCCATATACCATGAACATATTCTTAGTCCTTCGTAAGTACTTAAGAATGTCCTTCACGGCTTTACAATGCATTTGACCGGGATTAGCTTGATATCTGCTCGTGACACTCAGAGCAAATGCTACATCTGGTCTGGTAGATATCATCCCATACATGATACTACCTATGGCTGACGCATATGGTACATGTGTCATTTTCTCTATCTCTTCATCAGTCTTGGGACACATAGACTTGGATAGAGAAACTCCATGACACATGGGTAGATGTCCTCTCTTGGACCCATCCATTGAAAACCGTTTCAATATGGTGTCGATGTAGATTGATTGAGTGAGTCCTATCATTCTCTTAGATCTATCTCTATAGATCTGTATCCCTAGAATATAGGATGCCTCACCCAAATCCTTCATCGAGAATCTACCTGATAACCATATCTTTGTTGACTGCAACATCCCTACGTCATTCCCAATGAGTAGGATGTCATCAACATAAAGTACTAAGAATGTCACAGCATCCTTAACTACTTTCTTGTACACGCATGGTTCCTCCGGGTTCTTGATGAAACCAAAATCCTTTATTGTTTCATCAATATTCTGGTTCCAACTTCTTGATGCTTGTTTTAGACCATAGATTGATCTCTGAAGCTTGCATACCTTATGCTCACTCCCCATGGATGTGTATCCCTCAGGCTGCTTCATATAGATTTCTTCCTTAATGTCTCAATTAAGAAAAGCAGTCTTCACATCCATTTGCCATATCTCATAGTCATACCAAGCAGCTATGGCAATAAGGATTCTTATGGATTTGAACATTGCAATTGGTGAAAAGGTTTCATCATAGTCAACTCCTTATCTTTGAGTATAACCTTTCGCCACCAATCGCGCCTTGTAGGTCAATACCTTACCATCAGGCCCAAGCTTTCTCTTGTAGATCCATTTACACCCTATTGGAACAATTCCATCGGGAGGATCTACTAAAGACCAAACTTGGTTTGTATGCATCGAATCTATTTCCGACTGCATAGCTTCAAGCCATAAATTTGAATCCGCATCAGAAATTGCTTCTTTGAAGTTTCTTGGATCACATCCAACATCGGGTTCATCTTGATCCCCTTCAAGAAGAAGACCATATCGAATAGGAGGTCTAGAAGTCCTCTCGGATCTTCTAGGTATAGGCGTGTCTATCAATGGTTCCTGAGGTGTAGGATCGTTATTTTGTATTTCGGGTTCTTCTCGAATTTCTTCGAGTTCCATCATCTCGCCTTTCTTATCCAATAAGAACTCCTTCTCCAAGAAGGTGGCATTCCTTGAAACAAACACCTTTGTTTCAGCAGGATAATAGAAATAATATCCGATTGAATTCTTCGGATACCCTACAAAATAACATAAGGTGGATCGACTATCCAACTTATCTCCCACTGTCTGCTTCACGTAAGCAGGACATCCCCAAATCCTCAAGTACGAATACTTAGGAGCTTTGCCATTCCATAACTCGTATGGTGTTTTGTCCACTGCTTTAGTGTGGACGTTGTTCAACAACAATACCGCCGTTTCAAGCGCATAGCCCCAAAGCGAAGATGGAAGCTCAGTGAAGCTCATCATGGATCGAACCATGTCCAACAAAGTTTGATTACGACGCTCCGATACACCATTCAGCTGTGGTGTCATAGGAGGAGTCCACTGAGAGAGAATCCCATTCTCTTTTAGATAGTCCAAAAACTCGGTACTTAAGTATTCTCCACCTCGATCCGATCGAAGTGCTTTAATACTTTTGCCTAGCTTGTTTTCTACTTCAGCCTTGAATTCTTTGAACTTTTCAAATGCTTCAGACTTATATTTCATTAAATATAAATACCCATACCTAGAATAATCATCAGTAAAGTTAATGAAGTAGGTGTGGCCATATTGAGTACCAACTCTAAATAGACCACAAACATCTGTATGGATCAAATCCAACAGATTTTGACTACGCTCAGGTTTCCCCTTAAAAGGAGATTTAGTCATTTTGCCTTTCAGGCAGGATTCACAAGTAGGTAGAGAGTTAATATCAGACATATCAAACATGCCCTCTCCCACTAGCTTGTTCATCCTTCTTGAGGAAATATGACCTAGCCTAGCATGCCAAAGGTTTGCCGGGTTTTGACTATCGATTTTCCTTTTGTTTGTTGTTGCCGGTTTATCAACATAATTTATTGGAACATCTTTTAGTTTTAAGTTGTATAGATCGTTTTCAAGTTGTCCATTTCCAATCAAACATTCATTCTTGTAAATATTGCAAATCCCATTCACAAATTGCAAGAATAACCATCTCTATCTAGCATAGAAATAGAAATAATGTTTTTAATCAAATCCGGAACAAATAAAACATCTCTCAAAAGTAACTTAAAACCGTTCTGCAAAATTAAATAAATATCTCCCACAGCTTTAGCTTCAACTCTGGAACCATTTCCGAGCCTCAGCTGGGTCTCACCCATTCTAAGCCTGCGACTTCTTGTCATCACCTGCAAATCATTGCAAATGTGAGATCCACATCCGGTATCCAATACCCAAGAAGTAGTATTAAGTGAAACATTTATTTCAATATAGAACATACCCTTCGCAGTTCGCAACTGCTCTAGATATTCCTTGCAGTTACGCTTCCAATGACCGGGCTTCTTGCAGTAATGGCAAACATCCTTGGATTTTTCCATGTTTGAAGCCTTTGTCTTGTACTTCTTCTCGGGTTCGATTTTCTTGGGTGGGGCAGAACGTTTCTTACCCTTTGTACTTGGCCCCTTCTTAGCAAAAGAAGAGGAGCCCACCAAGAAAGCCGGTTTATCCTTCTTTAAAGTGGATTCATATGTCACAAGCATATTGACCATCTTTTCAAGGGAGGCCTCTATCTTGTTCATATTGAAATTCACCACAAATCCATCAAACGAAGAAGGAAGAGATAGAAGTAGTAAGTCCACGTTGAGTTCATGCTCCAACACCAAATCAAGGGTTACCAACTTCTGTATGAGCCAAATCACTCGTACCCCATGATCACGGACCGAAGTCCCTTCACGCATGCGACACGTCATTAGCTCCTTTACAGTAGCGAACCTTTCAGCCCTCGATTGAGCCCCAAAAAGTTCCTTGAGTTGTACGTGAATGTCAGCAGCATTCACGGTATCCTCAAATCGCCTCTGGAGTTCATCAGACATCGAGTCTTGCATATAGCATTTGGCCTTGATATCATGGTCCCACCATGTATCAAGTTTGGCTAACTCTTCCGGACTTATGTCAGCTGGTGCTTCCTTCGGAGGAGATTTTTCTAACGCGTAGAGTATCTTCTCCGAAGTCAAGACAATCTTCAACTTACGGAACCATTCCGTATAGTTTGCGCCAGTCAATTTATTTTGTTCGAGGATCGAGAAAAGTGGATTACGCGAATTCATCTTTATGAAATACTGAAAAGAAACAGACAAATATCAGTGATTGTTTAAGTAATTTACTAAGACATAAAATAGGCGAAATTTATTTTATGAATCTCACTCCCACTATTTTAACGATTTCACTACCCTCTAGTGAAAACGGGAAACTGTTTTCCTTAGTGAGAACATGGAGTCCAATTGACAAACTATGGTCCCGAATAATATCAGCCAACCATAATTTTCAAAAGGTAGAGCCCAATTGCTTCCAAAGCAACCTCCACGTTTTTACCTCATGTCCAATAAGGGCCCAATAATATGACGCCGTTTATTGTGACATGTCAAGATGACCCATCAATATTAAGTTGTGATGGACGGTCGCCATGTGGATCCCCCAATAATATGAGCCGATCTCATGGGAGTTCCACCCAACTTACAACATGTGTCGATCCAATATACAGCTTTCCGACGAACGGGCCCCCTCAATAATATGAGCCGGACCGTATCCGCGGGTAGCATCTCATACATTGATCGTTGATGGAAGGTAGGAACATTTAAACAAATTTAAATTTCCTTTATTTATCTTGATATCAATTTTAAATCATATTTAAAATGAGGGATTTTAATTTTGAAAATTTGTCTCATCATTTTTAAAATTTTTGTATGCTTGCCGGATTCACACAATTTTGTCTAAAACATGCATACAACAATAATATCACATATTATATAGGATGATCGATTCCATTTCTAATCGACCCGTGGTTGCCAATCACGAGTCTTAGTCCAATCCTAGGTAATATGCAGTATGCAATGCAATCCTATTACATTGTGCTTCCAATTTACATTTCTTCTGTCTTTATTGTCTGCTAGGCCCACCTCCATCTTCAAATCTTCATCTCCCACTTAATCTAATGTATTTACAATAAATAACAATGACAAGTAGGGGATACATTTTTAAGGGGTGGGAACGGGCCATGAACCAAGACCACTTTTATTACATATGACAATTCATATTGGGTCATAAACCAGGCCCATTAATAAATCCAACAACAATAAAAACAAATGTAAATTCCTAACATACACCTACAAAATTGGTCATGGCAATCGATCATCCTTATCCAATAACATTTAATTCAAAATTAATTTATTGGATAACATGCAATGACAATTTAAATTTAAAAGGATAAAATCATATTCTATATGTAAAATCTTATTTTACATACAAAATCATATTTTATCTTTTTATCAAATAAAATCATATTTTATCTATAAAATCCAATTTTATACATAAAATCATATTTTACTCAATATATCCATAAGATCATATCTTATCATCAATTGTACCAAAAATAATTAATTTCAAAATTCAATTTAACGGATAAAATATTTAAATTTTCAAAAAATTCAAATTTATCCAAAAATCAATTTTAAAATTTTCGGACTCGAACAATTCGATCCGACGCCTCGTGGACCAATCAAAAACAATTTTCGATCGGACCAAAAATAGAATTTTAACATATTAAAATTTAATTTAAAATTAAAAAATTAATTTTTCCGCGGGCCGCCCGGGACATTTCCGGGCTGCCCGCGCCCCAAAAGGCTCGGGCCGGGCAGCGACGATCGCTGCCCTGGGCAGCGGCGTGCGCAGTGCCTAGCGCTGCGACGGCGCTGCCCCCCTGGCAGCGATCCAATCGCTGCCCGGGTTTTGCCCGAAAATTTTTTTTTTATTTTTAAAATATTTATTTTGTTTCAAAAACCGAGGCTTAAAAATTTTTGTACAATCGATTAATTTAATCGCTTCATCTGAGCAACCTGTCTCTGATACCACTGTTGGAGAACGCGGCGATCAGATCAATCAGAATTGATACCCGGTGCAGCGGAAGTTTAAAATTTTATATGGAACGATTCCATAATGGGTATCAAAATTTAACGATTAAATTGTGTGTGTAAAAATTAAATAACAATTATAAATTTTTACCTCCAATCTCGAAGCGAGATGATGGACACCAACAGATTGCTCTGTTCTTGTTGTATATCCCTGGAACTGATGGACGAACTGTTCTTCAATCAGGTCCACGAACGGATAATTAATCCCTCTGATAGATTGCACTAGAAAATCTATCAGAAGTTTCTACGAAGAGAATTAACGAATTTGATCCGTTAAACCAGAATGTAATTCAAAATTCACAGACTGGATTTTCCGAGCAGAGGGGAGGGGGGCGGCCACTATTGAGAGAAAATAACTAGGTTTTCAAAATTTGTGACCTGTTGTATGTAATTTCTGTACTGCAATAACTTATTTATAATGTAGGCCGCTAACAGCTTAGGGCCCATTAGTCATAAGTTCAAGCCCGACAAGCAAAGCCCGCATGTTCAAAAATTAATATAAAATTCATCATGACTCCGATTGATAAACCGATTTCACCAATGTGCAAAAAAATCATTTCTGCACCTTTTAAAGTCAAGATAAATTTTCCTGAATCCGAATTCAGTGGTTTCCAAAAATGCCCATCCCTATGTCATTTTAGGAAATCTTACTCCTCTACTCATAATTAAGAAGTCCAACTTCTTTGTTCATTAAATTTAACTCTTTAAATTTAACTATCTCAACGGGGATTAAAAATCCATTACTCTGTGTGACCCTCAATGGTTCAGGGATACAGCTAGCCGTGGGCTCACAACTCCTTGTGACTCGGAACAACAATTTCCGACTTGCCCATCGAATCATGGTAAGAGCGCCTAGCAACATCGCCCCATGATTCCCTAGGTATCACTGATAGTGCCTGCAAGAACCAATAGATTTTGGTTAGCGTACAGTACGGTCCCTTCATCCATATATCCCGATCGAATCAACAACCATTGGTAAATCGAGAGTCGTTCGAGATTCGATAACTATGCAATACATCTTGAATATCAAATAGTGAAATCGCATGTGTTACTAAGAAACCATTTCTTAAAACACATCATGTACTCTAGCCAGAGATTCGTCACACTAATATCTCCTCAGATCGCATAGGATATCCACACTTCTTGATGCTTGTTTTAGACCATAGATTGATCTCTGAAGCTTGCATACCTTATGCTCACTCCCCATGGATGTGTATCCCTCAGGCTGCTTCATATAGATTTCTTCCTTAATGTCTCAATTAAGAAAAGCAGTCTTCACATCCATTTGCCATATCTCATAGTCATACCAAGCAGCTATGGCAATAAGGATTCTTATGGATTTGAACATTGCAATTGGTGAAAAGGTTTCATCATAGTCAACTCCTTATCTTTGAGTATAACCTTTCGCCACCAATCGCGCCTTGTAGGTCAATACCTTACCATCAGGCCCAAGCTTTCTCTTGTAGATCCATTTACACCCTATTGGAACAATTCCATCGGGAGGATCTACTAAAGACCAAACTTGGTTTGTATGCATCGAATCTATTTCCGACTGCATAGCTTCAAGCCATAAATTTGAATCCGCATCAGAAATTGCTTCTTTGAAGTTTCTTGGATCACATCCAACATCGGGTTCATCTTGATCCCCTTCAAGAAGAAGACCATATCGAATAGGAGGTCTAGAAGTCCTCTCGGATCTTCTAGGTATAGGCGTGTCTATCAATGGTTCCTGAGGTGTAGGATCGTTATTTTGTATTTCGGGTTCTTCTCGAATTTCTTCGAGTTCCATCATCTCGCCTTTCTTATCCAATAAGAACTCCTTCTCCAAGAAGGTGGCATTCCTTGAAACAAACACCTTTGTTTCAGCAGGATAATAGAAATAATATCCGATTGAATTCTTCGGATACCCTACAAAATAACATAAGGTGGATCGACTATCCAACTTATCTCCCACTGTCTGCTTCACGTAAGCAGGACATCCCCAAATCCTCAAGTACAAATACTTAGGAGCTTTGCCATTCCATAACTCGTATGGTGTTTTGTCCACTGCTTTAGTGTGGACGTTGTTCAACAACAATACCGCCGTTTCAAGCGCATAGCCCCAAAGCGAAGATGGAAGCTCAGTGAAGCTCATCATGGATCGAACCATGTCCAACAAAGTTTGATTACGACGCTCCGATACACCATTCAGCTGTGGTGTCATAGGAGGAGTCCACTGAGAGAGAATCCCATTCTCTTTTAGATAGTCCAAAAACTCGGTACTTAAGTATTCTCCACCTCGATCCGATCGAAGTGCTTTAATACTTTTGCCTAGCTTGTTTTCTACTTCAGCCTTGAATTCTTTGAACTTTTCAAATGCTTCAGACTTATATTTCATTAAATATAAATACCCATACCTAGAATAATCATCAGTAAAGTTAATGAAGTAGGTGTGGCCATATTGAGTACCAACTCTAAATAGACCACAAACATCTGTATGGATCAAATCCAACAGATTTTGACTACGCTCAGGTTTCCCCTTAAAAGGAGATTTAGTCATTTTGCCTTTCAGGCAGGATTCACAAGTAGGTAGAGAGTTAATATCAGACATATCAAACATGCCCTCTCCCACTAGCTTGTTCATCCTTCTTGAGGAAATATGACCTAGCCTAGCATGCCAAAGGTTTGCCGGGTTTTGACTATCGATTTTCCTTTTGTTTGTTGTTGCCGGTTTATCAACATAATTTATTGGAACATCTTTTAGTTTTAAGTTGTATAGATCGTTTTCAAGTTGTCCATTTCCAATCAAACATTCATTCTTGTAAATATTGCAAATCCCATTCACAAAATTGCAAGAATAACCATCTCTATCTAGCATAGAAATAGAAATAATGTTTTTAATCAAATCCGGAACAAATAAAACATCTCTCAAAAGTAACTTAAAACCGTTCTGCAAAATTAAATAAATATCTCCCACAGCTTTAGCTTCAACTCTGGAACCATTTCCGAGCCTCAGC
Organism: Henckelia pumila; assembly: GCF_033568475.1. Lineage (NCBI taxonomy): Eukaryota > Viridiplantae > Streptophyta > Magnoliopsida > Lamiales > Gesneriaceae > Henckelia > Henckelia pumila. The sequence goes on from NC_133123.1 coordinate 166,870,918, forward strand.
TGGGTCTCACCCATTCTAAGCCTGCGACTTCTTGTCATCACCTGCAAATCATTGCAAATGTGAGATCCACATCCGGTATCCAATACCCAAGAAGTAGTATTAAGTGAAACATTTATTTCAATATAGAACATACCCTTCGCAGTTCGCAACTGCTCTAGATATTCCTTGCAGTTACGCTTCCAATGACCGGGCTTCTTGCAGTAATGGCAAACATCCTTGGATTTTTCCATGTTTGAAGCCTTTGTCTTGTACTTCTTCTCGGGTTCGATTTTCTTGGGTGGGGCAGAACGTTTCTTACCCTTTGTACTTGGCCCCTTCTTAGCAAAAGAAGAGGAGCCCACCAAGAAAGCCGGTTTATCCTTCTTTAAAGTGGATTCATATGTCACAAGCATATTGACCATCTTTTCAAGGGAGGCCTCTATCTTGTTCATATTGAAATTCACCACAAATCCATCAAACGAAGAAGGAAGAGATAGAAGTAGTAAGTCCACGTTGAGTTCATGCTCCAACACCAAATCAAGGGTTACCAACTTCTGTATGAGCCAAATCACTCGTACCCCATGATCACGGACCGAAGTCCCTTCACGCATGCGACACGTCATTAGCTCCTTTACAGTAGCGAACCTTTCAGCCCTCGATTGAGCCCCAAAAAGTTCCTTGAGTTGTACGTGAATGTCAGCAGCATTCACGGTATCCTCAAATCGCCTCTGGAGTTCATCAGACATCGAGTCTTGCATATAGCATTTGGCCTTGATATCATGGTCCCACCATGTATCAAGTTTGGCTAACTCTTCCGGACTTATGTCAGCTGGTGCTTCCTTCGGAGGAGATTTTTCTAACGCGTAGAGTATCTTCTCCGAAGTCAAGACAATCTTCAACTTACGGAACCATTCCGTATAGTTTGCGCCAGTCAATTTATTTTGTTCGAGGATCGAGAAAAGTGGATTACGCGAATTCATCTTTATGAAATACTGAAAAGAAACAGACAAATATCAGTGATTGTTTAAGTAATTTACTAAGACATAAAATAGGCGAAATTTATTTTATGAATCTCACTCCCACTATTTTAACGATTTCACTACCCTCTAGTGAAAACGGGAAACTGTTTTCCTTAGTGAGAACATGGAGTCCAATTGACAAACTATGGTCCCGAATAATATCAGCCAACCATAATTTTCAAAAGGTAGAGCCCAATTGCTTCCAAAGCAACCTCCACGTTTTTACCTCATGTCCAATAAGGGCCCAATAATATGACGCCGTTTATTGTGACATGTCAAGATGACCCATCAATATTAAGTTGTGATGGACGGTCGCCATGTGGATCCCCCAATAATATGAGCCGATCTCATGGGAGTTCCACCCAACTTACAACATGTGTCGATCCAATATACAGCTTTCCGACGAACGGGCCCCCTCAATAATATGAGCCGGACCGTATCCGCGGGTAGCATCTCATACATTGATCGTTGATGGAAGGTAGGAACATTTAAACAAATTTAAATTTCCTTTATTTATCTTGATATCAATTTTAAATCATATTTAAAATGAGGGATTTTAATTTTGAAAATTTGTCTCATCATTTTTAAAATTTTTGTATGCTTGCCGGATTCACACAATTTTGTCTAAAACATGCATACAACAATAATATCACATATTATATAGGATGATCGATTCCATTTCTAATCGACCCGTGGTTGCCAATCACGAGTCTTAGTCCAATCCTAGGTAATATGCAGTATGCAATGCAATCCTATTACATTGTGCTTCCAATTTACATTTCTTCTGTCTTTATTGTCTGCTAGGCCCACCTCCATCTTCAAATCTTCATCTCCCACTTAATCTAATGTATTTACAATAAATAACAATGACAAGTAGGGGATACATTTTTAAGGGGTGGGAACGGGCCATGAACCAAGACCACTTTTATTACATATGACAATTCATATTGGGTCATAAACCAGGCCCATTAATAAATCCAACAACAATAAAAACAAATGTAAATTCCTAACATACACCTACAAAATTGGTCATGGCAATCGATCATCCTTATCCAATAACATTTAATTCAAAATTAATTTATTGGATAACATGCAATGACAATTTAAATTTAAAAGGATAAAATCATATTCTATATGTAAAATCTTATTTTACATACAAAATCATATTTTATCTTTTTATCAAATAAAATCATATTTTATCTATAAAATCCAATTTTATACATAAAATCATATTTTACTCAATATATCCATAAGATCATATCTTATCATCAATTGTACCAAAAATAATTAATTTCAAAATTCAATTTAACGGATAAAATATTTAAATTTTCAAAAAATTCAAATTTATCCAAAAATCAATTTTAAAATTTTCGGACTCGAACAATTCGATCCGACGCCTCGTGGACCAATCAAAAACAATTTTCGATCGGACCAAAAATAGAATTTTAACATATTAAAATTTAATTTAAAATTAAAAAATTAATTTTTCCGCGGGCCGCCCGGGACATTTCCGGGCTGCCCGCGCCCCAAAAGGCTCGGGCCGGGCAGCGACGATCGCTGCCCTGGGCAGCGGCGTGCGCAGTGCCTAGCGCTGCGACGGCGCTGCCCCCCTGGCAGCGATCCAATCGCTGCCCGGGTTTTGCCCGAAATTTTTTTTTTATTTTTAAAATATTTATTTTGTTTCAAAAACCGAGGCTTAAAAATTTTTGTACAATCGATTAATTTAATCGCTTCATCTGAGCAACCTGTCTCTGATACCACTGTTGGAGAACGCGGCGATCAGATCAATCAGAATTGATACCCGGTGCAGCGGAAGTTTAAAATTTTATATGGAACGATTCCATAATGGGTATCAAAATTTAACGATTAAATTGTGTGTGTAAAAATTAAATAACAATTATAAATTTTTACCTCCAATCTCGAAGCGAGATGATGGACACCAACAGATTGCTCTGTTCTTGTTGTATATCCCTGGAACTGATGGACGAACTGTTCTTCAATCAGGTCCACGAACGGATAATTAATCCCTCTGATAGATTGCACTAGAAAATCTATCAGAAGTTTCTACGAAGAGAATTAACGAATTTGATCCGTTAAACCAGAATGTAATTCAAAATTCACAGACTGGATTTTCCGAGCAGAGGGGAGGGGGGCGGCCACTATTGAGAGAAAATAACTAGGTTTTCAAAATTTGTGACCTGTTGTATGTAATTTCTGTACTGCAATAACTTATTTATAATGTAGGCCGCTAACAGCTTAGGGCCCATTAGTCATAAGTTCAAGCCCGACAAGCAAAGCCCGCATGTTCAAAAATTAATATAAAATTCATCATGACTCCGATTGATAAACCGATTTCACCAATGTGCAAAAAAATCATTTCTGCACCTTTTAAAGTCAAGATAAATTTTCCTGAATCCGAATTCAGTGGTTTCCAAAAATGCCCATCCCTATGTCATTTTAGGAAATCTTACTCCTCTACTCATAATTAAGAAGTCCAACTTCTTTGTTCATTAAATTTAACTCTTTAAATTTAACTATCTCAACGGGGATTAAAAATCCATTACTCTGTGTGACCCTCAATGGTTCAGGGATACAGCTAGCCGTGGGCTCACAACTCCTTGTGACTCGGAACAACAATTTCCGACTTGCCCATCGAATCATGGTAAGAGCGCCTAGCAACATCGCCCCATGATTCCCTAGGTATCACTGATAGTGCCTGCAAGAACCAATAGATTTTGGTTAGCGTACAGTACGGTCCCTTCATCCATATATCCCGATCGAATCAACAACCATTGGTAAATCGAGAGTCGTTCGAGATTCGATAACTATGCAATACATCTTGAATATCAAATAGTGAAATCGCATGTGTTACTAAGAAACCATTTCTTAAAACACATCATGTACTCTAGCCAGAGATTCGTCACACTAATATCTCCTCAGATCGCATAGGATATCCACACTCGCAAGTATGTGGTGAATCCTTGACAACAAAGCATCGACTCCTATATGTGTTGTAACTGTACCCAATCCCGACACCTGATGACCCCAATAGAGTCGGTAAACGAGTCAAAGCACAGTACTAGCATATAGAGTCTCAATGATGTTTCAAGTAGTAAGGACTAATGGCGTACAACCAAAACCGCGGACTTTATCCACTCGATAAGTGATAACCACTTGGAAAGTCCGGATAGGGTAGTTCGATCATTCATCATATGAATATCCATTTGCATGCTTCGAACATCTCTATGTTCCCTACCAATGAAACGTGGTACTCTGCATCGCAAATGCTAGTCTCAAACTCGAGCGATCCTTATCCTTATTATCGGACGGCTCAATCGACTAGGAACAGTTTAGAATACACAGTGACTATAAGATGTGTTTCATGATAGACATCTCCATGTTCTACCACATCTTACATACACTATAGTATATTCAAGGTATTTATCAAAACAACAATAGTATATCACAATATAACAATATGAAGAAAGATAAAGTCATTGCCATTAATAAAAGTGTAAATTATATTAAACAAAAGATTGTTTATACAAAGAGTCATCAAAGCCCTTAGCCACAAGTTGGCTCACCGGGCACCCACTCTTTCAGAGAAATCTCTGATAAAGCATCTATAATACCCTGCTAAGACCATAAAACTCCGTATTTCTGGCAGTGATGTAGGTCTAGGACAATTCAGGACAGCCTCGACCTTGCTTGGATCCACTGAAATCCCATCACCTGAAATAATATGCCCAAGAAACACAAATTTCTGAAACCAAAATTAACATTTTGATAACCTGGCATATAATTTCTCATTTCTCAATGTCTGTAAAATGATTCTGAGATGTTCAGCATGCTCATGTAAATTCTTGGAATAGATCAAGATATCATCAATGAAGATAATGACAAAATCATCTAAATATTTCTGAAATACCTGATTCATCAATCCCATAAATACTGAAGAAGCATTGGTTAAACCAAAAGGCATGACGAAAAATTCATAATGTCCATACCTTGTTCTGAAAGCAGTTTTAGGAATATCTTCATCTCGTACTCTCAGCTGATGATATCCAGATCGCAAATCAATCTTAGAGTAGATAGCTGAACCCTGTAGCTGGTCAAACAAATCATCTATTCTAGGCAGTGGATATTTATTCTTGATGGTTACCTTGTTCAATTGACGATAATCAATACATAAGCGCATTGAACCATCTTTCTTTCGTACAAATAGTACCGGAGCGCCCCAAGGTGAAACGCTCGGTCTAAAGTACCCTTTGGCCAATAAATCTTCCAGTTGATCCTTCAACTCCTTCAATTCAATAGGTGCCATTCTGTAAGGAGCTTTGGATATGGGTTGAGTACCTGGCATTAAATCAATACTGAAATCTATCTCTCGGACTGGAGGTAAACCAGGAATGTCATCAGGAAAGATATCAGCAAATTCATGTACAACTGGAATATATGTTACTGCTCGACTGGATTTCAATACATCGACTGCATAAAACAAAAATCCTTCTGCCCCTCTCTGTAATAAACGGGTCATAGATAACACAGATATTAAAGGGATCTTGGCTCGAGAACCCTTACAGTAGAATTTCCATTCAGATGCCATTTCTGGTCTAAATCTGACCACTTTCTGGAAACAATATATAGTCGCCCTGTATTTGGTTAACATGTCTATACCAATAATACAATCGAAATCTGATAATCCAAGTACTATACAATCTATATCAATCACATTCCCTTCATATTGCAAAGCACAATTTCAAATTATTCGAACATAGATAATACCTTCAACCAAAGGTGATGAAATAGAAACAAAAGTAGGAAATATCTCAGACGATAACGAATGCATCATAACAAATTGTTCAGATATGAATGTATGTGATGTACCTGTATCTATCAAAACATAGGCAGGATAACCATAAATAGAGCAGTTACCTGTTATGACATCGTCAGGTGCTGCCTGTGCCTGTTCCTCAGTAAGTGCAAATACTCGAGCCTGTTGCCTAGGAGGTTGAGTAACAGTCTGGCTTCCTCCTTCTCTGGTCTGTTGCTGAGGCTGGAATGAATGCACTGATTGCCTTTCTACCTGAGGTGCTGGTCGAGAAGAACTTTCACCAATAACTCGTTGAGGACATACCTTGGCATAGTGACCTGGTTGACGACAAATATTACAATTCCCTGATACACCTCTACACTGATCAATAGCATGTCGTCCACCACACTTCTCGCAAAATACTCCTGAATCACCAGTTCTCTGCTCTGTACCAAACTGTCTCTGGCCACTAGAACTGGAAGAACTACTGCCTGCCCTCTTGAATTGCTTCCCTTTCAGCCTGAATCTAGAATCCTTTCTGCTACTGCTTCCTCCCTTAACTCTGAGAGATGGTTGCTGAAACTGTGGCGGATTCTGTGGAAGTGATGCTGATACAGGCTGTGGTAATGGCTGTGGAATGAACGGTGCTCCTCTTTGTCGCAATAACCCCGCTTCTGCACCCTTAGCTTTATTCAAGGCGTCAGCAAAAGTATTAGTTCATCCACTATTCACCAAAGTAAACACATCCGGATTGAGGCCATTGATAAACTGATCTGCCATTGCTTCATCAGTCGCTGCTATATGTGGAGCAAACTTCAAAAGACTTGAAAATTTGGCCACATATTCTTCGATATTCAAGTTGCCTTGTCTCAAATTGGAAAATTCAGCACCCTTATCCTTCCTGTAGGAGACTGGAAAGAAACGTTGATAGAACTCAGTTTTAAATACAGTCAAGGTGATAATCGTACCTCATTGTTCTAACGCCTGTTTCGTTGTAATCCACCAGCTTTTGGCAACGTCATGAAGTTGATGTATTACCAATCTGATACGACGATCATCGGTATAATCAAGTGATTCAAAAAGTTTTTTGATATCTTCAAGCCAATTTTCACAATCAACTGAGTTTTCTTTTCCTTTCAATTTTGGCAGTTTGAATGACTGAAATCGCTTCAACAAAGTCTCCATTGGTATAGCAGTAGGATCCATAGGGTCAGCAGATGTACTACCCTGTGCATTCTGAAGTTCAGCAATTGGCGGTGGTACTACTGCTGGTTCAGCTTGAGGAACCGCTAATGGATATCTAGTGGCCGGTGCTTTACGAGGAGGCATATCTGATTGTCAAACATATTAGTGCATAAACAAAATCATATGCAGCAATTTATTCCATCCTTCTCTGATAAGCATTCTCATGCATTCTCATGAGGATTCAGGTTCTGACTAAGGATAATCTGGAATACAATTGCATATATAGCATGCAGTAGCATTAAAAACACATAATCATGTAGTCACATAATTATTGCAATATAAAGCATGCAAGCATATAATGCATAATCAGACAGACTCAATCTACCTCACTCATCAACTTTTAACTAAATCCAGAAACTTACGCTTTGATACCACCTGTTGTGGGGACCCGGGTTGCTAATATTATCTTAGGGCAATTTATAATACATAACAATGAATCAAGTACACAAAGGATATAAAGATCCAAGAGCTTAAAAAACATAATTTTTTTTTAAAGTTACAGTGTCTCGCTCGATCGGCGAAAGTTGCCCGATCGAGCGAGCTCAAACTAGAAGCTCTCGGATCCAGGGAATTCTTGGCCTCGCTCGATCGGTGAACTTCTACCAATCGAGCGGCCAAGAAAACTCAAACCCCATGTTTTGAAAAATAAGGCTCTCGCTCGATCGGTGAACTTCTACCGATCGAGCGGGCTACATTTCCAGAAAAAATTGCAGGAAAGATTTTTTGCTGTACAAACTTGAAACATACAAACACATACTCTGATACAAGTTTCAAAATAATATACATGCAATCTAATAACATCTGATAAGCTTTCATACACAAGTTACACATGTATTCAACAACTTATACAACATTCTTGTATCCTTTCTAACATGTTTATCCACTCAAACTACATGTTTTGCTGCTAAAACCCGTGTCCACACATGCTACAACTCTATCTCGAGCCATCACTATCTCTTCTGACTAGCTCCTGCCCCACCTATTGCCATGCACACATACAAAACAAAGTAATAGCCGGATACCTCCGGTGAAAATAAAATCCCAGTATAAACAACATACAAAGAGAGATAATAAACGTGAATGCAATGCATATGACAAAAGAGGCTACAAGCTGATATCAATAGGATATAAGTTCTTGGGATGCCGAGGACATAAAATCTTCAACTAACACCCACTCACCCAATCGAGGTGAAGTCAAATACTTTATTTTCTCTGAATTTGGTGCAACCATATTGAGTATTCTGGCTTTGGAAGTCTACATTTCGTGCCACTCAACTACAGCCCTCCAAACGTCATATGCACTCTAGGCCTTTCAACCCTCTGTGCTTTTCGGGCTGGAGTTCAAGATGAATGCAACATATTCTGTATGCATTAAATGCTATAAAACACCTTGAACACTTAATCAAATAAGCAAGCAAAGCAATCAAAACATCTAATCACATAAAAACACATAAACAACTAAGTATGTGATTAACAAGGGAATACTCGAAACGATAGCTATTTCGAGCGTTCTATCCCATCTGGATTAGCTGTCATTTATACCTTTCGATGTCGAGTCTGAAAGTACTTCAATTATGAAATTACATCAATGAGAATTCATATCAAAAGGCTGCTCAACTTCTCAACTAAATCTCAAGTGCAAATGCTAGCAAACCTTGCTTCAAATCCTTCTCGGTTCGACTCGGAGATCTCGAGTCGGCAACTTCAATATAAAGCTGATAAATGACATATCGAATAACTAACAAGATCAGATGCCATGCAAATCATGCTTCGTTCAATCAACAATATCAAAGTCTTGACATTTTTCGAATCGACGGCATAACGACTACAAACCGGCAACCGAATCAATATCACAATCAATCCAACAATCAATAGAACTCATAGTATCATCTCAATACCATCAAAATTTGTATAATCAACTAGGATAGGGTTCGAATTTTGCTTGATAAAATCGTATAAAATCCAAACGACAGTATTTTTCCTAACCGTCTGTGAATATACAATCGGTACAGCTCATATACGCATATATCATAAAATCATGAATTTCCAGCTTCAACATCAAAATAAAGTCTGATAAAAATGAATAAAACTTGTACCAAAATGAAGGTCTTGGAGCGGTGATCACAGATATATATTTATCTGGAATTTCTGATGACCGGAACACACAAAATCAAAGCTTTAAAAGACTGAAAATATGAAAATGGCGTTTTGAAACCCTTCAGCCGTTCCTCTGCCCTTTGCTTTGCATTTCATCTGATTTTACACGTGAAGAGGAGATAAATATAAGCATATTTGCAGTTTAGTCCCTGAACTTTTGGCTATTTGCAATTCAGTCCCCGAAAAAGTGATTTAATTCAATTTCAATCCTTATTCATTTAAGAATATTAGAATTTAATTCTAAACTCTAAATATTCCCAAATTAAATATTCTCGGATTAAAACTAAATAATCCCGGGCCTTACAGCAGCGATTGTCGCTGCCCACGGGTAGCGACGAGCTACCCACCTCCACGTGGGCAGCCCTGTCCCACGTGGAGGCGAGGCTGCTCGGAAATGTCCCGGGCAGTCCAGAAATTTTAAAATTTGATTTTTTGGATTTTTTGAAATATTTGAAATTTTAGTTTTTGGTTCGATCGAAAATTGTTTTTGATTGGTCCACGAGGCGTCGAATCAAATTGTTTGAGTCCGAAATTTTTAAAATTGATTTTTGGATAAATTTGAATTTTTGGAAAATTTATAAATTTTATCCGTTAAATTAGATTTTATAAAATTAATTATTTTGGTACAATTGATGATAAGATATGATCTTATGAAAGGATAAGATAAAATTTGATTTTATCTTTTTAATTTTGATGCCATTGCATGTTATCCAATTATTTAATTATTGAATTAATTATTGGATAAAAGGATGATCGATTGTCATGACCAATATTATAGGTGTATGTTAGGTTGTTTACATTTGGTTTTATTGTTGTTGGGTTTTATTAATGGGCTTAGTTTATGGCCAAATTTGAATTGTCATTTGTAATAAAAAGTGGTCTGGTTTATGGCCCGTTCCTACCCTTAAATATGTATCCCCTACTTGTCATCGAAATTTATTGTAAATTTATTAGACTTAGTGGGAGATAAATATTTGAAGACATAGGTGGGCCCAGCAGACAATAAAGACCGATAAAATGTAAATTGGAAGCTCAATGTAATAGGATTGCATTGCATACCTGCATATCACCTAGGATTGGACTTAGACTCGTGATTGGCAACCACGGGTCGATTAGTGATTGGGATCGATCATCCTTTAAATAATATATGATATTATTGTTATATGCATGTTTAGACTAAATTGTATGAATCCCGCAAGCATACAAATATTGCATGATGAGACAATTTTAAAAATTAAAAATCCCTCATTTTAAATATGATTTAAAATTGATATCAAGATAAACAAAAGGGAATTTAAATATTGTTTAAATATTCCTACCTTCCATCAACGATCAATGTATGAGATGCTACCCACGGGCACGGTCCGGCTCATATTATTGGGGGGGCCCGTTTGTCGGAAAGCTGTATATTGGATCGACACATGTTGTATGTTGGGTGGAACTCTCATGGGATTGGCTCATATTATTAGGGATCCACATGGCGACCGTCCATCACAACTTAATATTGATGGGTCATCTTGACATGTCACATTAAACGGCGTCATATTATTGGGCCCTTATTGGACATGAGGTAAAAACATGGGGGTTGCTTTGAAAGCAATTGGGCTCTACCTTTTGAAAATTATGGTTGATTGATATTATTCGGGACTATAGTTTGTCAATTGGACTCCATGTTCCCACTAAGGAAACCAGTTTCCCGTTTTCGCTAGAGGGTAGTGAAATCGTTAAAATAGTGGGAGTGAAATTCATAAAATAAATTTTGCCATATTTTATGTCTTAGTAAATTAATAAACAATCATCGATTATTGTCTGTTTCATCTCAGTATATCATTATGATGAATCTTCGTAATCCACATGTTTCAATTCTCGAACAAAACAAACTTTCTGGCGCAAACTATACAGAATGGTTCCATAAGTTAAGATTGTCCTGAGCTCGGAAAAGATTTTCTAAGTGTTAGAAAAGGCTCCTCCGAAAACAGCCCCGGCTGATGTAACTTCAGAAAGGTTGGCCGAACTAGAGAAATGGTAGGACCATGATCTCAAGGCCAAATGTTACATGCAAAGATGGACAAGTCTAAATAAGTTTGCCATCACTGCTAGAAACCCGGTTACTGGAAGCGCAACTGCAAAGAATGTATATCGAGTAGTTACGAACTACAAAGGATATATTTTATAAATGTTTCACTTAATACTATTTCTTGGGTATTGGATACCAGATGTAGATCTCACATTTGCAATGAGTTGCAGATGATGACAAGAAGTCGTAAGCTTAGGATGGGTGAGACCCAGTTAAGGCTCGGGAATGGTTCCAGAGTTGAATCCAAAAGCTATGAGAAACATTTGTTTAATTTTGCAAAAACAATTTTAAGCTATATTTTGAGAGAGATGTTTTTATTTGTACCAAGATTTCATTAAAACATTATTTCTTTTTCTATTCTTGATAGAGAAGATATTTCTTGAAAATTTGCGAATGGGATTTGCAATATTTACAAGAATGAATGTTTGATTTGAAATGGACAATTTAAAAACGATCTATATAACTTAAAATTAAAAGACGTTCCAGTTGATTATGTTGATAAACCGGTAACAACAAACAAAAGGAAAATCGATAGTCAAAACCCGGCAAACCTTTGGCATGCTAGGCTAGGTCATATTTCCTCAAGGAGGATGAACAAGCTAGTGGGAGAGGGCATGTTTGATATGTCTGATATTATCTCTCTACCTACTTGTGAGTCCTGCCTAAAAGGAAAAAATGACTAAATCTCCTTTCAAAGGGAAACCTGAGCGTAGTCAAAATCTGTTGGATTTGATCCATACGGATGTTTGCGGCCCATTTAGTATTGGTACTAAATTTTGTCACACCGACTTCATTACCTTTACTGATGATTATTCTAGTTATGGGTATTTATATTTAATGAAATATAAGTCTGAATCATTTGAAAAGTTCAAAGAATTCAAGGCTGAAGTAGAAAACAAACAAGGTAAAAGTATTAAAGCACTTCGATCGGATCGAGGTGGAGAATACTTAAGTACCGAGTTTTTGAGCTATCTAAAAGAAAATAGGATTCTCTCTCAGTGGACTCCTCCTATGACACCTCAGCTAAATGGTGTTTCGGAGCGTCGCAATCGAACTTTTTTGGACATGGTTCGATCTATGATGAGCTTCACTGAGCTCCCTCCTTCGTTTTGGGGCTATGCACTTGAAACGGCGGTATTGTTGTTGAACAATGTTCACACCAAAGCAGTGAATAAAACTCCATACGAATTATGGAATGGCAAAGCTCCTAAGTATTCGTACTTGAGGATTTGGGGATGTCCGTCTTACGTGAAGCAGACAGTGGGAGATAAGTTGGATAGTCGATCCACCTTATGTTATTTTGTAGGATATCCGAAGAATTCAATCGGATATTATTTCTATCATCCTACTAAAACAAAAGTGTTTGTTTCGAGGAATGCCACCTTCATGGAGTAGGATTTTTTATTAGATAAGAAAGGCAAGATGATGGAACTCGAAGAAATTCGAGAAGAACCTGAGATACAAAATAACGATCCCACACCTCAAGAACCTTCAGTGGACACGCCTACATCTAGGAGATCCGAGAGGACTTCTAGACCTCCTATTCGATATGGTCTTCTTCTTGAAGGGGATCAAAGTGAACCCGACATTGGATGTGATCCAAGAAACTTCAAGGAAACAATTTATGATGTGGATTCGAATTTATGGCTTGATGCTATGCAGTCGGAAATAGACTCGATGCATACAAACCAAGTTTTGTCTTTAGTAGATCCTCCCGATGGAATTGTTCCAATAGGATGTAAATGGATCTACAAGAGAAAACTTGGGCCTGATGGCATGGTACTCACCTACAAGGCACGATTGGTAGCAAAAGGTTATACTCAAAGACAAGGAGTTGACTATGATGAAACTTTTTCACCAGTCGCAATGTTCAAGTCCATAAGAATCCTTATTGCCATAGCAGCATGGTATGACTATGAGATATGTCAAATGGATGTGAAGACTGCATTTCTTAATGGAAACATTAAGGAAGAAATCTATATGATGCAGCCCGAGGGATTCACATCCATGGGAAGCGAGCATAAGGTATGCAAGCTTCAGAGATCAATTTATGGTCTCAAACCAGCATCAAGAAGTTGGAACCAAAAATTTGATGAAACAATAAAGGACTTTGGTTTCATCAAAAAACCTGGAGGAACCATGCGTGTACAAGAAAGTAGTTAAGGGATGCGGTGACGTTCTTAGTGCTTTATGTTGATGACATCCTACTCATTGGGAATGGCGTAGGGATGTTACAGTCAACAAAGATATGGCTATCAGGTAGATTCTCGATGAAGCATTTGGGTGAGGCCTCCTATATTCTAGGGATACAGATCTATAGAGATAGATCTAAGAGAATGATAGGACTCACTCAAGAAACCTACATCGACACCATATTGAAAAGGTTTTCTATGGATGAGTCAAAGAGAGGAAATCTACCTATATGTCATGGAGTTTCTCTATCCAAGTCTATGTGTCCCAAGACTGATAAAGAGATAGAGAAAATGACACACATACCATATGCGTCAGCCATAGGTAGTATTTTGTATGGGATGATATCTATCAGACCGGATGTAGCCTTTGCTCTAAGTGTCACGAGCAGATATCAGGCCAACCCCGGTCAAATGCATTGGAAAGCCGTGAAGGATATTCTTAAGTACTTGAGAAGGACTAAGAATATATTCATGGTTTATAGAGGAAGAGAATTAAAATTGAAAGACTATACCGACTCTAGCTTCCAAAGCAACGTGGATGACTCAAATTCAACCTCTGGATTTGTATTCATGCTCAATGGCGGTGCTGTCTCTTGGAAGAGTTTCAAGCAGGACACCACAGCGGATTCCACCACTGAGGTAGAATACATTGCAGCATCAGCTGCTGCTAAAGAGGCCGTTTGGATGAGGAATTTTGTCCAAGAGTTGGGCGTAATTCCTGAAGCTGTTGGTCTAGTTCTGGTGTACTGCGACAACACTGGTGCCATTGCTCAGGCAAAGGAACCAAGGTCTCATCAAAGATCCAAACACGTACTGAGGAAATACCACATCATCCGGAGATTGTGGAAAGAGGAGACATCACTGTCGAGAGAGTGGCCTCTAAAGACAATATCGTTGATCCACTTACTAAGCCCTTGCCAGGACCATTGTTTGACAAACATCGCGAAGCAATGGGATTACGTAGTATGACTAGTTGGCTTTAGGGCAAGTGGAAGATTGAAAGAGTGGGTGCCCGGTTAGCCAACTTGTGGCTAAGGGCTTTTATGACTCTATGTATAAACAATCTTTGTTTAATATAATTTACATTCATTAATGGCATTTTCTTTGTCTTTCTTCATATTGTTATATTGTGATATACTATTGTTGTTTTGATAAAGACCTTGAATATACTATAGTGTAAGTAAGATAAGATAGTGAATAAAGAGAGATCACTATTATGAAATACATCTTATAGTCACTGTATATTCTAAACAGTTCCTAGTCAATTGAGCCGTCCGCTAATAAGGATAAGGATCGCTCGAGATTGAGACTAGCATTTGTGATGCCAAGTACCACGTTTCATTGGTAATGGACATGGAGATGTTCAAAGCATGCAAATGGATATTCATATGATGAATGATCGAACTACCCTATTCGGACTTTCCAAGTGGTTATTATTATTTGAGTGGATAAGTTCGCGGTTTTTGTTGTACACCATTAGTCCTTACTACTTGAAACATCATTGAGACTCTATATGCTAGTACTGTACTTTGACTCATTTACCGACTCTATTGGGGTCATCAGGTGTCGGGATTGGGTACAGTTATGACAAATATAGGAGTCGATGCTTTGTTGTCAAGGATTCACCACATACTTGCGATTGTGGATATCCTATGCCATCTGAGAAGATATTAGTGTGACAAATCTCTGGCCAGAGTACATGATGTGTTTTAGGTTACTCGGTTTCCTAGTAGCACATGCGATGTCACTATTTGATCTTCAAGATGCATTGCATAGTTATCGAATCTCGAACAACTCTCGATGCACCAATGGTTGTTCATTCGATCGGGATATTTGGATGAAGGGACCGTATTGTACGCTAACCAAAATCTACTGGTTCTTGCAGGAACTATCAGTGATACCTAGGGAATCATGGGGCGATGTTTCTAGACGCTCTTACCATGATTCGTTGGGCAATTCGGAAATCGTTATTCCGAGTCACAAGGAGTTGTGAGCCCACGGCTAGCTGTATCCCTGAACCATTGAGGGTCACAAAAGTAATGGATTACTAAACCCCGTTGAGATAGTTAAATTTAAAGAGTTAAATTTAATGAAAGAGAAGTTGGACTTCTTAACTAAAGGGAGTGGAATTTTCTAAAATGACATAGGGATGGACATTTTTGGAAATCACTGAATTCGGATTCAGAAAAATTATTTTGACTTTAAAAGATGCAAAAATGGTTTCTGTGCACATTGGTGAAATCAGTTTATCAATCGGAGTCATGATGAATTTTATATTAATTTTTATAATAACAAGCTTGGCTTGTTGGGCTTAAGTTATGGATTATGGGCCCTAAGGAGTTAGAGTCCTAATATAATTATAACTTAATCTAGTCTAGAAATTATCTATAAATATAGTTGTAGTGTTCGAAAATTGCATGCATTCCATCCTTGAAATTTTCAAAAATCACTTATAATATTCTAAGGGAATTTTCGAAATTCTCTTCTCCTTTTTGAGATAATTCAGGTTGTGATTTTTGTGAAAAATTACATTCTGAATTGACAGATCAAATCTGTTTATTCTCTACGATAAACATCTGATTTATTTCTAGTGCAATCAATCAGAGGGTTTCTGTTTACTATTCGTGGACCTAATTCCGGTGATCGAGTAAGTCATCGGTTCCTGGGATTTACAAGAAGAGCAGATTAAATTCTGTTGGAATCCATAATCAAGCCTTAGCTGGAAGAGGTAAAAATATTTAATTGTGAATTTATATTTTTAATTGCAAGATTTTAATCTTTTGGATTTGATACCCACGATATGGAATCGTTCAATATCGAAAAATAAAATTTTTAAACTTCCGCTGCTCCAGGTATCACATCCGTGTGATCAGAGAATGCGTGTTCCAACACGACTTTGATTGCATTCTGGGAATAGATATGTTGACTACCTATCGAGCTTCAGTGGACTTCTATCATAGATTAGTATGCTTTCATCCGAAAGGCAGTGAGAGCTGGTTTTTCTATGGTGAGGGAGCGCGACCCCCGATGCCTTTGGTATCAGCTTTGAGATCCTGTCGAGCTCTAGAGTCTGGCGGGGAAGGCTACCTTATCTATGCAGTTGATTTGTCCGCTGAGAGCATTGGGATAGAGAGCATTCCAGTCGTGGATGAATTTCCAGATGTATTTCTTGATGAGATTCCGGGTTTTCCTCGTGCTAGGGAAGTCGAGTTTGGCATAGTGTTGATTCCGGGTACTTAACCTATTTCTCGAGCACCGTATCGTATGGCTCCGTCAGAGATGCGTGAATTGAAGAATCAGCTACAGGATCTTTTGGACAAGGGGTACATTCGTCCTAGTGTATCTCCTTGGGGAGCTCCTGTTCTTTTTGTAAAGAAGAAGGATGGGTCTATGTGTAACACCCCGATTTTATCTTAATTGACTTTATTTGAGATAATCGGAGATTCCAGAGTTCAAGAGCCGACTTGATTTTGATCAGGGTTCTTTTTGAAAATTTCGGATTTTTCAGGGACTAAAATGCAAATACTAGAATTGTTAGATATTTAAGCTTGAGATTGACTTTTCTTCCTCATTCCCTTCTTCCTCCTCACGCCTCCCCCATTGTTGAACGCCCAAAACCCTTTTCAAGCTTTTAGATTTCTCCCCGTGCTCGATCCGTTCGTTGGAATTTATTTCTGAAGGCAGATAAGCGATCACGGCTGAGAGAGCTACGTTCTATCGTAAGTATTTCTCCGATCAAAGACATTCTAGTTTTGGGATGTCGTTAGAATCGATTGAGTTGCTAGTATGTTGTTCTTGGCAGAGTTCTGATCGTTTATTCTCTGTCGATTTTGAAATAGAGCGTCGTTCAAAATTGTTATGAATTTTAGAAGGGATTTTCGAAAAAATGAGTTTTGTGATTTGTTGGAATTGGATTGTTTTGTTTGAATGATGATTGATAAGAGTTGTTTGGATTGATATTATGCTGTCTGCGCTTCCGGTTTGATCAGATTATAGCCGTTATGCCGTCGGTTTGAGTTTTGGATTGTCTATCGGTTCGAATTGTTGGAGCCAAGCCTTCAATTGATTTGTGTGTTAATCTCGAGCCTTATTAATTCTTGTACAGATTTATTTGAGGCCAGTGGAGTTGAGAGATTGCAGCTTGGTGCAACTTGGAGATTGTAGCCAGTATAGTATCGACTTGCTTATTGTCGTTGAATGTTAGAATGAATCTTGAATTAAGGAATCGTTGTTGTTTCCAGGTTTGGAGCATCGACGTTGTTGAAAAGAGGTATAAGATGACTTAGACTGGAATGGAACATGTGACTCGAATCCGACTTTTTTTCGAGTGTTCCGGAAAAATCACATACTTGCATGTTATTTGATTATTTGAGTTATGTTTTGCATTGCATTCATATTCAGCTAAGAATCCTTGATTTGAGCAGTGGGCAGGACGGCCCTTTTATGATAGACATTTTGGGGATTATATTGCGAGTGGCCTGGGTGTAGCCGTTTCACCTAGTGCTAGCATACTCCTTATAGTCGCACCAAAGTCTAAAGGATGGAGATACATAGCACCACCTCGATCGGGAGAGCCGGTGGGTTGTTTACATGATCTCGTCCTCGGGATCCCAAAAGCAAAAGCAGCAACTCTTTTGATTATCCGACTTGATAATCCCAGATTTAAAGACATGCATTGCATTTATGCATCTGAATTGAGTTTATATATGCTTATGGAATTGCATGGTTGTTAATTGAATATCTGGAAGTTGATGCATTTCGTTTGAGATGTTTTTATGATATGCATGTTTGTCTCTTTTACTGGGAATCATATTCTCACCGGATTATCCGGCTGTTGTCTTGTATTTGTATGTGTTCTTGGCAACAGGTGGGGCAGGACCGAGTCAGAGGCAGCATGGCTAGGTGGTTGAGATGATAGACGTGAGGCCTTGTTGTTTTAGAAGTCGAATATGTAATCGAACGTAGATTTTATTCGAACTCATTTTGTATCGATTTTGCGAGTCTTATGTTGCATGTTATAGACTTGTTCGTAGTTGATCAACGCTAGCATTTCATGTAATAACTGGAGAAGTTATGTTTTTAATGCATGAATTTGAGTTTGATGTATGGAATAACTTTTAGTTGAGCTGCCAAGCTTTTTCTGCTCTGTTCTGTTTCTGCTACAGGGGGCGCCCGAGCTGCAGTTTTTAGCAGCCCGAGCGCACTCCAGTTCGAGTAATCCAGCAGCGTTGGAGTTTAGGACGCGCTTGAGCGGCAGTTTTTGCCCGCCCGAGCGCAGCCTCCTTTAAAAAAATAAAAAATAAAAAATCTTTCTTACTTTGGTCTTGGATCTTGTATGCTTAATTGATGTTTAAGCCGAGATTAGTTGTTTGGAACCGAGGTCTCACATTAAGTGGTATCAGAGAGATAAGATTCTTGGACTGAATTTAGAAGTGAGCGGGGTAGATCGAGTCCGCATGAATTGATTCTCGCATGTGATTGAGTTATTTAAATTTATTTATTTAAATACCATGCGAGCATGCTTTATTGTTGAGAATTATTTGAGTTACATGATTTTGTGATTTGAATTATAAAGCATGAATTATTTGAGATATGAACTGTATTTCACCTGTATCCGGAATTCTGAGAGGTTGCAAGGGCACCAAATTGCAGCGATTAAGATATCTTGTGTCCTAACCTTTGATTATCAGATGGGTCCTCGGCGAGTTATTAATAGGAATCCACCACCAGTTATTCCTACAACTGAGCAAGCTAGTACTGAAACGGTTGAGATGGATGCTTCAGCGACGCCTATGGAAACCTTGCTGAAGAGGTTTCAGTCGTTCAATCCGCCGTTGTTGATGGGTTCATAAAATCCAGTTGACTGTGAGAGTTGGTTGGATGATATCGATCAGTTGTTCGATTCCATCGATTACACAGATGATCGTCGAATCAGGTTAGTCATTCATCAGCTTCGTGGGGTTGCTAAGAGCTGGTGGATCATGTCAAAGAAAGCAATGGAGAATAGAGATATGGAAGTTACTTGGACTCTTTTCTAATCTGAATTTTATAAGCGGTTTTTCCCTATCTCGTACCGTAAGGATAAGGGAGCTGAGTTTTCCAATCTGAGGCAAGGGAATCTGAACATTGAAGAGTACGTAGCCAAGTTTGATAGTCTGTTGCATTTTGCACTGCTAATTGCCGGTGATGAGGAAGCTAAAGCCGACCATTTCATAATGGCTTGAACCCTAACATCTTCACGCTGGTAAACACTGCTAGGCCAGATAATTTTGCGGATGCCATGAATCACGCAAAAGGAGCAGAAGCAGGTTTGTGGAGACAGAGTGGAGGTCAGTTTGTGCCGCAGCAACAGCAAGGATAGTTTCAGGCACAACCGTACCAATTCCAGAACCAACCATCTCAGTTTCAAAATCAACCACCGAGTTCTGAAGGTGGTAGCAGTGGAGGTAATAAGAAGGATTACTATCATCCGAAAGGAAAGCAGTTTAAGAAGCACGGAACCAGTTCTTCGAGCTCTAGTGGTTCGAGGCAGTATGGATCGGGACAGAGTTCGGGACAGTCAGGCATGTCTTGTGCCAACTGCGGAGGTCGTCACTCCAGTGATCAGTGTAGAGGTATTTTTGGAAGCTGTCATATTTGTAACCAAGCGGGGAATTTTGCGAGAACGTGTCCTCAGCGTGTTCCTCAACAAGCTCAGAGTGGAATTTTCCTGAGACAGAGAGCTCAGCCTCAGCAGTAAGCACCTACTGTCCACTCTTTCCAACCTCATCAACAGAATGTGCAGGAAGGTAATCAGTATGCAAGCCAGCCTCCCAGACAGCAGGCACGAGTTTTTGCTCTGTTTGAGGATCCACAGACTCAGGCTGCACCGGATAATGACAGATCAGGTAACGTTCGATATTGAGTTTCCTATTCTTATTGGACTATTAGATACTGGCGAATCTCTTGCCTTCTTATTGAAGAACATGTATATGTTTAACGTGCCTCTTTTAAATTGTTGAATCATTCGAATTGATGAATACTCCAGTAGTGTTGTTAACTTCTGTTAACCGGATCTTTTAGAAGAATTAGTTGAGACTAGGAATTCTTATCGTTGATTTCTTATCTTTTTGGAATGAGAATGCTACTGATCTTTCAGAGCTTTTGAGAATCGTATAGCAGATGTTTGTGCCGAGCAGTTGTATGTTTTTCTTCGATGTCTGAATTCTTTTGGATCGAATGGTCTTCTTCGATTGTATGATTTGATGATGGAATTTATGCCGATCAGCGATCTTTTCTTATCGAGATTTTGGAGATGTATTCTTATTAAGTGGAATTGCGCTATAGTCTAGACGTCGAGACAGTTGAAGACGCTTGAGACTCAATGTCTGAATCTGGACATTGAGCTCGTAGCAATCTTATTGATTTGAAGATCTGTTCTTCTATTGTCTTATGAGGAAATTCACGTGATCTGTTCTAATCTTAAGAGTTGGAGTAATTAATTTAGCAAACGGAACTGATTTGAAAGCAGAGAAGAGGATTAGATTGTATGAGATTTCTTACTGCGAATTTTTATCTGAGGAATTGTATGCAGCAACCGATGTTTTGAGCTGTTCTTATTTTATCTACTATCTGATTTGATTGACCGATTGTTGGAATCTGCTACCGTATTCCGTACAAAATGAATTTTATTCAAGATTAGAGGATTGAGATCTTGTCAGAGGTCGTCAGATGTCATGTTTTGCCGAAGTCTCTCAGTTTAGACAGAGATCCTTGATGCACTCGTTCTTTCGGCATGGACTTTGATGAGATTTTGATGTCTGATTTCAACTTATCCAGTTCGATACCCTCAGAACGACGGATAGCCAGACAGGCGAGTCGAACTTTAGATATTATGACTTGAGTTGAACCAGGGATGATTGATTGTGACGGAGAAGATGAGGATTTTGCTGACGAGAATGAATCGAATTTTGATTGACGGACTTGAAGGAGAATTTGAGAGACACAGTTCGTGTTGGAACCGTGTTTGATTTCGAGGACGAAATCTTTTCTTAGAGGGGAAGAATTGTAACGCCTCGATTTTATCTTAATTGACTTTATTTGAGATAATCAGAGATTCCAGAGTTCAAGAGCCGACTTGATTTTCATCAGGGTCCTTTTTGCAAATTTCGGATTTTTCAGGGACTAAAATGCAAATACTGGAATTGTTAGATATTTAAGCTTGAGATTGACTTTTCTTCCTCATTCCCTTCTTCCTCCTCACGCCTCTCCCATTGTTGAACGCCCAAAACCCTTTTTAAGCTTTTAGATTTCTTCCCGAGCTCGATCCGTCCGTTGGAATTTATTTCTGAAGGCAGATTAGCGATCACGGCTGAGAGAGCTTTGTTCTATCGTAAGTATTTCTCCGATAAAAGACATTCTAGTTTTGGGATGTCGTTAGAATCGATTGAGTTGCTAGTATGTTGTTCTTGGCAGAGTTCTGATCGTTTATTCTCTGTCGGTTTTGAAATAGAGCGTCGTTCGGAACTGTTATGAATTTTAGAAGGGATTTTCGAAAAAATGAGTTTTGTGATTTGTTGGAATTGGATTGTTTTGTTTGAATGATGATTGATAAGAGTTGTTTGGATTGATATTATGCTGTCTGCGTTTCCGATTTGATCAGATTATAGCCGTTATGCCGTCGATTTGAGTTTTGGATTGTCTATCGGTTCGAATTGTTGGAGCCAAGCCTTCAATTGAGTTGTATGTTAATCTCGAGCCTTATTACTTCTTGTACAGATTTATTTGAGGCCAGTGGAGTTGCGAGATTGCAGCTTGGTGCAACTTGGAGATTGTAGTCGGTATAGTATCGACTTGCTTATTATCGTTGAATGTTAGAATGAATCTTGAATTAAGGAATCGTTGTTGTTTCCAGGTTTGGAGCATCAACGTTGTTGAAAAGAAGTATAAGATGACTTAGACTGGAATGGAACATGTGACTCGAATCCGACTTGATTCGAGTGTTCCGGAAAAATCACTTACTTGCATGTTATTTGATTATTTGAGCTATTTGAGTTATGTTTTGCATTGCATTCATATTGAGCTAAGAATCCTTGATTTGAGCAGTGGTCAGGACGGCCCTTTTATGATAGACGTTTTGGGGATTATATTGCGAGTGGCCTGGGTGTAGCCGTTTCACCTAGTGCTAGCATACTCCTTATAGTCGCACCAAAGTCTAGAGGATGGAGATACATAGCACCACCTCAATCGGGAGAGTCGGTGGGTTGTTTACGTGATCTCGTCATCGGGATCCCAAAAGCAAAAGCAGCAACTCTTTTGATTATCCGACTTGATAATCCCAGATTTAAAGACATGCATTGCATTTATGCATCTGAATTGAGTTTATATATGCTTATGGAATTGCATGGTTGTTAATTGAATATCTGGAAGTTGATGCATTTCGTTTGAGATGTTTTTATGATATGCATGTTTGTCTCTTTTACTGGGAATCATATTCTCACCGGATTATCCGGCTGTTGTCTTGTCTTTGTATGTGTGCTTGGCAACAGGTGGGGCAGGACCGAGTCAGAGGCAGCATGGCTAGGTGGTTGAGATGATAGACGTGAGGCCTTGTTGTTTTAAAAGTCGAATATGTAATCGAACGTAGATTTTATTCGAACTCATTTTGTATCGATTTTGCGAGTCTTATGTTGCATGTTATAGACTGGTTTGTAGTTGATCAACGCTAGCATTTCATGTAATAAATGGAGAAGTTATGTTTTTAATGCATGAATTTGAGTTTGATGTATGGAATAACTTTTAGTTGAGCTGCCAAGCTTTTTCTGCTCTGTTCTATTTTTGCTGCAGGGGGGCGCCCGAGCTGCAGTTTTTAGCAGCCAGACCGCACCCCAGTTCGAGTAATCCAGTAGCGCTGGAGTTTAGGATGCGCTCGAGCGGCAGTTTTTTCCCGCCCGAGCGCAGCCTCCTTTTTAAAAATAAAAAATAAAAAAAATTCTTTCTTACTTTGGTCTTGGATCTTGTATGCTTAATTGATGTTTAAGCCGAGGTTAGTTGTTTGGAACCGAGGTCTCACACTATGCGGCTGTGCATTGACTATCGGCAGCTGAATCGAGTCACTGTGAAGAACAAGTATCCGTTGCCTCGTATTGATGACTTGTTTGATCAGCTGCAGGGCACTTCAGTTTACTCCAAGATTGACTTGAGATCTGGGTATCATCAGTTGAGAGTCCGAGATCAAGACGTAGCCAAGACTGCATTCCGTACTCGCTATGGGCATTTCGAGTTTCTAGTGATGCCATTTGGTTTGACTAATGCGCCGGCTATGTTCATGGATCTGATGAACCTTGTCTTCAGGGAGTATTTGGACAAGTTTGTCGTGGTCTTAATTGACGACATCTTGGTGAATTCGCGTAATATGGAAGAGCATGTTTCTCACTTGCGGTTGGTACTACAGACTCTTCGAGATGAGCAGTTGTACGCCAAGCTGAGCAAGTGTGAGTTCTGGATGGATCGAGTGGTCTTTCTTGGCCATATCATATCCAGGGAGGGGATTTCTGTTGATCCAAGCAAGATTGAGGCGGTACTTAATTGGTCGCGTCCGACGACAGTTGCTGAGATCCGTAGTTTTTTGGGTCTAGCATGGTATTATCGTTGCTTCATTTTGAACTTATCTCAGCTATCTCGACCTTTGACGCAGCTTACCCGCAAGGGTGTGGATTTCGAGTGGTCCTCCAAGTGTGAGGAGAACTTCTGTGAGCTTCGACGGCGGTTGACTTCTGCGCCGGTGTTGGCATTACCGTCAGGATTTGGAGGGTATGTGGTGTACACGGATGCTTCTCTTCAAGGGTTAGGTTGTGTCCTGACTCAGAATGGGCATGTGATCGCATACGCTTCTAGACAGCTGAAGCTTCAGGAGGACAACTACCCAGTCCATGATTTGGAGTTAGCAGTCATTGTGTTCGCTTTGAAGATCTGGCGTCATTATCAGTATGTCGAGAAATTTGAGATCTTCACCGACCATAAGAGTCTCAAGTATTTGTTCACTCAGGCGGAGTTGAACATGAGGCAGAGACGTTGGATGGACTTGCTTAAGGGCTATAATTGCGATATTAAGTACCATCCGGGAGCTGCTAATCTTACCACTTATGCTTTGAGTCGCAAGGTGCGACTATCCGCACTTCAGACTTGTTTGATGTCTAGTGCGATCAGTGACTATTGTACTTCGGGATATACCTTCAAGCATAAGAAAGGTATGCAGAGTATCCAGATGTTTGCGATATTATCTGAGCCAGCTTTGTATTCGTGGATTCGAGATGCTCATATGTCTGATTCGAAGACCCAGCGTTTAGCTTGTCTTGCTAACGAGGGTAGCTCGTCTGGATTTCATTATCAGTTAGATGGCTTTCTGTGTTTTTCTGGTAGGCTTGTGATTCCGTAGGATGTAGAGTTGCGAGAGGAGATTTTGTCTCAGGCGCATCGCACTAAGTTGAGTATTCATCCTGGGAGCAACAAGATGTACAAGGATCTACGTACTCGTTTCTGGTGGAAGGGAATGAAATGCAGTGTTTATCAGTTTGTTTCGAGAAGTTTGGTGTGTCAACAGGTCAAGGTAGAGCACCGACGACCTGGAGGATTGCTTCACAGTCTGCCTATTCCTGAATGGAAATGAGAGTTTATCACAATGGACTTTGTGACCCATTTGCCGATATCCCAGAGGAACTGTGATGTTATCTGGGTTGTGGTGGACCGACTCACCAAGTCAGCGCATTTCATTGCCTATAGCCGGGAGTACAATGTGGATCGTATGGCTCGTTTGTACATTCAGGAGATCGTTCGACTTCATGGAGTGCCTGTGAGCATTGTCAGCGATCGGGACCCCAGGTTTATTTCTAGATTCTGGGGGAGTGTTCAGCGTGCAATGGGTACTACTCTCAGTTTGAGTACTGCCTATCATCCGAAGACTGATGGTCAGTCAGAGCGCACTATCTGTACTTTGGAGGATATGCTTAGAGCGTGCGTCATGGATTTTGGTTCAGCCTGGCAGGATCATTTGCCATTGATCGAGTTCGCGTACAACAATAGCTATCATACTAGTATTGGGATGACACCTTTTGAGGCGTTGTACGGGCAACATTGTCGTACTCCACTCTTCTGGGAAGAAGTGGGGGAGAGACAGGCTGAGGGACCGGAGTTTATCCAACAGGCGATAGACATTGTTGATCAGATCAAGAAACGGATTAAGACTGCACAGGATCGTCAGGCCAGCTATGCTAACACTAAGCGTAGGCCTTTGCAGTTCGATGTCGGAGAGAAAGTGTTTCTGAGAGTGTCACCTTTTCGCAAGATTCTCAGATTTGTCCTTAAGGGCAAGTTGTCTCCCAGGTTTATCGATTCGTTTGAGATCTTGCAGAGCATCGGCGATTTGGCTTATCGACTAGCTTTGCCACCGCACCTTTCCAGTATTCACGACGTGTTCCACGTATCTCTGTTGCGATGGTATGTGGCGGATGAGTCTCATATTCTGCAGCGGTCTGAGGTTCAGGTAAGCAAGGATTTGACTTATGTTGAGAAACCTATTCGTATCCTGGATTATAAGGATAAGGTTTTGCGGAACAAAGTCATTCCTTTGGTTTTAGTTCAGTGGCAGCGCCGAGGCACTGAGGAAGCTACTTGGGAGCTTGAGGACAGGATGCGTGAAGACCATCCTGAGTTGTTTTGATTTCATTCTTTAAGTTGTATTCAGCTTACTCTGTAAACGTTTGATTTGAATAAAGAATGTTTCTGATTTCTGTATTACATTCAGTACTTAAGATCTGTTTATGAGGACGAAACATCTTAAGTGGGGGAGAATGTAGTAGCCCATGCCCGAAATCAGTGATTAAGTATTAATCAATTCATTAATCCTACTAGTTAAGAGTAAACGTGATTAAGGGAACTCTTAATGGGTTAATGGAGTCCGGAATTGGATTTAGAACACTTGGAAATGGTTTGAGGGTCATCGAGTTCGGAGGCTCCGAAGTCAAGGTTCGGACGGTCCGAAGTCAAGGTTCGAACGATCCGAAGAGTGGTTCGGATGCTCCGAACATGCTGCCGACAGTCGTCATGGATGATGTCATTATGCTGACATAAGAAATGACGTAATATTGAGTTCGAATGATCCGAAGTCCAGTTCGGATGATCCAAACGTGTTCGGAGGCTCCGAAGTCAGTTCGGAGGGCCCGAACTCAGTCTATAAATAGGGGGTGCCGAGCTCATTTTTGAGTGCACCGATCCCTCTCTTCTCTCTCAATTCCTTAGCCTTCTAACTCAGATCTAGGGAATTCTAGGCGTCTCATGGGGAATCCGGAAGTGGCATAGCGATCCAGGCGTTGTAGCGGAGCTGTGGCCTAGTTTTGAGGCACTCGACAGCAAAGGGCTAACGATGGACGAAGGTATAGATTTTGCTTCCTATAAATATTTAGGAGTATGCTATAGCTTAGTTAAGGCTTTTAGAGCACTATAATGATAGTAGTATCATTTGGCAGTGTAGAGCAGACTATAGGCATGGACCTAGAGTTGGTAGAGCTTGCACTGATTTGAGGTACGAAAGTACTGTTCGAGATATCCTGACTGAGTATGCATGTATTATGTGATTGCATGGTTTATATGTCATTGATTTATGCTGCATTCATTTGCATACTGAGCTATCTCCTTCGAGATGTCTGTTAGTAGGGTTTTTCCCTATCCTGTTAGTGGTTGGACTTCCATCGATTTGGGTCCGGCATATCCACTGGTATTATGGTATGGGAGCCACCTCCTGAAGCGACGGCACAGCGTGCTACATACCAGGGCCCGGTCTGTCTCTATTATCTGATCTTTGACCTCGAGTTTATAGGGAGTTCACTTTGCATGCATGTATACTCATACTATCGTACTGAGCGTTTTATGCTCATATCTCGTACTCTGTGTTTCTGGACACCCTATTCCATGGGGCAGGTTTGTGATTGGACGAGGCGGATGGATCCAAGAGAGGCTAGGAAGTTGTTGGTCAGGTGGAGCTTCGCCTAGGTTTTATTCTGTTGTTATTTGGATTAATACAGTTGTTCGATCTGGTTGTATTATATTTGGGTATTTACACATTCCTTTACTTGGAATTGTATAATTTTTATGGTTTCCACAGTTTTATTCTGATATCTGTTTAATTAAGTTAATTGCATGTCTAAGTTTTGTTTAGTAGGTGATCCAGGTAAGGGTCACTACAGTATTTCATATTATGTGTTTGTATGATGTGTTCTCCGGTTTTGTGGTTAGGTCGTATATTTTGGCGGACTTGGACTGAACTTTGGAGTCATGGAAATGCTGGAAATTTTCTGAAGAATGTTGGCCGCTCGATCTGCAGCTTTTCACCGATCGAGCGACGCCTATGCGACGAAGTCAGTAGCTTTGGAATTTTCAGCTGCTCGATCCGCAACTTTCACCCGATCGATCGGCGCACGTATTTTGCAAAAAAGTAGGTTCGGGAATTTTGGCCCACTCGATCGGCCAATGTTTACCGATCGAGCGAGCGTCGCTATTCAGGAAAAATTTTGTAATTTTAGAAACTTTGTTATTTTAGCTTCTAGTTATTATTAGGTTTTAATTCCGTTTTGTGGAGTTGATTATCAGACTTTTGGAGATATCCATGGAGGCTAGGTTTTATTTTCCATCTCTCTCTCAAGTTTTCTTCTTTTATTTTGAATTTTTCTTGAGTTTGCGATGAATCGTTGTAGCTAAACTTTTATTCTTGGTTGAGGAAGACGAAACCTTGATATAATTTATTCATGAGATTTGATTTTCAGTGTTTAATCTTTATTAAGTATCAATAGTTGATCTGTTTTATTTTATGCTTGTGTGCGAGATTTTAGGATTGGCCATCTTAGGATTTTGCTATAAAATCTATAGCTAAATTAGAATTCAAATTCGTAATTGTTTGAATCAACTAATTTGTAAAGTAACTACGTTTGATATTTTCTGCTGTTGAATTTATTGAATCGTAGGGTCAACTATTGAATAGGCTAAATACAACCGCTGGTGTTTGTGTTGTCAAGATTCGTCAGTTTTACTCGTTTGAATGTTACCTTAGATTTAAATCTAGATCGCTGGAATTAGGATTAATTTATTGGTAAGGGTTAATTTAGAACGCTATTGTCTAATTAACTAAAATTAAGGTGAAACAGGAATT
Organism: Henckelia pumila; assembly: GCF_033568475.1. NCBI lineage: Eukaryota > Viridiplantae > Streptophyta > Magnoliopsida > Lamiales > Gesneriaceae > Henckelia > Henckelia pumila. The sequence goes on from NC_133123.1 coordinate 166,899,578, forward strand.
TGATTTCCGATGACGAATATTTGATAAGATTAATTATTTTTATGGAATCGATGATTGAATGAATGAATATCATGGGTGTAGTCGATCGATACTAAGACTTGTCTCTTATTGATTTCTCCAGTTAAATTTTCATTCTTGCATGCTAGTGATTATATTTATCTTTAATTGTTTAATTTTTAGTAGTTAATTACAAAACTCAAACCCTCTTTTAGTTTATTTAGAAAACATTAAATTTATCTTTACTCGTGGGAACGTTCCCTACTCACACTACTAAATTTCCGTGGTTATCTGATTGATTTGGGTAATTTGGGCATGACGCGACTTAGCGCTTACAACTCTCATCATTTCGGCCAATGACATATTTTCTATAAGACATTGTACCTGCAAGAAAAGGTTAGTAATAAAAAAATTCCTCACCCAAATTCTCACAAGTCACTCAAAAGAAATTCATTCAATCACTTTTTTTTTCACTCAAATATAGAATAGCTTATGATTTGTGGTTCAAGTATATCAAACTCACAAGTTCAAAACTTATAGACACTTGCAAATCAACTCACGTAGATTTCACATAAACAAGAGATTGACTTATGAAAAGTTGATTTAGACTTGGAAATAGACTTGGCACCCAAAAGACTCAAAAGACACAAGAAATTTGCCACAAGTTATTTTTATATCTTTTTTTTTTAATTTCGGTCTCCTCTTAATTTTTTTTATTGATTTTTTTTTTCATTTTTTGAATTTTTGAATATTTATTTTATATAACTTGTAACACAAGATACAAAATTGGGACGACAAGATTGACATAAACGACGCAGAAATTTAACAAAGAATAGACTCAAACGAAGAACAAAGAACGACAAATGAAGGACAAAGATACGATTCAAAGATATTGAAAACTTGTCTCAAAACTTTCGTTCTTGATACCAACTGATAGGAAGAACGAAGGACGAGAAACGAATAACAAATAGAAAGATACGACTTAATTGAATCAAAGAAACCATGCTCTGATACCAAATGTTAAGAATCTTTAATGATATGAAAATAAAACACGATTATAGATTAAACGTGCCCTCAATTCAATAGCAAAAATAATAAAAAGTATTTTTCCCAATCTTTTGATACAAGTAAGTTTGAATATTCACCCATAGTTTACAATGAAACTAGTAACAAATAAATGCAGAATAAATAATTGAATTCAAAGGAACGTTTAAAGAACTTGTCTTTGACAATCCACGATGATGAACAATCGACAAACGCCACAAAGTTATTAAATTTTGATAAGTTTAATTTAAAACAAAGCCAAGATTTAAATAAAATTCTATAGAGCATTTTAATTGATAAAAATAAATAAAATTCAATTCATATTAATGAATAACGAATGTAAAGTTTACAATATATAAAAGAAAACAAACTAAGATTCCTAATAGAATTAGACTATAAGTTTTATAGTTGAAAAATAATACCAACAAAACTAAAAGTTAGTTTTCTAATGGATTCAAACTCTCAAAAATAGAAAAATATAAAAAATAATAATAAAATTCCGAAAACACACAGTTCACGCCGAACTATTTGTAAAAATCATACTAGCGCAGAGACGCTTCCACATAGCGTAGAAGCACTTACTTTTCGTACTAGAAGCTATGGAATAAGCACAGAAGTGCTATGAAATAAGCGCAAAGGCGCTGATGCGGCGTGGCTCAAGCGCTAAGGTGCTATGTATGTAGCGCTGAGGCGCTTGAAACTGTTCCAATTTTCTTCATTTTTCTTCCATTTTTCTTCATTGTCTTGATCTTTTTGCACTCCAATAGCATAAAAATAATATTCAAACTGATTTCCATGCTCTCCAACTTGGTTTCCATGGATCCCAAATCCTTAAATTCTTGATGGAAAATTAAGAGACAATTCTCGCAACATCATGACTTCTCGAAACATCACGACTCTTCGACGCGTCTCTTTGAACTTCTTTCCGTGGCTCCTTGACTTTGGATTTTCCGCAACTCTATCAAGTCTTTAGATTCCTTATCAATTTGATCACTTCATTGGATTTTCAGATTCATATTAGATTGATATGGTAATTACTTGCTTTTTGGCTTGGACTTGTGAGCCAGAGTTTCTAGATTGTTGGTAAGAGATACTGATGTATTATCCGATATATCCTGGTTGAGTATGTCTTTTCTATGTATTTTATGTTATCTAGAATGTTTAGGGTGTAGATATTATGTCATAATAATTATGTTGCATGCATTATCACGTTGAGCTGATACCTTGTTATAGTTTGTAGTGGGGTCGCTCAGCCCCTTATTCTTGAGTGGATGGTTGGACCCGTTAGTATGGAAACAGGTCACCAATATCCACAGATTCTTTCTTGTGTGTGAACCACTCCCTGATGCAACGACCCAGAGTGCTACTGTCACGCTTGATCCTATTTCATATCTTATTCAATATTGGAACGTAATATAAACATAAAATTATATAGGGGAAAGTTTCATTTAAAAGTTATTCGTTTCTATAAAAATTTCGACAGAGTTTCCCCGTAATTGGAACTATCCAAAAATCACAAGAATCAATTCAAAAAGCTTACAATCTAATACACTTTCCAAAACATATATCTAACACAATACATGGAAACCAACTAATCATTGTTCCATCACAATAAAATTCCAAGTTATCCTAACTTGAAAAAATACATAAACCTTCAAACATGCCTTATATATATTACATATTGATATGAATCTAGGAGGCGCTCGAAGATTCATATTGTTCCATAATTTGCTTTGAGATTTACAATCGAGAGTTGAAGGGTTTGGAATTTATGGGAATCAAGTTGGAATGTTTGAATATCATTTTGAAGGATGTTATGGTGATATTGAAGTCGAAAAAGATCAAGAAAGTAATGAAAATATTGAAGAAAATACGATATTGAATTTCTTGGCTCGAAGGTGCCGTGCGTCCGCGCCCTTTTCTTGGCACGCCCGCACGCTCAATGCGAACACCATGCGCGCCCGCACTGCTCCAGAATTTTTGAAAATAAAGGATGTGTAGTCCATGCGCGCCCGCGCCATGTCCTACCGCGCCCGTGACGACGCTCTCACACACATACTTTGGCATGTTTGTGTGTGTGCGTGATTTTTGATATATTGTGATATTTTGAGTATTTTAAGTTTATTAGGAAATTTTTAGGAGATATCTTTAGATATATTTCTGTGATAAATTTTATTATTTTGTAGTTGTATTATAAATACAACATATACGTTCATTATTGAATAGACAATTGAAGATTATTGAAATTATTGATTTTTATCAATTCTTAAAAAAATTTCTAGAATTTTGCAAAAGCTTTGATTTATTTTTATCAAAGCAAACTTATCAAAGTTTCATAAACTTTGTGGCGTTTGTCAATTAATTTTTCATTTGGGTTATCAAAGACAGGTTCCTTTGAAAGTCCAATTGAATTGTTGATTATTTTCTTCTCGTGATTATCTGTTGCTAGTTTCGTTGTAAACTAGAGGTGGATATTCGAAACTTACTTGTTCAAAATATTGGGACAACATTATTGAATCTTTTGGTTATTGAATTGAGGGTACGATTTGTTTATAATCGTGTTTGCTTTTCATGCATCTAAGATTCGCATCATTTGGTATCAAAGCTTAAGGTTCTCTAGATCAAGTAAGTCGTATTTTTCTATTTGTTCTTCTTATCTATTCTTCATTTTTCTTATCTGTTTTCGTGTTCCTCGTTCTTTGTTTGTCATCCTGCGTTCATATTTATTCGTTCTGTCAATCTTGTTGCCCATGTTTTCGTGTCTTGTGCTACAAGTTATCTCAAAAATAAAAAAAGGTTCAAAAATCGAAAATTTAAAAAAAACGATAAAAAAAATAGAAAGGGATGAAAATTTCAAAAAAAAAGAAGCCAGGAAAACATGCGGAAAATTTCTTGTGTCTTGTGAGTCTTGGGTACAAAGTTATTTTAATTTTCATAAAGTCAATTCCTTGTTTTTGTGCAATCTACATGAGTCGATTGGCAAGTGTTTACAAGTTTTGAACTTGTGAGTTTGATACACACAAAACCACAAGCATAAGCTATCCCATATATTTGAGTGAAATAACAAAGAGTGCTTGAGTGATTTTTCTTTGGAGTGGCTAGTGAGAATTTGTGTGAGATAAATTTTGTCACTAACCTTTTCTTGCAGGTATGATGTCCTATAAAAATTATTTTGTTTGTGAAGATGATGAGTATATGGAGAGTAAAAGGAGATTTTATGGGTGTGGTAGTAATATAAGAAAAAATGAATATTGTAGTGAGGATTATGGGAGTAGGAGAGAGAGAAAAATTGATAGGTATAATGATGTGTATAGAGATGATGATGGTCGTAGTGAAGAAAAATATTTTGAATATTATTTGGGTAGAAGTAGTAAAAATAAAATTCCGTCGTTCCATGGAGATCAGGATCCGCAATTGTATTTGAAGTGGGAGAAAATGGTAGAGAATGTATTAGATGGTCAAGATATTTCTGAAGCTAGGAAGGTGAAACTTGTCATAAAAGAATTTACCGACTATGCTTGCATTTGGTGGGATAGGTTGGATGAGAATAGGGAAAGACGTGGAATGAGTCCTATTTCTACATGTGATGAGATGAAAAGAGCTATGCGCAAACGTTTTGCTCCTAATCACTATGAAAGGAGAACTGGAGTTCCAAAGCATGATTATCAAGGTACATCTAAATTTTCAAATTCTAGTACTTGTGATATTGCATTCTTATGATGTCATAGAAAAGATGCGCATGATACACGTCAATGTCTAAAGGAGTTTTTGATGAAAGTGGTGGATTCTAGAGTAAAATTTTAATCCAATGTTGTAGTTAATGTTGAATCAAAAGTTGAAGTTAAAATATTGGAAAAATTGAGGTTTATTATACTTCAACTATTGATGATGTGAGTGTTGAAATATGTGTGGTTGAACGTGATTTATTAATAGATGAAAAATCTTCTATTGTACATGTTGTGGTTGATAGTAGTGTTAGTGTTGGCAAATGTGAAGTGGTAGGTGAGTCTTTATGTGTTAATGAGTCATCTAGTATTCTTGTAGTAGATGAGAGTTCTATTTATATTCATAGTGAGACTAGTAATTTGTTGTTGGACGAGTCTTGTAATCTTGCTATTCAATTGAATCCAAAAGAATTTCTTCAGGATCGTTGGAATTTGAAAATTTGAGTGATATGACTGAAAAAAAAAAGTGATGAAAAAAGTGAGATAGCCATGGAAAAAGAAAAAGAAAATGGAAAAGAAAATTTAGAGGCCAAAAGAAAGAGAGTGCAAAAGAGTGAGATGGCCTTTGAGAGAAAAAAAAAAGAGAGGAAATAAAAGAGAGGAAAGAGACCAATAAAAAAAAAGAAAATATTATGGTCCAAAATAGTGAGGTTGAAATTTTTGAGCAATTGAACAAAATCCCTAAAGTACTTTTGTACAAAGTGGTTTTATCTCATTGTGATGATATACCCGGTTCAATCCCGAGCATCGTTTGTTCTTCTTTGCAGGAATTTGGATATGTATTGTTGAAGGAGCAAAAGAGATACAATACTAAAAGACTTAATATATTGGATTAATGTGAGGTTGATCACACACGAAATGAGGTTAGAGATTTGAGAGTTGTTCTATTCGAGAGATATGATTTAACATTAAATGTTAAATACCAATCAAATGTCTACTTTCAAAGGTATGATCTCAATTCTAAATTTATTGGATTAAATTTCTTAGTTGAAGGATATGTGAATGTACTATCTATGAAATATGGATTGAATTCAAATCTTGATCTTATGTTATTGGAATCTGGGTATGTTGAGGAATTGAATAATTTGGATCATATAGTAGTGTTGAAGTTATTTGTTGATCTTAATGTGTTAGAATCTTGGTGTGATAGAAGATTAAGTAAGTTGGTTTATGTTGTTTTGTGCGAGTATTGCATGAACAGTATAGGCGGAAAGTCATATCTTCTTGAGTGGCTAGTGATGACTTTTGGACTAGATTATGTGCGTAATATTTTCATGAGATTGATGGACTATATTTTGCATGCATCTCGAGGTAAATTTATTGTGTTATACTTTGATTATATCTTAGTATATATCAAAACTTTGAATGGGCATGTCGAAAATTTGATACTTGTGGTGTCAACACAAAGAGATGAGAGTTTGTGTAAGACCCTAAAAGATTAAGTTATTAATTATGGAATTGAGATTTAAATTTCGAATTTGGGAAAATATCAATTGGATAATTTATGAAAATTGGAGATTTAATTTCCGTGTTGGAAATATTTAATTTGAAAATTTACGGATTTTGAGATTTAAATTCTGGGATTCTTAAATTAAAAAATGGAAATATTTGAATTGAATATTTACGTAATTTAAGAATTAAATTCCGAGTTCCGAGAATTAAAGAGGATTTAATTCGACGGTGAAATCCAAGCAGGGATCAATTTTCAAATATAAAGAAGTTCAAGGACTAAAATGCGATAAGGTCCGAAATTATTTCATTTTGATCTGAGATTATTTAATTTGAGAATATATGGAGTTTAGATTTAAATTCTAATATTCTTAAATTATTTAGGATTGAAATTGAATTATTTTGAGTAAAAGCTTGTTTTAATATTGAACTATCACATGCGACCGGGATATCTAAAGTGATTGGCAGCAGGTTTACTTGAATTCTTTGACCTTGCATGCTTACCTGAATCTCTGAATCGAGTGGAAGCATGTGTATTTGTCTTCAGACATCAGAACCGGGTTTTGAGCAGAGGTAAGCTGATGAGGAGAGGATTATGAGGTTGATCACAATATAGCGTTGATAAATTTGATAAATTTTCTATATGAGAATAAAGAAAGTGTGATTTTGTAATACGAAGATCACTGCATTGATTAATCAGCGTAGGAGCTAGTGGAATTGAGAAATGGTAAATTGAATTTAGCTCCTATTGATTTACTCTGGTTGCTGAACACTCTTAAGAACAGATATGCGACGATGTCAGGCAATACAATTTTAGAACCTGATTAGGTGATGTCGACCTTGACTATGGCATACATATTGTGGAAATTTGTCTGAGATTGACTGCAGGTTCAGCTCATGAAATGATGACGCATCGCCATAAACCTGAAGTATAAGCGGAAGAGCTTTCTGGCTATTGCTGTCATGAGATTGAGATGACAAGGAGACCCTCCTATATTGAGGGAGCTGCTCTATCAGCTTCGAGAATTTATTAAGCTGGGATTGAGGTAAGATTTAGTATTTTTCTGATTAGCAAAACTTGAATTGATTTTGTCAGAAAACCTTGAATCTCTATCAAAATAATGATAACTCCTTGATATGGAGAATGTCAGAAATTTACAGTCCTTCAAGATATGGTAATACTCCGCCAGCTTTGAATGTAATTTCTATTCTTTTGAATTGATTAATTTAGGTATAAGTTGTAGGCTTTGGAATAAGGTGTAAAACACTCGGAGACCAAAGCTAGCAATTTGCAACATTTTTTCATGAATAAATGAATCGACTTATCCCTCTTGCTCAACATTGAGATATACCCAGGTAAGGCATTGAATTTATGATGTCCTTGGGATTACACTAGATGAAATGATGACGCATCGTCATACACTAGATGCTTGTTGCAGTATGATGATGAAGATACGGATTTTGTTTAGCTACTTAGCTCTGAGATGAGGTCATTATAATAAGTTGATTGAATCTTGAGAAGTGATGTTAGTATGCAAACCAGGTGAAAGCTAGTTTCAATATCTTGAAATGTATTGAATGATGTGATATTTATTTTACATGACAGATGCTAAGATTGAGTTTTACATGTACATGTATTAACTGAAATGACACACAGAGATAGTGAATGAAATGGGAGAATGAATCTAACATGTTTCTCCTCTACTTCTCAAGAATAAGAAAATGAATTTTAATGTCACTTGCTTAAGTGGTGACGATTGAGGTGAAGAACAATAACACATTCAGTTACAGTTGAGCCTTCCTTTAATTATTTGACAATATTTGATGCATGAACTTCTTGATTCACATGCTATTGACTCATTGATGAATTGCATGATCTTAATTTTGATGTTTCTTGCTATTCAGTATCGATTAATAAATCCTAATTCTGGACGTTGATATGAAATGAGGTGAACTTGTTAGAGTAGGTTCCCATAAGGCCAACTGTTGGCAGGACATTATTGACTCTATGTACAAACAATCTCTATTTAATACAATTTATCTTTTGTATATGGCAATCTTTATCTCTATACCCATGCAAGCTGCATTGATAAAGACCTTGAATATACTATAGTGCATGTAGGATGAAATAATCATGGGATGATTAGAATGAAACTCATCTTTATTCCATTGTATATTCTAAACAATTGTTCCTATTCAATATGGCGCCCAAAAGAAGGATAAGGGTCGCTTGAGATTGAAAATAGCATCTGTGATATGGAGTACCACGTTTTATTGGTAATGGATATTGGATGTCCGAATCATACAGATGATGACAATTGACACATAGGATGTAGTCATAGAACTACCCTCGTAGGACTTTCCAAGTGGTTATTAGTTTTCGAGTGGATGAAGTCCTGATTATGGTTGTACACCATTAATCCTTATGACCCAGGACAACACTAGGATCTGTGTAATAATACTGCACTTTGATCAGTTTACTGGCTCCAGGAGAGCACCACAGTAGCATGGTTGGGTGTAGCTATGACATACATGGGAGTCAGTGGTTGTAGTCGGAGATTCACCGCACATTTATGAAATGTGGATATCCTATATGATATGAGGAAATGATATTGTATTCAGTCTCTGGCCAGGGCATGATATATGTTTTAGGAAAATGGTTTCTCTAGTTACATATACAATATAACTATGAATTATCCAAGAAGATAGAATATAGTTATCGAATCAAAGGAAACTCTTGATATACCAATGGTTGTTGATTCAATCAAGATATATGAGATGAAGGGACTGTACTGTACGTTAACCATAATCGACTGGTTCTTGCACGCACTATCAGTGATACATAGGCAATCATGGGGTGGTGCTACTTGACTCTCTTACTATGATTCGATGGGTCAAATCAGAAATGAGTTCTGGCATTTTATGATCAAGGATTTGATATATAAAATGGGGCTAATAAGGGTGAGCCTACATAAAGGAAATTGTCCTGAATCACAAAGAGTTGTGAACCCACGAATTGCTGTATCCCTGAACCATTGAGGGTTACACAAGTACTGGTTTTCTTGTTCCCATTGAAATAATAAATTCAAAGAGTTGAATTTATGATAAAAAAATTTGATTGGATCGATAGATAAACTTATAAATAGTTTATAAGAGCATATAGAAATTTTGAGAGATAAATTAATTAAAAGGGTTTAATTAATTTTTTCGAGTTGGACTTGGATTTAAGGACTCACACAATATATATAAATGCATATATATAGATATATATATACACAATATATATATATATGGATATATATAATATATATATTTATGGATGTGGGGCCTTATGTTTATAATATATATATATATATATATATATATATATATATATATTATAATAAAAAATAATAATTGAAATCAAATGAGTTGTCTACCGACAACCAATTTGCGTCAATTAATTGAGATATATACTATGTCAATTGATTGAGGGAAGTAATGTGGAGCAGAAGCTCTAAGAAAAAAGAAGAGCAAAGAAAATTTTTCTTCTCTGCTCGAAGCTCTCATCTCGGTCAGTCATTTTTTAGTTTTTTCTCAACGCAAAATTTCTTCTTCTTCTTAAGTGCGATTTATAAGAGGAACAGGAAATCTGGTCGTGGACCTGATTTGAAGAAAGGAGGAAAAATCCAGTTGATTGTTCGTAGAGATATACAACAAGAGCTATTTTTGATTTTTTCGAAATTGTTGGAGTCCAGTGAATTTGTTCACCGAAGGTATAACTTCATAAACTCCCTACGAAGGTTATTTAAATCATATGAGTGTCCAAGCATATTTTGAATGTTAAAATAAAATTTATAACTTCCACTGCGTTTTGGGCACGAGAAATCCTGGTATCCCAACAGTGGTATCAGAGCCGGGTTCTCTGTATCGTATGGTTTATTTCATGTTGAGTATTTTTATTTTTAACCTCATAAGAAAATTTTTCGAAAAAACAGGTGTATAATAAAAAAAATATATCTCTACGGATTAATATTATTATTTTTCAGAATTTAAACATTTATATATATATATATATATATATATATATGTAGATATGGATATATATTTATTGGCTGTCAAGTATGCAATTTTGAATTGCACAGTGGGCACAGAAATAGATGTTTAAATGAATTATAATAATATTAATACATGACCGACAATTTGCAATTATGAATTGCAATTCTCACGTAATGGACATATATAAATGTGTATATATATTATTTAATGGTAGGACCATTTTATATATATTTATATTATATGTTCATACTATACATGTTGGTATTTATTGATACCCGAATGATTCGGGTAGTCAGGATATCGGGCTGTTCGAAAGTGTTTCGGGCAGCCTTGGTAGTGGGTTCGAAAATGTTTCAGGTCCGATGCAATTTTAAAATTATAAAAATTTTATAATGAAATAAATAATTGGAATGTGATTCTAATTATTTATAGTAAAAGGGTTTTACAAGAAATCAATTATTATTGAATTAATTAGAAATTAAATAAAAGAGTTTATTTAATTTGTTAATTCATTGAATAATTGTGGCGGTTAGCGATAAAATTACAAGATATATGACTTGATGGATTATATAATATATGATATTATTATTCCGTGGATGATTGCGAGTCATGACCAATGTGGTAGGTGAATGCTAGGATTTATTTATCATTCGATTTTGTAATAATAAATTATCATTGCATAATGAGCTTGTTCTATAGCTCAATCCCCACCCTAGTGATGTATCCCTTTATGTGTCATAGAATTTTAATGTACGACATTAGAATTAGTGGGAGATCGAAGGTGATGATGAAGATGATGATGAAAATTGAACATCGAAGATGTGTAAAATAAATGATACAATGTAATAGGATTGCATTGCATACCTGCATTAACTAAGGTACAACCTAGATCCTTGTCTCGGTAAAACAAGGATCGACATAGCTATCGGTGATCGATCATCCTAAATATTTATCATATATATGCGATATATATGGTAAAATAGTATGTATGTTATACGATAACAAAATTGCATGAATCCGGCAAACATACTACAAACATGGCACGATTTTGAAATGTTCAAAAGATGAGATAAATTTTAAAATTAAAATCCCTTATTTTGAATATGATTCAAAATTTATATCAAGACCGTTAAAGGAAAAATTAAATTGTTTAATGATTCCTGCCTTCCAGCAACAGTGGTTGCATGATGAACGCTACCCATGGTCAGGTCTGACTCATATTATTGGGGAGGCCTGAACATCGGAAAGTTGTGACTTTTACTGACATACGTGATGTGAGTTAGGTGGAACTCCCATGACTTTGACTCATATTTTTGAGGGATCTTATGGGACCGTCCACAGTAACTCGACATTGATGGGTCGGTTTGACATGAAATTTATATGAGGAGTCATATTATTGGGCTCATATATAATCATGAGGCGAATAACATGAAGGTTACATTGGATGTAATTGAAAACTACCTTTGGGAATTGAGATCGGTTGATATTATTCAGGGATCAAAATTAGCCAGTTGGACTACATGTTCTCACTGAGGAAATATGATTTCTCGTTTTCTTTAAAGGGTGGTGAAAATGTCAAAACATTGGGAGGGTAATTCATAAAAAAAGACCATACTTTATGTCTTATTAACTTGATTAAATAATCAGTAATATTTTATCTGTTTCTAATTTCAGTAAAAATTTCGAATATGGCTCATCGCAATCCACTATATGTTATCCTCGATAACAACAAACTTATTGGACCAAATTACTCTGATTGGCTAAGAAAACTTAAAATCGTATTCGCGTCGGAGAAGTTAACATATGTACTAACAAAAGCACCTCCAAAAGAGGCAGCTAAAGACATCAGCCCTGATGAGCTGAAAAAGCTAGAGACGTGGTGGGACCATGATCTTAAAGCAAAGTTCTATATGTTGGCTTCGATGTCAAATGAATTACAAAGGCAATTTGAGGAGGTTGTGAATGCTGCTAGCATTCACCTACACCTACAAGAGTTGTATGGTAAACAAACAAGAGCTGAAAGGTTCACAACCGTAAAGGCACTCATGACTACACGTATGCGTGAAGGGACTTCGGTTCATGAGCATGGTGTCCGTATGATTAGGTATATTGAGCGGTTGGTAAGCCTAGACATGGTTCTTCCCCATGAGCTTTTAGTTGACGTCCTGCTATTGTCTTTACCAGATTCATTTGATGGGTTTGCGGTAAACTTCAACATGAATAAGATTGAGGCCACCCTTGAAGAGTTGGTCAACATGCTTACTTTATTTGAAGCAACCATGAAAAAGGAGAAACCAGTTCTCCTAGTTGGCTCTTCGTCTCGTGCAAAGAAATGGCCAAAGGGAAAAGGCAAGAAACGTTCTGCCCCAACCCAGAAAAACAAACCCTGTTAGAACCTAAGGGGGGGGGGGATTTAGGTTCTATTGGCAAATTTAGCAATTTAAAGCGATTATGCAAGTACGCAAGCGGAAGACTTAAGCAATCAAATAATAAGTGCGGTAAATAAATGCGTAATGTAAATAAAGCCGTAAAAGGGATAAGAGATGTTTATGGAAGTTCGACGATAAATCGTCTACGTCTCCCCTTCTTGGTTAAGTCGATTAACCAAGGATCCACTAGCACTTCGAACGTCTTGGCCTTGATGGCTCCAAGGATAGCCTTACAACTTAACACGATCACCGCGCCGATACAACTCAACACTCTTGGCCTTAAGGGCTCCAAGGATAGCCTCAACACTCGTAAAATACACTTGGCTTCACACACAAGTGTTTACAAAACCGAGCAACCAACTCACAAACAAACAACCCTCGATTTTTCAACCCCGTATACAACTCGATATGTGAATATATTTTGAACACTCAAAAGGGGCTACAAATTGCTCAACAAATGGCTTGAATAATGCTTGAGAGGATTGAGAGACATGAAGATGTTGGGATTTGTTGAATGGCCTCGGAATGCCTCCTTTTATAGCTGAAAATTTGGCATCGATCGGAACTTCCGATCCCTGCATCGGAGCTTCCGAAATTTGAATTCTGAGACACGCGGGTGTACTGGATCGGAACGTCCGATCCACTTCGGAGCTTTCGATCGGCGCAATAAATGTGTTGTCGAGCAAAAGTCTTCCAGACAAGATTATCAGGCGGCCGTTCAAGATCGGAATGTCCGATCACGTTCGGTGCTTCCGATCTGCTTCACTTCGTTGCCTCCGATCTGCTTCCGAACAATATAATATTCCTTAGAAAATGATCGGACCTTCCGATCATAGATCGGAGCTTCCGAACCTGTTCTTCGTAGCTTCCGTTCTTCATTTCGAACAATATAAAACTCCCTGAAATAGATCGGAGCTTCCGAACCATGATCGGAGCTTCAGATCTACCCTTAGCTTCCGAAGATGCTTCTGATCATGATCGGAGGTTCCGATCTCCAATCGGAGCTTCCGATCCCATAGCAGTATACTTCTTCGAATTTTGTTTCTGATCTTGAGTATGAATTTAGTCTTAATTTATCTTGAAAATTTTAACTCTGTAATAAGCTCAATGTAAATATTAGTAACATTTTAACCTAGTTTTGTTAATCATCAAAACATAGAGAAATAAGACTTGTTAATGCATTAAAAACATTAATCTCATAATTCAAGATTTATATGCGTTTAAGGCGTAACAATCTCCCCCTTTTTGATGATCACAAAACTTGGTTAAAAACAGGAGTAAAATATACGATAATCATAAACAATTTTTATAAACAACAGAGTTTAACGGATAAACAAATTTTATCAGATAAATAAATTTTATCCCAATTAATATTTTAACCATTAATTCTCCTCCTTTGTGATAAGCAAAAAGTAATGAAACATCGAATTAAAAATACGCAACAATTTCATTACAATAATAATTTTTTTTTTTTAAATACAACGTAAGAGAAAAAATACAAATAAAAATAAAATAAAAATCTAAGAGTCATCATCATGCTGCGGAGGAGGATAGCGAGCGGCGAAGTCATCAAATCGAGTCTCCAGAGAGGCAACTCTAGCAGTCAACTTGGTAAAATGAGTGTGCATACTCGTCTCAATGCGATGAAGAGTCTCGAAGAGTCGGTCGCTAAGAAATTGGTTTATTGGTGTAGGAGGAACCTCATGAGCCTGGAAAGGAAGATCATCAATGGTAGACGCAAATGACTCAAAACTGGAAGAGGATGGAATATCAGTGTTGGGCGGACCAGTCGGAAAACCTTTGGTTTGGATAGAGTGATGAAGAGAGGAAAAGTCTCGATGAAAATCAGAAATAGGAGAAAATCTAGAAAAAGCTCGACTAGGATCATCAACCCATCGAGAATACACAGGATTCCAAGATAAATCCATCCTGATAATAGACTGATGGTTGATGATATGACTCGACTGGATTTCAAGAGAAGGGATCCCCTCAAAATCAATATCAAAACGACTCAAAATCCGGTTAATAAACCGGGCAAAAGGAAAGGAAACCTTTTTACCCGTCGTTGCCGTGTGATGCATAGTCTGCATAACAAGACGCAGAAGGTTAAAAGGTCGAGAGGAGATGATATGAAAAAGGATATACAAATCCAGATATTTGCAAGTGGAGAGGTCTCCACTGCGGGGAACTATGGATGTGGTAATGAGTTTTTGAATGATTTGGAAATCAGGACAAAGACTCTTGAGATGGATTCGATCGTCAGCAGCAGTGGCTTGTCGACCGAGAATAGTAGTAAGAAAGAGATTACGATCAAAGTTTGGATCATTTTGTGGCCAAGTTTGGAAAAAGTATTCACCGGGTCCATTCCTGAGAAGATCAAACCAGGAGGACAGATCAGCAGAAGAAAAGATTATATGCCTTCCTTGAACAATCGTGGCAATGGTGATATCACCATGCCCTAATTCGAGTTCAAGGTTTGCATAGAACTCGTGAATCAATGGAGGAAAGATTTGGTCGGGGACAGATGGCTGATAAAAGGATTCCCAATGTTGAGCATTGATTAAGTTCAACAGAAGGAGATGGGATTGGGCCAAGTAGGTAGTATCTAAGATACGACCTGGATGAATATGACGATGCAAATAATCATCAGGAATAGGCCTAGAAACAGCTGGTTGGGTAGGATCATGGATAATAATAGGGCGACTAGAACTCGCTTGATCGCGACGGAATTTGACAGGCATTTTTATAGGTTGAAATCGGATGAAATAGAGAAAAGAGAAGAAATTTAGGTGCAAGAAATCGGACTGAGCGATCTGATATTTATAGGGGTTGGAACAATCGGAAGCTCCGATCCGGATCGGTCGTTCCGATCGTGTGGTCCACTGAGGTAAGGTCACGTGTCGATCGGAAGCTCCGAATAGGCTTCAGACGTTCCGATCCTGAGGCGGTAATTAAAGATAAGGCGGTGAAAAGTAATTTGAAAATACGGATCAGATGGGGATCGGACGTTCCGATCGTGATCGATGGTTCCGATCCTCATCTTGGAGGGAAAATTTACCGCGCAAGTTGAAAAGTGGCGGGATACAGATCGGAAGTTCCGATCTGGATCGGTGGTTCCGATCTGCCTTAGGAAGAAAGCATGATTTCGACTCTTTAAAATTTATTTTATTTAACATTTAAAAAAATAATTCACATAAAAATGTGAGCTTCTTAATTTTGAATAAATACAATTGATTTGTATTATCCAAAATTAATTTGCTCGAATTTAATATTAAGCTCCCCCTTAATATGAAATTAAATTTAATTTATGCCTACAAGTGATTACAACTCAATCATGCCAAGTTCACCACGCAAACGAATAAAAGTATTTTCATCTAGTGGTTTTGTAAAAATATCGGCAATTTGATTTGTCGTGTCAACATATTGAAGTTCAACTTCATTTCGTTCGATGTGGTCACGAAAAAAATGATGACGAATGTCAATATGTTTGGTGCGCGAATGTTGAATCGGATTCTTTGTTAGACATATGGCGCTAGTGTTGTCACAGAAAATAGGGATTTTTGAAAAAGAGACGCCATAGTCGAGCAATTGATGCTTCATCCAAAGAATTTGCGCACAACAACTACCAGCAGCCATATATTCGGCTTCGGTCGTTGACAACGCAACACAATTTTGTTTCTTTGAAAACCAAGAAACTAAACAGTTTCCTAAAAAGAAACAAGTTCCACTAGTGCTTTTACGGTCCACCTTATATCCACCAAAGTCGGCATCACAATATGCTTTTAAATCAAAGAAAGAATTTTTCTAATACCACAAGCCGAGATTTGGAGTATTTGAAAGATATTTGAAAATGCATTTTAAGGCGAACAAATGTGATTCCTTTGGACATGATTGAAATCGTGCACACAGGCAAACACTAAACATAATGTCCGGTCTACTAGCAGTAGCATAAAGTAAGGAGTCAATCATACTACGAAAGGAAGATTGATCTACAGTTTTACCATTTTCATCCTTGTCGAGTCTGATTGCAGTGCTCATCGATGTGGATGATGATTTGGTGTTCTCCATTCCAAACTTCTTTAGAATCTCCTTGATGTATTTGCTTTGGTTCACAAAGAACCCATCTTTACACTGTTTGATTTGCAATCCGAGGAAATAGTTAAGTTCCCCCATCATGCTCATCTCAAAGTGTTCCTGCATAAGCTTGGAGAAATCTTGACAAAGAGTTTCGTCAGTAGAACCAAAAATTATATCATCAACATAAATTTGCACAATCAAAAGATCATTTTTGACATTCTTGGTAAATAAGGTAATGTCGATCTTTCCTCTTGAAAAACCATTTGAAAGCAAGAAAGTAGACAGTTTATCATACCAAGCTCGAGGAGCTTGTTTCAAACTATACAATGCTTTGTTTAGTCTAAACACATGATCAGGCAAAGAAAGATCAACAAAGCCATCAGGTTGCTCAATATAAACCTCTTCTTTCAATTCACCATTAAGAAAGGCACTTTTGACATCCATTTGAAATAACTTAAAATTTCTAGAGCAAGCAAAAGCAAGTAGCATGCGAATAGATTCTAGTCTAGCAACAGGCGCATAAGTTTCATCATAATCTATGCCTTCTTCTTGACTATATCCTTTAGCAACAAGCCTAGCTTTATTTCTAGTGATAGTGCCATGCTCATCAAGTTTATTCCTAAACACCCATTTAGTACCAATGATAGATCTATCATGCGGCCTAGGAACAAAAATCCAAACATCATTGCGTTTAAACTCATTCAACTCATCTTGCATCACAATCATCCATGCATCATCTAACAAAGCATCATCTATGCATTTAGATTCAACATGCGAAACAAAGGCAAGATGATTACAAATATTATTAAGAGAAGAACGAGTGGCTACTCCCTTCGAAGGACTTCCGATGATAAGATCCATTGGGTGATCTTTGTGAAGCGTCCAATCCTTCGGAAGTGGTGTTTTCTCAACGGAAACATCTATATCATTTAGGCTTGAGGAAGCCAATTCTTCTTCGAGTAATTCTACATCATCAATGTTAGTGCGAACAATAGTAGACATATATTCATCAAAAATAACATGCATAGATTCTTCAACAAGTAAAGTGTGTTTATTAAAAACTCTAAAGGCCTTACTTGAGGTAGAATATCCGAGAAAGATACCTTTGTCGGATTTGGCATCAAATTTGCCAAGGTTGTCCTTACCATTGTTATGTATGTAGCATTTGGAACCGAAAGCTCGAAAGTAAGAAATGTTAGGCTTTCTCCCTCTCCATAATTCATATGGAGTTTTCTTGAGAATTGGCCTTATTGATACGCGATTGATAATGTAACAGGCAGTGTTCATTGCTTCAGCCCAAAAATATTTTGGTAGAGAATGCTCACATATCATGGTCCTCGCAATCTCCACAAGTGTCCTATTTTTCCTCTCAACGATCCCGTTTTGTTGAGGAGTCCTAGGACAAGAAAATTATGACCGATACCTTTCTCTTCACAAAAGTTTGAAAAACTCTCATTTTGAAATTCAGTTCCGTGGTCACTACGGATCTGCTTTATTGAAAGATTTTTCTCATTCTCAACACTTTTCACAAAAGTTTTAAAATAATCAAAGACATCATTTTTGTGGGCTAAAAACAATGTCCACGTGAATCGTGAGAAATCATCCACAATGACAAATGCATAAAGCTTCCCTCCTAGGCTAGCGTTCCTCGAGGGACCACATAGATCTAGGTGAAGAAGTTCAAGGGGCATAGAAGTTGATATAAAATTTTTGCTTTTAAAAGATTCCCTTGTATGTTTGCCAAGTTGACATGCATCACAAATAGAATCTAATTTTAAATTGAGTTTTGGCATACCAACAACTAAATCAAGTTTAAAAAGTTTTTCTATGGTACTAGGACCAACATGACCTAGTCGTCTATGCCAAAGAATGTTGTCATCAACATTCAAGGATACAAGACTTTTAATATTTGATAAAGATAAATTGTTTAAAGAAACCTTGTAAACATTTTCACTTCTATATCCTTTGAAATTTATTGATTTGTCAGTCATGAGTGATATAGTGCAGTGTTGGGGAGTGAATTTGACTTCATAACCTCTATCGCACAATTGACTTATGCTTAGTAGATTATGCTTAAGCCCTTTCACTAGGAGTACATCATCAATCAGGCAAGATTCAGATATACCTATTGAGCCGATTCCTTCAATGATTCCATTGCTGTTGTCTCCAAAGGTTACAGTTCCCTTCTCCTTTGGTTTGACTGATTGAAGTAGCTCCTTGTTCCCCGTCATATGTCTAGAATATCCACTGTCTAGATACCATATGCTAGAGAGAACAATTTTCCTATTTCCCTACAAGAAGAGATTTTGGTACCCTTAGTTCTTTTGGGTCCACAGTGTTAGAAAAGAAAAATACAAAACAGATTTCCAAGAGTTCAGTCTCTCATAGCGACATCATCGCCACTTTCTAAGAGTGCTTCCAGTAGTAGGTAGGGCTATGCCTCTTTAAAAACCTATTTTCTTGGGCAGAGCAGCGTTCATCAGGAAGACCAGTCGCATCAAGGCAATTTAAACCGGTCTATGATGAACTCCCTTAGATCATGATCTCATAATGCCAACTGATGAGTTGTTAAGTACTCTCAGGCCTCCATTTCATATAGCTCTTTTTATCATATTGATATTTTAAAGATCTACACTTATGTCTAGCATGTCCTATTTTACAACAGTAAGAACATGCAGAGGGTGATCTCATTTTTGCTTTAGCAATTAGACTAGTGAAATCTATAGATTTCTTTCCATACCCTATTCCACCCTTATCAAAACTACATTTTTGCATACTTAGTAAATTATTCAAGTTATTACTACTTACATTGAATTTATCAAAATATTTCTCTAAGTGAGCTATGTCATCCTTTAATCTTAGGTTTTCATGCTCCTTAGTTTCTAATTCATGTTTGAGCTTTCTATTTTCTTTTCTAAGAGATTTAGCCATATCAAACATGTTTTTATATGCATGTAGTAGTTCGTCATAGGAAGGTACCTCATCATCGTCGTCGGAGACGATGTCATCACTTTTAGCCATGAGGCAGATGTTGGCTTCCTCCTCGTCATCGTCGCTATCGCTCCAAGTGGCTAGAAGTGCTTTCTTCTTTCCCTTGTCAACTTTATTCTTGAGAGGACACTCATTTGCATAGTGGCCTTGTTGTTGACAGTTGTAGCAAGTAACTTCCTTATCCGGCTTCTTTTGAAATTTGTTTCCTTGCATGAATCGTTTGAACTTTCTTGCGAAGAGCGCCATATCATCATCATCATCATCTTCTTTGGATTGGCTAGATAGAGCAATCCCCTTTGCCTTTGTATCTTATTTCTATAATTCCTTTCTTGTTGATAATTCCAGCTCATGGGTTTTTAGAGTCCCATGTAGTTGATCAAGATCATAGGATGCGGTGTCGCCTTTGTTTGACTCGATGATGGCCGTCCTCTTGGCATCCCACTCTTTGGGTAAGGCGTGTAGAGATCTCCTCCACACTTGTTTGGTTGGATATTGTTCCCCGAGTTGGGCTAGCTCATTGATAATTTGAGTAAGCCTTCGGAACATAGTATCTACATCTTCGTTTGATTCCATCTCAAATGTTTCATATTTGAGTTGGAGTAGATCGATCTTCGTCTCTTTGACTTGATTAGTCCCTTCATGGCATATCTCCAACTTGTCCCATATCTCTTTAGCGGATGAGCACATTGAGATCCGGTTGTACTTTTTCATATCTAAGGAACAATGAAGAATATTCATGGCTTTAGCATTTTGAGAAATTAATCGCATGTCCTCCTTGGAAAAGTCGTCCATTCCCTTGGGAATTTTGACACCCACAACCTCTTTAGTAGGTATGTAGGGACCTTTCACAGTAACTTTCCAAAGATCATAATCTACGGATTGGATATATAGGGACATTCGGTTTTTCCAATATCCGTAGTTTATGCCATTGAAAAGAGGAGGACGATTTGTTGATTGCCCTTGAGCATAGTCGCTCGCTAGATTTCCCATAGAGCCTTTTGGAAAAATTTTTGTAAAAAGGTGTCTCTGATACCACTTGTTAGAACCTAATGGGGGGGGGGGGGGATTTAGGTTCTATTGGCAACTTTAGCAATTTAAAGCGATTATGCAAGTACGCAAGTGGAAGACTTAAGCAATCAAATAATAAGTGCGGTAAATAAATGCGTAATGTAAATAAAGCAGTAAAAGGGATAAGAGATGTTTATGGAAGTTCGACGATAAATCGTCTACGTCTCCCCTTCTTGGTTAAGTCGATTAACCAAGGATCCACTAGCACTTCGAACGTCTTGGCCTTGATGGCTCCAAGGATAGCCTTACAACTTGACACGATCACTGCGCCGATACAACTCAACACTCTTGGCCTTAAGGGCTCCAAGGATAGCCTCAACACTCGTAAAATACACTTGGCTTCACACACAAGTGTTTACAAAACCGAGCAACCAACTCACAAACAAACAACCCTCGATTTTTCAACCCCGTATACAACTCGATACGTGAATATATTTTGAACACTCAAAAGGGGCTACAAATTGCTCAACAAATGGCTTGAATAATGCTTGAGAGGATTGAGAGACTTGAAGATGTTGGGATGTGTTGAATGGCCTCGGAATGTCTCCTTTTATAGCTGAAAATTTGGCATCGATCGGAACTTCCGATCCCTGCATCGGAGCTTCCGAAATTTGAATTCTGAGACACGCGGGTGTACTGGATCGGAACGTCCGATCCACTTCGGAGTTTCCGATCGGCGCAATAAATGTGTTGTCGAGCAAAAGTCTTTCGGACAATATTATCAGGCGGCCATTCAAGATCGGAACGTCCGATCACGTTCGGTGTTTTTGATTTGCTTCACTTCGTTGCCTCCGATCTGCTTCCGAACAATATAATATTCCTTAGAAAATAATCGGACCTTCCGATCATAGATCGGAGCTTCCGAACCTGTTCTTCGTAGCTTCCGTTCTTCATTCTGAACAATATAAAACTCCCTGAAATAGATCGGAGCTTCCGAACCATGATCGGAGCTTCCGATCTACCCTTAGCTTTCGAAGATGCTTCTGATCATGATCGGAGGTTCCGATCTCCAATCGGAGCTTCCGATCCCGTAGCAGTATACTTCTTCGAATTTTGTTTCTGATCTTGAGTATGAATTTAGTCTTAATTTATCTTGAAAATTTTAACTCTGTAATAAGCTCAATGCAAATATTAGTAACATTTTAACCTAGTTTTGTTAATCATCAAAACATAGAGAAATAAGAATTGTTAATGCATTAAAAACATTAATCTCATAATTCGAGATTTATATGCGTTTAAGGCGTAACAAACCCAACAAGAAGCATCTGTTGAACGCTCCCAAATCCGACAAGAAAGATGATGTATGCTATCACTGCAAACAGCCAGGGCATTGTATGCGAAACTGAAAAGATTATCTAGCTCAGAAACGTTCTAAAAAAGGTATATTCTACATTGAAGTAAACATTTCAATTAATTCTTCTTCTTGAGTATTAGATACCAGATGTGGTTCTCATCTATGCAATGATTTGCAGGTGATGACAAGAAGCAAGAGGCTCCGAGAAAGTTAGCCTTTCTTGAGATTGGGCAATGGAGCAAGAGTTGCTGCAAAAGCCATTGGAGATGTTTATTTACTGTTCAATAATAATTTCAAGTTTTATTTGAAAGATGTTTTATTTGTCCCCGATCTTGTAAAGAACATCATTTCCATTCCTATGCCAGATAGAGATAGATTCACTTGTATTTTTGCAAAAGAGTTTTGTAAAATATACAAGAATTAATGTTTGGTTGCAAATGGAAAATTGGAAAACGATCTATACAACTTAGAAATTAAAGAAATCTCATTGAACAATATTCAAACAACAAGAAGAAAGGTTGATAGTCTCAACCCCGCACACTTATGGCATGCTAGACTTGGACATATATCCCAAGGAAGGATGAATAGGCTAGTGGGAGAGGGCATGTTTGACATGACCAATATAAGCTCTTTAAAAACCTGTGAATCTTGTCTTAAAGAAAAAATGACCAAGTTACCATTTGATGGTAAATTCGAGCGTGCACATGACCTGTTGGATTTGATCCATACGGATGTGTGTGGTCCACTTAGTATTGGTACTAAGTATGGACATACTTACTTCATTACCTTTACCGATGATTATTCAAGGTACGGGTATGTGTTCTTGATGAAACACAAATCTGAATCTTTTGAAAGGTTCAAAGAATTCAGAAATGAAGTTGAAAAGCAACTTGGTAAAAATATTAAAACTCTTCGATCTGATCGAGGTGGAGAATATTTAAGTACCGAGTTTCAAGACTACCTAAAAAAGAATGGAATTCTCTCTCAGTTAACTCCTCCTGGCACATCACAATTAAATGGTGTTGCAGAACATCGAAATAGGACATTGATGGATATGATCCGATGAATGATTAGTTTTACTGAATTACCTTCTTCATTTTGGGGATATGCACTTGAAACGGCAATGCTGTTGTTGAACAATGTTCTTACTAAAGAAGTGAACAAAACACCGTATGAGATATGGAAAGGAAAGGTTTCTAAATATTCATACCTGAAGGTTTGGGGGTGTCCTGCTTATGTAAAGCAGGAAGTGAAAAATAAATTGGATAGTCGATCCATTTTATGCTACTTCATAGGGTATCCAAAGAATTCTATTGGATACTATTTCTATTATCCTAAAGTAACAAAGGTGTTTGTTTCTAGGAATGCCACCTTACTTGAGAAGGAGTTTTTATTTGATAGAAAGGGCAGTATAGTAGAGCTTGAAGAGGTTCAACAACAACCCACTGAAGATCTCACACCCCAGCAGCCAATACCTGAGATACACATACCTAGAAGATCCGAAAGGACTTCAAGACCACCTACGAGATATGGTCTGCTTCTTGAAGGTGATCAGGTTGGACCTGAAGTTGGATGTGATCCAAGAACATTCAAGGAAGCTATTTCTGATGTCGATGCATCCAAATGGCTTAAAACTATGCAACCAAAGTTTTACTCGATGCATTCCAACCAAGTTTGGACCTTAGTAGATCCTCCTGATGGAATCGTTCCTATAGGTTGTAAATGGATTTACAAAAGGAAACTTGGGGTGGATGGGAATGTATTGACCTTCAAAGCTTGATTGGTGGCAAAAGGTTATACTCAAAGGCCAGGAATTGACTATGAGGAAACTTTTTCACCAGTAGCTATGTTCAAGTCCGTTAGGATATTGCTAGCCATAGCAGCATGGTATGACTATGAAATATGGCAAATGGATGTAAAGACAGCTTTTCTTAATGACAACATTGAAAAAGAGATTTATATGCCTCAACCAGAGGGGTTTACATCCATGGGAAGTGAGCATAAGGTATGCAAACTTCAGAGATCTATTTATGGTCTCAAACAGGAATCAAGAAGTTGGAACTTTAGATTTGATGACACTATCAAAGAGTTTGGTTTTGTTAAAAATCAAGAAGAACAATGTGTGTATAAAAAGGTTCATAGGTGTGCAGTAACATTCCTAATACTTTATATTGATGAAATTCTACTCATTGGGAATGATGTAGGAATGCTGCAATCAACTAAAGTTTGGTTGTCCAGTAAATTCTTGATGAAAGATATGGGTGAAGCATCCTATATATTCGGCATAAAGATCTATAGAGATAGATCAAAAAGGATGTTGGGTTTGACCCAAGCCACCAATATAGATACCAAACTGAGAAGGTTCTCTATGGAAGAGTCCAAGAGAGGACATCTACCAATGTGTCATGGAGTTTCTCTATCTAAATCAATGTGCCCTAAAAATGAAGAGGAGATAGAGATGATGACATGCGTACCGTACGCATCAGCCATTGGTAGTGTCATGTATGGTATGATTTCAACAAGGCCTAATGTTGCATTTGTTCTGAGTGTCATGAGTAGATATCAATAAAAACTCGTTCCAATGAATTGGAAATCAGTGAAAGATATTCTGAAATACTTGCGAAGAACTAAGGATATTTTCATAGTATACGGGGGTGGAGAATTAAAATTGGAAGGCTATTCCGACTCTAGCTTCCAATCGGATGTGGATGATTTGAAATCAACCTCTGGATTTATATTCACGCTAAATGGTGGGGCTGTCTCTTGGAAGAGTTCCAAGCAAGACACCATGGTGGATTCCACCACTGAGGCAGAATATATAGCAGCATCGGAAGCAGCTACGGAGGCCGTTTGGATGAGAAATTTCATCCAAGAGTTGAGTGTTATTCCTTGTGTTGTTGATCCAGTCCTGGTAAACTGCGACAACACTGGTGCCGTTGCGCAAGTAAATGAACCCAGATCTCATCACATATCCAAACATATACTGAGGAAGTTCCACATCATACAGGAGATTGTGGGAAGAGGAGACATCATTGTTGAGATGGTAGCCTCTGCAAATAACTTTGTTGATCCGCTTACTAAGCCCCTGCCAAGACCATTGTTCGAAAAGCATCGCAAAGCAATGGGCTTAAAACTAATGAGTAGTTGGCATTAGGGCAAGTGGGAGATTGATAGAGTAGGTGGCCATAAGGCCAACTGTTGGCAGGACATTATTGACTCTATGTACAAACAATCTTTATTTAATACAATTTATCTTCTGTATATGGCAATCTTTATCTCTATACCCATGCAAGCTGCATTGATAAAGACCTTGAATATACTATAGTGCATGAAGGATGAAATAATCATGGGCTTATTAGAATGAAACTCATCTTTATTCTACTGTATATTCTAAACAATTGTTCATATTCAATTAAGCCGCCCAAAAGAAGGATAAGGGTCGCTTGAGTTTGAGAATATCATCTGTGATGTGGAGTATCACGTTTCATTGGTAATGGATATTGGATGTCCGAAGCATACAGATGATGACACATAGGATGTAGTCATAGAACTACCCTCGTAGGACTTTCCAAGTGGTTATCAGTTTTCGAGTGGATGAAGTCCTGATTATGGTTGTACACCATTAGTCCTTATGACCCGGGACAACACTAGGCTTTGTGTATTAATACTGCACTTTGATCAGTTTAATGGCTCCAGTGGAAGACCACAATGGCATGATTGGGTGCAGCTATGACATACATGGGAGTCAGTGGTTGTAGTCGGAGATTCACCACACAATTATGAAATGTGGATATCCTATATGATCTGAGGAAATGATAGTGTATTCAGTCTTTGGCCAGGGGATGATATATGTTTTAGGAAAATGGTTTCTCTAGTTACATATACAATATCACTATGCATTATCCAAGAAGATAGAATATAGTTATCGAATCGAAGGAAACTCTCGATATACCAATGGTTGCTGATTCGATCAGGATATATGAGATGAAAGAACTGTACTGTACGTTAACCTTAATCGACTGGTTCTTGTAGCCACTATCAGTGATACCTAGGGAATCATGGGGCGGTGCTACTTGACGCTCTTACCATGATTCGATGAGTCAAATCAGAAATGAGTTCTGGCATTTTATGATCAAGGAGTTGATATATAAAATGAGGCTAATAAGGGTGAGCCTACATAAAGGAAATTTTCCTGAATCACAAAGAGTTGTGAACCCACGACTAGTTGTATCCCTGAACTATTGAGGGTTACACAAGTACTGGTTTTTTTGTTCCCATTGAGATAATAAATTCAAAGAGTTGAATTTATGATATACAAATTTGACTGGATCGATAGATAAGCTTATAAATGGTTTACAAGAGCTTATAGAAATTTTGAGAGCTAAATTAATTAAAAGGGTTTAATTAATTTTTCCGAGTTGGACTTGGATTTAAGGACTCATACAATATATATAAATGCATATATATAGATATATATATATAGCCTTATGTTTATAATAATATATATATGATATATATATTATATTATTATAATAAAAAAATAATTGAAATCAAATGAGTTGTCTACCGACAACCCATTTGCCTCAATTAATTGAGATATATACTATCTCAATTGATTGAGGGAAGTAATGAGGAGCAGAAGCTCTCAGAAAAAAGAAGAGCGAAGAAAATTTTTCTTCTCTGCTCGAAGCTCTCATCTCGGTCAGTCATTTTTTCGTTTTTTCTCAAAATTTCTTCTTCTTCTTAAGTGCGATTTAGAAGAGGAACAGTAAATCTGGTCGTGGACCTGATTTGAACAAAGAAGGAAAAATCCAGTTGATTGTTCGTAGGGATATACAACAAGAGCTATTTTCGATTTTTCGAAATTGTTGGAGTCCAGTGAATTTGTTCACCAAAGGTATAACTTCATAAACTCCCTACAAAGGTTATTTAAACCATACGAGTGTCCAAGCATATTTTGAATGTCAAAATAAAATTTTTAACTTCCGCTGCGTCTTGGGCATGAGAAATCCCGGTATCCCAACAGAACATTGAATAATTGAATCCTTCAATTTGATATGGACTTGGATCATTGATTTGCTTATTTTTTTCCTTGGCTCGTATTCTTTGATTTATCGAGTCTTGATTTGATTTTTTTCACCCTGAGTTTTGAAATGCAAGTGAGTTGTTTCACTTAGCACAAATTGTCATCTAGAATTTATTTGATTTGACGATCCGACTTTGATCGATGTCCTTTGATGCGATCTGATTCTTAATTTTGAATTGATTTTCATTGGACATTATGATGCTATCTTTTATCAAATTGGATATATTGATTCCATATCTCGTGATATTATTGGCTCGTAACTGATAGAGACTGATAGCATTACTCGATTTGAGTGTTTGATGAATACCAGCTTTAAGATTAAAACAACATTGATATGAGATCAAACGATTAGAATTTTATTGAGAATGTTAAATTACGATGTGAGATAAGAAAACAGATCAGAATGAATGGAATTGAAGTGACGAATCGGTGGATAATGTGTGAGATATGTTTGTTCTGAAGCATCATTTTCTTTTGAAGACTGAATTGTAAAGATTACGAACAGAACATATTAGATAAAGTTGAGAAATGAATGCTTTTAAAGCTGGAACAGAATGTTCAGCGAGACATGTTTGTTCTGAAGCATCTTTTTCTTTTGAAAGAGATTCCATAAATAATCTGATAATGGATTCTCGTGAGTATTGACACAAAAATGATAATCTGACTCATTGATGTATACTTTATCTAGTATGAATTGTTTGATAAATGAGACATGATCCTTGATCTTAGTGTGTCAGGTGAAGAACATCAGCTAAATTTGTATATGTGAACTGCATTCAGATAAGGTCGATCAGCCTTTGAGCTAATCTAAATAATTGATACTAATTTTGATTCAGAAAAGGAACAGTTAAAATGTGACAAAAGTGATCAGGAAAATGAAGAAGAAAAGATATCAGAAAAGATATTTACAACACACATCATTCAAATGACGAATGGATACTGATCTTGAAGCTGTGAGTGGGATGACAATATAGACTTGATATATGTTCTTTGCAGAACAATATAGAAAAAGAAATATGTCATTATCAAAGATGGATTACACTGTCTACGATGTTAGATAGAGTTGGGGGTTCCATTAACAGAATTGATTGCATTCTAGCTCAAAACGATCAGATATTGTTTATGTGTCTAAGATAAGGAAGTATCTGTGATGTTCTTCCTATCTATTTTAATTATTCAAGCCAGAGTCTGATATGATTCTGAGCTAAATCGAGTACGTGATAGATTTTTGACCGAACAAAACTACAACAGATAATAGACGCAGAATGAGGAGATAAACTAGAAATATATAATGTGGTGAAATAAGAAGTCTGAGGTAGATGATTGAAGTGAGAATTACTTCAGATAATCATTCAGTTTATCAGATTTGATATACCAATTGAATGTGATTTCGAGGACGAAATCATTCCTTAGAGGGGAGGAAATGTAAGGCCCTAAAATATTAAGTTATTAATTATTGAATTGAGATTTAAATTCCGAATTTGGGAAAATATCAATTGGATAATTTATGAAAATTGGAGATTTAATTTCCTTGATGGAAATATTTAATTTTAGAATTTACGAATTTTGAGATTTAAATTCCGGGATTCTTAAATTAAAATATGGAAATATTTGAATTGAATATTTATGTAATTTAAGAATTAAATTCCAAGTTCGGAGAATGAAAGAGGATTTAATTCGACGGCGAAATTCGAGCAGGGATCAATTTGCAAATATAAAGAAGTTCAAGGACTAAAATACGATAAGGTCCGAAATTATTTCATTTTGATCCGAGATTATTTAATTTGAGAATATATGGAGTTTAGATTTAAATTCTAATATTCTTAAATTATTTAGGATTGAAGTTAAATTATTTTGAGTTTCCAGGGACTGATTTGCAAATAGACCAAAGTTCAGGGACTAAAGCACAATTTCCTTGCAAGTGGCCTTAAAAACGTGTAAGAATCTTGGAATTAATCAGAATTGTTATCCAAACTCAGCAAAGAAACCGTAAGGAGAAAGAGAATGGTTCCAAGCCCATTTTTCAATCTTAAATCTTTGATATCTTTTGATTCGTTCGTTTGATTTAAGAACCGAGCATAGTTCCGAAATCCTTGCAACGAGAGCTTCGATTTGGAGTAAGTTCTATCTTCTTTCCCGCATGTTTTGAAAGTTTAAAGTTGGAGAAATAAGAATTGATTAGGAATAATTGTTCTTGAGTTTCTATATAGAGTTATATCGAAATCGGTTCGGAGATTGGATGTCGTTTACAATTGTTATGATTTCCAGCATTAATTCGAACCCTTGTACATCTGATATACTGAGATTTGGGATGTATTCTTGCTGGTCTTATGTGATATATGCTGATATGAGATTGATATTCGAGTTCGATATTGTTTCGGTTATCGATTTTATATCATTATGCCGTCAGTTCAAGACTTTGATCATGTTTGAGTTTAGATTGCTTGAGCTGAGTTAGATAGGAGTTGATTG
The DNA here is from genome assembly GCF_033568475.1 of Henckelia pumila. Lineage (NCBI taxonomy): Eukaryota > Viridiplantae > Streptophyta > Magnoliopsida > Lamiales > Gesneriaceae > Henckelia > Henckelia pumila. The sequence goes on from NC_133123.1 coordinate 166,929,248, forward strand.
CTTACATATGCAGCATTTTTACACTTCATATCAGATTGTATTTGAATGTTTCGAGTTCGAGAAGATAAATTTCGAATCGGCCAAGAATTGAGCAAAGTTTGTAACTAGTTTTGCCTTGAAGTTTGAGATGTGATTGAGCAGATTTTTATGTGAGTTCTTAGATGATATAAATATCTTGATATGATATATTTAAGATTTGTAAAGAAGCGATTCGGACTCGAGACTTTAGCTTTTGGGAAACGAGATCGAATAAGTCATGGTTGAAGTTATTCTACCTTGAAGATTAGATGATGAACTTGAGCAGAATTTTGTGATATGTCCAGATTTGGAACACTTTAAGAATTCAGAATGACAGGTATAAGATGACATCGAGATTCAGGGATTCGATACTCGAGAATGATGATTCTTGAGTTATCCCGAACAAATTGAAAGAGTGGGTGCCCGGTTAGCCAACTTGTGGCTAAGGGCTTTTATGACTCTATGTATAAACAATCTTTGTTTAATATAATTTACATTCATTAATGGCATTATCTTTGTCTTTCTTCATATTGTTATATTGTGATATACTATTATTGTTTTGATAAAGACCTTGAATATACTATAGTGTAAGTAAGATGAGATAGTGAATAAAGAGAGATCACTATTATGAAACACATCTTATAGTCACTGTATATTCTAAACAGTTCCTAGTCAATTGAGCCGTCGGCAAATAAGGATAAGGATCGCTCGAGATTGAGACTAGCATTTGTGATGCCAAGTACCATGTTTCATTGGTAATGGACATGGAGATGTTCAAAGCATGCAAATGGATATTCATATGACGAATGATCGAACTACCCTATTCGGACTTTCCAAGTGGTTATCACTTATCAAGTGGATAAAGTCCGCGGTTTTGGTTTTACACTATTAGTCCTTATTACTTGAAACATCATTGAGACTCTATATGCTAGTACTGTACTTTGACTCATTTACCGACTCTATTGGGGTCATCAGGTGTCGGGATTGGGTACAGTTACGACACATATAGGAGTCGATGTTTTGTTGTCAAGGATTCACCACATACTTGCGAGTGTGGATATCCTATGCGATCTGAGGAGATATTAATGTGACGAATCTCTGGCCAGAGTACATGATGTGTTTTAGGTTAATGGGTTTTTCTAGTAACACATGCGATGTCACTATTTGATCTCCAAGATGTAATGCATAGTTATCGAATCTTGAACAACTCTCGATATGCCAATGGTTGTTGATTCGATCGGGATATATGGATGAAGGGACCGTACTGTACGCTAACCAAAATTTACTGGTTCTTGCAGACACTATCAGTAATACCTAGGGAATCATGGGGCGATGTTGCTAGGCGCTTTTAACATGATTCGATGGGTAAGTCGGAAATTGTTGTTCCGAGTCACAAGGAGTTGGGATACACAAGTAATGGATTACTACGTACGCTAACCACGGCTAGCTGTAATCCTGAACCATTGAGGGTTACACAAGTAATGGATTACTAAAACCTGGTAGAGATAGTTAAATTTAAAGAGTTAAATTTAATGAAAGAGAAGTTGGACTTCTTAATTAAAAGGTAGTGGGATTTCCTAAAATGACATAGGGATGGGCATTTTTGGAAATCACTGAATTCGGATTCAGAAAAATTATCTTGACTTTAAAAGATGCAGAAATGATTTCTGTGCACATTGGTAAAATCAGTTTATCAATCGGAGTCACGATGAATTTTATATTAATTTTTAGAACAATGGGCTTGGCTTGTTGGGCTTAAGTTATGGATTGTGGGCCCTAAGGAGTTAGAGTCCTAATGCAATTATAACTTAATCTAGTCTAGAAATTATCTATAAATATATGTACTGTGTTCGAAAATTAAAAGAAGAATTCAGTCTAGAAATTTCGAACACTACATATAATTTTCAAGAGGATTTTCGAAAATTCCTCTGTCCCTTTTGGAGAAAATTCGACTTGTGATTTTTGTGAAAAATTACAAATCGAATTAACAGATCATATTTGTTTATTCTCTACGTAAAACTTCTGATTGATTTCTAGTGTAGTCAATCAGAGGGTTTCTTTTTTTCATTCGTGGACCTAATTCCGGAGTTAGATTGTGACTGTCATCGGTTCCCGAGATTTACAAGAAGAACAGATTAAATTCTGTTGGAGTCCACGATCAAGCCTTTGCTTGACGAGGTAAAAATTTAATTGTGATTTTATTTTTACTTGAACAAATTTAATCGTAAAAGTTTTGATACCCATGTATGGAATCGTTCCATACAATAAAATAAAATTTTTAAACTTCCGCTGCACCAGGTATCAATTCTTAATTGATCTGAACACAGTTTTCCAACAGTGGTATCAGAGCCAGGTGGCTCAGATCAAATGATTAAATTAATCGATTGTACAAAATTTTTAAGCCTCGATTTTTTGAAACAAAATGAAAATTTTAAAATTGAATTTTAATGGGCAAATCGGGCAGCGATTGGATCGCTGCCCAAGGGCAGCGAGTCCATCGCTGCCCAGGGCAGCGCACAGCGCTGCCCAAGGGGCAGCGACGGGCTGCCCTGCCCAGGCCCCTTTTTGGGGCGCGGGCTGCCCGGGATTGTCCCGGGCAGCCCGGAAAAATTATTTTTAATTTTTAATTAAAAATTTAATTTTTTTGAAATTCTAGTTTTTGATCCGATCGAAAATTATTTTTGATTGGTTCAAGAGGCATCGGATCGAATTGTTCGAGTTCGAAAATTTTAAAATTAATTTTTGGAAAATTTATAAATTTTTTCCGTTAAATTAAATTTTATAAAATTAATTATTTTGGTACAATTGATAATAAGATATGATCTTATGGTTGGATAAGATAAAATATGATTTTATCTTTTAAATTATGATGCTTTTGCTTGTTTATCCAATTATTGAATTATTGAATTAATTATTGGATAAAGGATGATCGATTGCCTTGACCAATGTTTTAGGCGTATGTTAGATAATTTACATTTGTCTTATTGTTGTTGGATTTTATTAATGGGCTTGGTTTATAGCCCAATATGATTGTCATATGTAATAAAAGTGAGCCTGGTTTATGACCGTTTCCACCCCTAAAAATGTATCCCATATTTGTCATCGAAATTTATTGTAAATTTATTAGACTTAGTGGGAGACAAAGATTTGAAGAAATGGTGGGCCCAGCAGACAATGAAAACCGAAGAAATGTAAATTGAAAACTCAATGTAATAGGATTGCATTGCATACTTGCATATCACCTAGGATTGGACTTAGACTCGTGATTGGCAACCACGGGTCGATTAGTTAATGGGATCGATCATCCTTAAATAATATATGATATTATTGATGTATGCATGTTTAGACTAAATTGTATGAATCCCGCAAGCATACATAAATTGCATGATGAGACAAATTTTCAAAATTAAAATCCCTCATTTTAAATATGATTTAAAATTGATATCAAGATTAATAAAAAGGGAATTTAAATATTGATTAAATATTCCTACCTTCCATCAACGATCAATGTATGAGATGCTACCCGCGAATACGGTCCGGCTCATATTATTGAGGGGGCCCGTTCGTCGGAAAGCTGTACATTGGATCGACACATGTTGTAAGTTGGGTGGAACTCCCATGGGATTGGCTCATATTATTGGGGATCCACATGGCGACCGTCAATCACAACTTAATATTGATGGGTTATCTTGACATGTCACAATAAACGGCGTCATATTATTGGGCCCTTATTGGACATGAGGTAAAAACATAGGGGTTACTTTGGAAGTAATTGGGCTCTACCTTTTGAAAATTATGGTTGGCTGATATTATTCGGGATCATGATTTGTCAACTGGACTCCATGTTCTCACTAAGGAAAACAGTTTCCCGTTTTCACTAGAGGGTAGTGAAATCGTTAAACTAGTGGGAGTGTAATTCATAAAATTAAAATTCGCCATATTTTATGTCTTAGTAAATTAATTAAACAATCATTGATTATTGTTTGTTTCCTTTTCAGTATACTATTAAAATGACTTCTCGCAATCCACTATTTTCAATTCTCGAACAAAACAAATTGACTGGCGCAAACTATACGGAATGGTTCCGTAAGTTAAAAATTATTCTTACTTCGGAAAAAGCTTTCTACGTGTTAGAGAAGCCGCCTCCGAAGGAAGCCCCGGCTAATACAAGTCCGGAAGAGTTGGCCAAACTTGATTTATGGTAGGACCATGATATCAAGGCCATATGCTACATGCAGGCTTCGATGTCTGATGAGCTTCAAAGGAGATTCGAGGATGCCGTGAATGCTGCTGACATTCACAAGAACCTCAAGGAACTCTTTGGAGCTCAGTCAAGGTCGGAGAGGTATTCCACCGTCAGAGAGCTCATGACGAGCCGCATGCGAGATGGGACTTTGGTCCGTGAGCATTGGGTGCGCATGATTGGGCTCATTGAAAAGTTGGTAACACTCGACTTGACTTTGGAGCATGAACTTAGCGCAGACTTGTTGCTTCTATCACTTCCTTCATCATTTGACGGTTTTGTGATGAACTTCAATATGAACAAGATAGAGGCCACCCTTGAAGAGATGGTCAATATGCTTGTCACATATGAAGCCACACTAAAGAAGGATAAACCGGTACTCTTGGTTGGCTCCTCTTCTAACTCTAAGAAAGGACCAAGTGGAAAGGGTAAGAAAAGTTCTGCCCCGCCCAAGAAGATTGTACCAAATAAGAAGGGAAAGGCCAAGGCTTCAATTGGGATAAAAGATGAAAACGTTTGCCATTACTGTAAGAAACCCGGTCATTGGAAACGTAACTGCAAGGAATACCTCGAACAGTTGCGAACTGCAAAGGGTATGTTTTACATTGAAATAAATGTTTCGCTTAATACTTCTTCTTGGGTATTGGATATCAGATGTGGATCTCACATTTGCAATGATTTGCAGGTGATGACAAGAAGTCGTAAGCTAAGGATGGGTGAGACCCAGCTAAGGCTCGGGAATGGTTCTAGAGTCGAAGCCAAAGCTATAGGAGACATTTATTTAGTTTTGCAGAACAATTTTAAGTTATTTTTGAGAGATGTTTTATATGTTCCGGATTTTGTCAAAAACATTATATCTATTTCTATGCTTGATAGAGATGGTTTTTCTTGCAATTTTGTGAATGTGATTTGCAATATTTACAAGAATGAATGTTTGATTAGAAATGGACAACTTGAAAATGATCTATATAGCTTAAAATTAAAAGACGTTCCAATTAATTATGTTGATAAACCGGTAACAACAATTAAAAGGAAAAAGGATAGTCAAAACCCGGCAAACCTTTGGCATTCTAGGCTAGGTCATATTTCCTCAAGGAGGATGAACAAGCTAGTGGGAGAGGGCATGTTTGATATGTCTGATATTAACTCTCTACCTACTTGTGAGTCCTGCCTAAAGGGAAAAATGACTAAATCTCCTTTCAAAGGGAAACCTGAGCGTAGTCAAAATCTGTTGGATTTGATCCATACAGATGTTTGCGGTCCATTTAGGATTAGTACTAAATGTGGCAACACCTACTTCATTATCTTTACTGATGATCATTCTAGGTATGAGTATTTATATTTAATGAAATATAAGTCTGAAGCATTTGAAAGGTTCAAAGAATTCAAGGCTGAAGTAGAAAACAAACTAGGTAAAAGTATTAAGGCACTTCGATCGGATTGAGGTGGAGAATACTTAAGTACCGAGTTTTTGGACTATCTAAAAGAGAATGAGATTCTCTCTCAGTGGACTCCTCCTATGACACCTCAGCTAAATGGTGTTTCGGAGCGTCTCAATCGAACTTTGTTGGACATGGTTCGATCCATGATGAGCTTCACTGAGCTCCCACCTTCGTTTTGGGGCTACGCGCTTGAAACGACGGTATTGTTGTTAAACAACGTCCACACTAAAGCAGTAAATAAAACACCATACGAGTTATGGAATGGCAAAGCTCCTAAGTATTCGTACTTGAGGATTTTGGGATGTCCTGCTTACGTGAAGAAGACAGTGGGAGATAAGTTGGATAGTCGATCCACCTTATGTTATTTTGTAGGGTATCCGAAGAATTCAATCGGATATTATTTCTATCATCCTGCTGAAACAAAAGTATTTGTTTCAAGGAATGCCACCTTCTTGGAGAAGGAGTTCTTATTGGATAAGAAAGGCAAGATGATGGAACTCGAAGAAATTCGAGAAGATCCCGAGATACAAAATAGCGATCCTACACCTCAATAATCATCACAAGACACGTCTATTAATAGGAGATCCGAGAGGACTTCTAGGCCTCCTATTAGATATGGTCTTCTTCTTGACGGGGATCAAAGTGAACCAGACATTGGATGTGATCCAAGAAACTTCAAGGAAGCAATTTCTGATGCGGATTCGAATTTATGGCTTGAAGCTATGCAATCGGAAATAGACTCGATGCATTCTAACCAAGTTTGGTCTTTAGTAGATCCTCCCAATGGAATTGTTCCAATTGGATGCAAATAGATCTACAAGAGAAAGCTTGGGCCTGATGGAAAGATATTGACCTACAGGGCACGATTTGTGGCAAAAGGTTATAGTCAAAGACAAGGAGTTGACTATGATGAAACTTTTTCACCATTCGCAATGTTCAAGTCCATAAGAATCCTTATTGCCATAGCAGCATGGTATGACTATGAGATATGGCAAATGGATGTAAAGACTGCATTTCTTAATGGAAACATTAAGGAAGAGATTTATATGATGCAGCCTGAGGGATACACATCCATGGGAAGCGAGCATAAGGTATGCAAGCTTCAGAGATCAATCTATGGTCTCAAACAAGCATCAAGAAGTTGGAACCAGAAATTTGATGACACGATAAAGGATTTTGGTTTTATCAAGAACCCGGAGGAACCATGCGTGTACAAGAAAGTAGTTAAGAATGCGGTAACATTCTTAGTACTTTATGTAGATAACATCCTACTCATGGGGAATGATGTAGGGATGTTGCAGTCAACAAATATATGGTTATCAGGTAGATTCTCGATGAAGGATTTAGGTGAGGCATCCTATATTCTAGGAATTCAGATCTATAGAGATAGATCTAAAACAATGATAGGACTCACTCAATCAACCTACATCTACACCATATTGAAAAGGTTTTCAATGGATGGGTCCAAGAGAGGACATCTACCTATGTGTTATGGAGTTTCTCTATCCAAGTCTATGTGTCCCAAGACTGACGAAGAAATAGAGAAGATGACACACATGTCATATGCGTCAGTCATAGGTAGTATCATGTATGGGATGATATCTACCAGACCGGATGTGGCCTATGCTCTGAGCGTCACGAGAAGATACCAAGCTAATCCCGGTCAAATGCATTGGAAAGCCGTGAAGAATATTCTTAAGTACTTGCGAAGGACTAAGAATTTATTCATGGTTTATGGAGGGAGAGAATTGAAGTTGGAAGGCTATACCGACTCTAGCTTCCAATGTGACGTGGATGACTCGAAATAAACCTCTGGATTTGTATTCGTGCTCAATGGCGGTGCTGTCTCTTGGAAGAGTTCCAAGCAGGACACCACAGCGGATTCCACCACTGAGGCAGAATACATTGCAGCATCAGCTGCTGCTAAAGAGGCGGTTTGGATAAGGAAATTCATCCAAGAGTTGGGTGTAATTCCTGAAGCTGTTGGTCCAGTCCCGGTGTACTGTGACAACACGGGTGCCATTGCTCAGGCAAAGGAACCAAGGTCTCATCAGAAGTCCAAACACGTACTGAGGAAATACCACATCATCCGGGAGATCGTGGAAAGAGGAGACATCAGTGTCGAGAGAGTGGCCTCTACAGACAATATCGCTGATCCGCTTACTAAGCCCTTGCCAGGACCATTGTTTGACAAACATCGCGAAGCAATAGGATTGCGTAGTGTGACTAGTTGGCTGTAGGACAAGTGGGAGATTGAAAGAGTGGGTGCCCGGTTAGCCAACTTGTGGCTAAGGGCTTTTATGACTCTATGTATAAACAATCTTTGTTTAATATAATTTACATTCATTAATGGCATTATCTTTGTCTTTCTTCATATTGGTATATTGTGATATACTATTGTTGTTTTGATAAAGACCTTGAATATACTATAGTGTAAGTAAGATGAGATAGTGAATAAAGAGAGATCACTATTATGAAACACATCTTATAGTCACTGTATATTCTAAACAGTTCCTAGTCAATTGAGCCGTCCGCAAATAAGGATAAGGATCGCTCGAGATTGATACTAGCATTTGTGATGCCAAGTACAATGTTTCATTGGTAATGGACATGGAGATGTTCAAAGCATGCAAATGGATATTCATATGATGAATGATCGAACTACCCTATTCGGACTTTCCAAGTGGTTATCACTTATCGAGTGGATAAAGTCCGCAGTTTTGGTTGTACACCATTAGTCCTTATTACTTGAAACATCATTGAGAATCTATATGCTAGTACTATACTTTGACTCGTTTACCGACTCTATTGGGGTCATCAGGTGTCGGGATTGGGTACAGTTACGACACATATAGGAGTCGATGCTTTGTTGTCAAGGATTCACTACATACTTGCGAGTGTGGATATCCTATGCGATCTGAGGAGATATTAGTGTGACGAATCTCTAGCCAGAGTACATGATGTGTTTTAGGTTAATGGGTTTTCCTTGTAACACATGCGATGTCCCTATTTGATCTCCAAGATGTAATGCATAGTTATCGAATCTTGAACGACTCTCGATATACCAATGGTTGTTTATTTGATCGGGATATATGGATGAAGGGACCGTACTGTACGCTAACCAAAATCTACTGGTTCTTGCAGGCACTATCATTGATACCTAGGGAATCATGGGGCGATGTTTCTAGACGCTCTTACCATGATTCGTTGGGCAATTCGGAAATCGTTATTCCGAGTCACAAGGAGTTGTGAGCCCACGGCTAGCTGTATCCCTGAACCATTGAGGGTCACAAAAGTAATGGATTACTAAACCCCGTTGAGATAGTTAAATTTAAAGAGTTAAATTTAATGAAAGAGAAGTTGAACTTCTTAATTAAAAGGGAGTGGGATTTCCTAAAATGACATAGGGATGGACATTTTTGGAAATCACTGAATTCGGATTCAGAAAAATTATCTTGACTTTAAAAGATGCAGAAATGATTTCTGTGCACATTGGTAAAATAAGTTTATCAATTGGAGTCGCGATAAATTTTATATTAATTTCTAGAACAACGGGCTTGGCTTGTTGGGCTTAAGTTATGGATTGTGGGCCCTAAGGAGTTAGAGTCCTAATGCAATTATAACTTAATATAGTCTAGAAATTATCTATAAATATATGTACTGTGTTCAAAAATTAAAAGAAGAATTCAGTCTAGAAATTTCGAACATTACATATAATTTTCAAGAGGATTTTCGAAAATTCCTCTGTCCCTTTTGGAGAAAATTCGACTTGTGATTTTTGTGAAAAATTACAAATCGAATTAACAGATCATATCTGTTTATTCTCTACGTAAAACTTCTGATTGATTTCTAGTGCAGTCAATCAGAGGGTTTCTGTTTTTCATTCGTGGACCTAATTCCGGAGTTAGATCGTGACTGTCATCGGTACCCGGGATTTACAAGAAGAGCAGATTAAATTCTGTTGGAGCCCACGATCAAGCCTTTGCTTGACGAGGTAAAAATTTAATTGTGATTTTATTTTTACTTGAACAAATTTAATCGTAAAAGTTTTGATACCCATATATGGAATCGTTCCATATAATAAAATAAAATTTTTAGACTTCCGCTGCATCGGGTATCAATTCTTAATTGATCTGAACACAGTTTTCCAACACAAATCACATACTTGGTTATTAATTGTTCTTGATTTAGAACTTGATGTTATTATTGTTGATCCATTTCATGTAGTGGATCTTTGATTTTGATTTTGATTTTGATTTTGATTTTGATTTTGATTTTGATTTTGATTTTGATATGATATGATATATGAATTGATTCTAATGCCAAGGTTTGATGAAACTTATTTTCGAGTCAGATATGACTACGATAGATGGATATTCATGTCAAGATCGGATACGAATCTTGATGGTAGTGATTTGATATGAATCAATTCTTGATAGCGCTCTATATAAATCTTTTGATTTGAAGTATTGATTTGAAGTCTTGATTGATATGTTTCGAATTGATATATGAGTTATATTACTCTATCCTTGAATTGAAATGGTTAGAGTTGACATGTTTATATTTTAACGCATGTATATGTCTTTTATACTGGGAATCCCTTATGGACTTGAACATTGCGACTGTTGAAAAAGTTTCATAATAGTCAACTCCTTGTCTTTGATTATAACCTTTTGCCACCAATCGTGCCTTGTAGGTCAGTACCTTTCCATCAGGCCCAAGTTTTATCTTATAGATCCATTTACACCCTATTGGAACAATTCAATCGGGAGGATCTACTAAAGTGTTGGAGAACCGCGATCAGATCAATCAGAATTGATACCCGGTGCAGCGGAAGTTTAAAAATTTTATATGGAACGATTACATAATGGGTATCAAAACTTTTACGATTAAATTGTGTGTGTAAAAATTAAATAACAATTATAAATTTTTACCTCTAATCTCGAATCGAGATTATTGACACCAACAGATTGCTCTGCTCTTGTTGTATCTCCCAGGAACTGATTGACGAACGGTTCTTCAATCAGGTCCACGAACAGAGATTTAATCCCTCTGATAGATTGCACTAGAAAATCTATCAGATGTTTCTACGAAGAGAATTAACGAATTTGATCCGTTAAACCAGACTGTAATTCAAAATTCACAGGCTGGATTTTTCCCGAGCAGAGGGGAGGGGGGCGGCCACTTTTAGAGAGAAAACTAGGGTTTTTCGAAAATTGTGACATGTGTTCTCTAATTTCAGTATTGCAATAACTTATTTATAATGTGGGCTGCTAACAGCTTAGGGCCCATTAGTCATAAGTTCAAGCCCGACAAGCAAAGCCCGCATGTTCAGAAATTAATATAAAATTCATCGTGACTCTGATTGATAAACCGATTTTACCAATGTTCACAGAAACCATTTCTGCACCTTTTAAAGTCAAGATAAATTTTTCTGAATCCGAATTCAGTGATTTCCGAAAATGCCCATCCCTGTGTCATTTTGAGAAATCTTACTCCTCTACTCTTAAATAAGAAGTCCCACTTCTTTGTTCATTAAATTTAACTCTTTAAATTTAACTATCTCAACGGGGATTAAAAATCCATTACTCTGTGTGACCCTCAATGGTTCAGGGATAAAGCTAGCCGTGGGCTCACAACTCCTTGTGACTCGGAACAACAATTTCCGACTTGCCCATCGAATCATGGTAAGAGCGTCTAGCAACATCGCCCCATGATTCCCTAGGTATCACTGATAGTGCCTACAAGAACCAATAGATTTTGGTTAGCGTACAGTACGGTCCCTTCATCCAAATATCCCAATAGATTTTGGTTAGTCGTTCTAGATTCGATAACTATGCAATACATCTTGAAGATCAAATAGTGACATCGCATGTGCTACTAAGAAACCATTTCTTAAAACACATCATGTACTCTGGCCAGAGATTCGTCACACTAATATCTCCTCAGATCGCATAGGATATCCACACTCGCAAGTATGTGGTGAATCCTTGACAACAAAGCATCGACTCCTATATGTGTTGTAACTGTACCCAATCCCGACACCTGATGACCCCAATAGAGTCGGTAAACAAGTCAAAGCACAGTACTAGCATATAGAGTCTCAATGATGTTTCAAGTAGTAAGGACTAATGGTGTACAACCAAAACCGCGGACTTTATCCACTCGATAAGTGATAACCACTTGGAAAGTCCGGATAGGGTAGTTCGATCATTCATCGTATGAATATCCATTTGCATGCTTCGAACATCTCTATGTTCCTTACAAATGAAACGTGGTACTCTGCATCGCAAATGCTAGTCTCAATCTCGAGCGATCCTTATCCTTATTATCGGACGGCTCAATCGACTAGGAACAGTTTAGAATATACAGTGACTATAAGATGTGTTTCATGATAGACATCCCCATGTACTACCACATCTTACATACACTATAGTATATTCAAGGTCTTTATCAAAACAACAATAGTATATCACAATATAACAATATGAAGAAAGATAAAGTCATTGCCATTAATAAAAGTGTAAATTATATTAAACAAAAGATTGTTTATACAAAGAGTCATCAAAGCCCTTAGCCACAAGTTGGCTCACCGGGCACCCACTCTTTCATAAAGACCAAACTTGGTTTGTATGCATCGAATCTATTTCCGACTGCATAGCTTCAAGCCATAAATTCGAATCCGCATCAGAAATTGCTTCCTTGAAGTTTCTTGGATCACATCCAATGTCGGGTTCACTTTGATCCCCTTCAATAAGAAGACCATATCTAATAGGAGGCCTAGAAGTCCTCTCGGATCTTCTAGTAATAGGCGTGTCAATCAATGGTTCCTGAGGTGTAGGATCATTATTTTGTATCTCGGGTTCTTCTCGAATTTCTTCGAGTTCCATCATCTTGCCTTTCTTATCCAATAAGAACTCCTTCTCCAAGAAGGTGGCATTCCTTGAAACAAACACTTTTGTTTCAGTAGGATGATAGAAATAATATCCGATTGAATTCTTCGGATACCCTACAAAATAACATAAGGTGGATCGACTATCCAAATTATCTCCCACTGTTTGCTTCACGTAAGCAGGACATCCCCAAATCCTCAAGTAAGAATACTTAGGAGCTTTGCCATTCCATAACTCGTATGGTGTTTTGTTCAAGAATTGAAACATGTGGATTACAAATTCATCATAATGATATACTGAGATGAAACAGACAATAATCGATGATTGTTTAATTAATTTACTAAGACATAAAATATGGCGAATTTTATTTTATGAATCTCACTCCCACTATTTTAACGATTTCACTACCCTCTAATGAAAACGAGAAACATTTTCTTTAGTGGGAACATGAAGTTCAATTGACAAACTATAGTCCCGAATAATATCAGCCAACCATAATTTTCAAATGGTAGAGCCCAATTGCTTCCAAAGCAACCTCCATGTTTTTACCTCATGTCCAATAATGGCCCAATAATATGATGTCGTTTATTGTGACACGTCAAGATGACCCATCAATATTAATTTGTGATGGACGGTCGCCATGTGGATCCCCAATAATATGAGCCAATCCCATGGGAGTTCCATCCAACTTACAACATGTGTCGATCCAATGTACAGCTTTCCGACGAACGGGCCCCCCCAATAATATGAGCCGGACCGTATCCGTGGGTAGCATCTCATACATTGATCGTTGATGGAAGGTAGGAACATTTAAACAATATTTAAATTTTCTTTATTTATCTTGATATCAATTTTAAATCATATTTAAAATGAGGGATTTTTAATTTTTGAAAATTTGTCTCATCATTTAAAATTTGTATGCTTGCGGGATTCATACAATTTAGTCTAAACATGCATACAACAATAATATCATATATTATATTTTAGGATGATCGATTCCATTACTAATCGACCCGTGATTGCCAATCACGAGTCTAAGTCCAATCCTAGGTGATATGAAAGTATGCAATACAATTCTATTACATTGTGCTTCCAATTTACATTTCTTTAGTCTTTATCATTGTTTGCTGGGCCCACCTCCATCTTCAAAATCTCCCACTATTTCTAGTGAATTTACAATAAATTACTATGACAAATAAAGGGATACATTATAGGGGTGGGAACGGGTCATAAACCAGGCTCACTTTTATTACATATGACAATTCATATTGGGCCATAAACCAGACCCATTAATAAATCCAACAAAAATAATTAAAACCAAATGTAAACAACCTAACATACACCTATAATATTGGTCATGGCAATCGATCATCCTTATCCAATAATTTTTAATTCAAACATTAATTTATTGGATATCATGCAATGGCAATAAATATAAATAGATAAAATCATATTTCATACATAAAATCTTATTTTATATATAAAATCATATTTTACCTAGTTTATCCATAAAATCATATTTTACATATAAAATCCAATTTTATACATAAAATCATATTTTATTATCAATTGTACCAAAATTAATAATTAAAGATTTAATTTATTGGATTAAATTTATAAATTTCCAAAATTCAAAATTTATCCAAAAATTAATTTTCTTAAAAAAATTTTGTGCTCAAACAATTTTGATCCATTTCCACGTGGACCAACTGAAACAATTTTCAATCGGGCCAAAAACTGGGCCCGATAACAATTAACGTGCTGAAATTCAAAATTTCAAAAAAAAAATAAAATTTTAATTTTTCTGGACTGCCCGGTACGATCCCGGGCAGTCCCCGACAATCGGGCCGGGGGCCCAGCCCTTCACTGGGCCGCTCGGCGCCGCCCAGCTGCGCGCAGGGCAGCGGGCAGTTCCCCCGGAAAATAATTTTTTTTTTTTTCGTTTTATTTTTCTGAAAAATCGAGGGGCGAGGGGAGAGGGGCAGTCTGCACTAGAAAGTCTATCAGAAGTTTCTATGAAGAGAAATAACAGATTTGATCTGTTAAATCAGACTACATATTCAGAAATTTGCAGACTGAATTTTTGAACGCAGTAGGGGAGAGGGGCGGCCGAAAACCCTAAGAGAGGAGGCTCTAGGTTTTGGAAAATCATGCCTTGTATTGTCTAATTTCTGCACTGCAATAACTTATTTATAATGTGGGCTGCTAACAGCTTAGGGCCCATTAGTCATAAGTTCAAGCCTGACAAGCAAAGCCCGCATGTTCAGAAATTAATATAAAATTCATCGTGACTCAGATTGATAAACCAATTTCACCAATGTGCACAAAAACTATATCTGCATCTTTTAAAGTCAAGATAAATTATCTGAATCCGAATTCAGTGATTTTCAAAAATGTCCATCACTATGTCATTTTAGAAAATCTTACTCCCTCTACTCTTAAATAAGAAGTCCCACTTCTTTATTCACTAAATTTAACTCTTTAAATTTAATTATCTCAACGGGGATTAGAAATCCATTACTTGTGTGACCCTCAATGGTTCAGGTATACAGCTAGCCGTGGGCTCACAACTCCTTGTGACTCGGAACAACAATTTCCGACATGCACATCGAATCATGGTAAGAGCGCCTAGCAACATCGCCCCATGATTCCTTAGGTATCACTGATAGTGTCTGCAAGAACCAATAGATTTTGGTTAGCGTACAGTACGGTCCCTTCATCGAATCAACAACCATTGGTAAATCGAGAGTCGTTCGAGATTCGATAACTATGCAATGCATCTTGAAGATCAAATACTGACATCGCATGTGCTACTAGAAAACCAAGTAACCTAAAACACATCATGTACTCTGGCCAGAGATTCGTCACACTAATATCTCCTCAAATTGCATAGGATATCCACACTCGCAAGTATGTGGTGAATCCTTGACAACAAAGCATCAACTCCTATATGTGTCGTAACTGTACCCAATCCCGACACCTGATGACGCCAATAGAGTCGGTAAACGAGTCAAAGTACAGTACTAGCATATAGAGTCTCAATGATGTTTCAAGTAGTAAGGACTAATGGTGTACAACCAAAACCACAGACTTTATCCACTCGATAAGTGATAACTACTTGGAAAGTCCGGATAGGGTAGTTCGATCATTCATCATATGAATATCCATTTGCATGCTTTGAACATCTCTATGTTCCAAACCAATGAAACGTGGTACGCGGCATCGCAAATGCTAGTCTCAGTCTCGAGCGATCCTTATCCTTATTAACGGACGGCTCAATCGACTAGGAACTGTTTAGAATATACAGTGACTTTAAGATGTGTTTCATGATAGCCATCCCCATGTGCTACCACATCTTACATACACTATAGTATATTCAAGGTCTTCATCTAAACATATTATAGTATGTTACAACATAATAATATGATAAAAGATAAAGTAAATGCCATTATAAAAGTGTAAATTATATTAACCAAAAGATTTTTTATACATAGAGTCATAAAAGCCCTTAGCCACAAGTTGGCTCACCGGGCACCCACTCTTTCACATGTTTCTTCCCAGGCAGCGCCCGAGCCGCTGATTTTGGCAGACCGAGCGCAGCCCCAAAATCTGGCCTACTGTTTTGAGGAAAAACAGGGGCGCTCAATCGGCGGTTTTTGACCGACCTAGTGCAACCCTTGTTTAAAAAATTTTTTATTGTTATATTTATCTTTGATCCTTTATTAATTAATAATGTTTAGGGATTAATTGCCCCAAGATTTGATTAGAAGCCCGAGGCCCCACAGTTTGTGTGAAAGTTTGAAAGATAATGTGTTGTGTACAAGAAAATTTTCTTTACTTGTGGATGGTAAGAGTTTTCAAGGATTTAGAGTTGTTGGTGAAGAGTTGATCAAGTACCAACGAGGTAAGAAAAATGTGGAAGTTACTACACTATCACAAAGATATGAGTTCTTATCTCTTTTGGTTACATGGTTCTTATGGTCTAAACATGTTAATAAATTGCATGAATGTGTTAATGATTTTGAGGATTTTTTTGAAAAATACTTGTGCAGTGTTCATGATAAGTTTTACGTAAGCACATATTTGTTTAATGAAAATAAGTTTTTTTCTATATGTTCGTCATTGCATGATTTGCTTGATGAAAGGACATGCGTATTGAGTTTGAAGTGTAATTTTGAGAAATCAAAATTAAAGAATATGTTGAATGAATATTTGCTATGGTTGCACATGGAAATATTTGTTGAGTGGAGTTGCAAGTGGAATATTGCTTGTGAATTGTTCCTTATTCCTAGAAAACAATGGTTGTACTTAACTATGAACTTTGTGTTGGTATTAAGTAGGTATAAGAAGGGGAGTAATTTAGTGTTTGTCTTGATAAATTGAATATTAATCATGTTTTTGCATTCAAATGATGTTGAGGTGTTTAATTTGTGAATGAGAAATTTCGTGAGTCTTGATATGGTTTTGAGTGAGCAAGGTATACTAGTGAATGTGGAAATTAATTTTAATGTTTCTTATTCTTGCTTGGTATTTGTAGACAAGGGGCAAGATTTGAGGACAAATCTTTTTGAATAAGGGGAGTCTGATATGAATCTAGGAGGCGCTCGAAGATTCATATTGTTCCAAGATTTACTCCGTGATTTACAATCGAGAGTTGAAGGGTTTGGAATTGATGGGAATCAAGTTGGAATGTTTGAAGATCATTTTGAAGGGTGTTATGGTGATATTGAATTCAAAAATGATCAAGAAAGTAATGAAAATATTGAAGAAAATACGAAATTGAATTTCTTGGCTCGAAGGTGCCGCTCTCCCGTGCCCTTTTCTTGGCGCGCCCGCGCGCTCAATGCGAACACCATGCGCGCCCGCGCTGCTCCAGAATTTTTGAAGATAGAGGATGCGTATCCTATGCGCACCCACACCATGTCCTAACGTGCCCGCGCCGACGCTCTCTCACACACACTTTGGCATGTTTGTGTGTGTGCGTGATTTTTGATATATTTTGATATACTATGATATTTTGAGTCTTTTAAGTTTATTAGGAAACTTTTAGGAGATATATTTGATATCTTTATATATATTTCTGCGATATTTTTTATTATTTTGTAGTTGTATTATAAATACAACATATACGTTCATTATTGAATAGACAATTGAAGATTACTGAAATTATTAATTTTTATCAATTCTTAAAATTATTTCTAGAATCTTTCCAAAGATTTGATTTGTTTTTATCAAATCAAAATTATCAAAGTTTCATAAAATTTGTGGCGTTTGTCGATTGATTTTTCACTTGGGTTGTCAAAGACAGGTTCCTTTGAATGTCCAATTGAATTTTGATTGTTTTATTCTCGTGATTATTTGTTTTTAGTTTTCTTGTAAACTATAGGTGGATATCCGAAACTTACTTGTTCAAAATATTGGGACAACATTATTGAATCTTTTTGTTATTGAATTGAGGGTACGATTCGTTTATAATCGTGTTTGCATTTCATGCATCCAATATTCGCATCACATATCATATAAACATAGCAGCGGAATCTATATTAGTTTCATGTCCAGGTTCTCGTCGAGGTAAGACACGTGCCAAGCATTCATTGGTGAACTGTCATCTAGTTATCCTAATTACCCTATCCTTCAATACATGAGCTATGTGAGTTTATAAACTCAGCAAATTGGGCCTTGTAAACAACAATATGCATAGAATGAAACTACTATTCAATTCGTGATCAAAGAATGAATTCTTTGAAACATAGTACATTTATATCGTGAAAACAATAATCAAGTTATATGACATTCATATGTAACTATGAGTGATCACATATTCATTTTCATGTTCATTATTGGACAATAGCATAAATTTTGTGGGGTTTCCATACTTTCAGGTATTAACCAACCATGTTTAGCCATTGGTGGGGTTTTCATACTTTTAGGTATTAACCACTCATGTTCAGTTGTTAGTGGTGTTTCCATACTTTCATGTATTAACCACCCATGTTGTGGAGCATGTACCACCCATGGAATGTGACACTTCTTATTCAACCATATAGCTTGCATAATTCATTCCATTTTCATTCATTTCCATATCATAGTATCTTGATAAAATGCATTTTTATTAATACATATCATTGATATCAATACCTGGTCTATTAAATAGTTACATATATCATCAATGAACAATCATTTCTTTGAAATCATGAAAACAATATATAATCCTCATGTATTGCATCAAAGATAAGCCCAACTTACTCTCAAGTCTTAAGAACAATGGTTGGGTCGCTTTTTCTTGATCTTGGACTGTAAAATAAATAATAATCTCAATAAATACCACCAATATAACCTATATTTCTAAATTATAAAAATGTATAGGTTTTCATATCAAGAACTATTGAAGTGAATGAAAACTTACCAACCTAAGTTGCGATTTATGCGTAGAACTCGAATATACCTTTGATTCGAGGTGAAGATGGATGTTTGTAGGTGATTATAAGAAGGAATTTGAAGAACCCTAACCTTTCGACCTTGGGATTTTTTGAGGTCTGAATCTTCATAACTTTTTTATGCTTTAAGCGTGTAGAAAAAGTATGTCAGTCTATATTTTTTTCAGAATTTTGTATTGGCACGGACACTGTGCACACTCCGTGCCTTGGTCCTTGCAGCCTAATGCCCCATTTATTTTGCTTTTGTTCTTGCACGAATTAGCTAATGTGTTCAACATGAACGTTGTAACTCTATGTCTTTTCTTGCATTTTGCATTGAACTCACTCCATTTGGACATTTCAATGAAACGTTATGCTCATTCTACCAAAATGTGTCAGTGTAGAAAATTACAATACACACGACACAATTCGGGGTGATTTTGGTCATTATTTCAAAAGGATTTGGACAAACCTGAAAACATGGAAGTTGTTGCCATATGACTTAGCTTTCTAAATCAGTTGGTCTCATTCCATTATAATCAGTACTCCAGTCTTACTCCTCGAAATTGTAACTGATGTCGTTGGTCCAGTGCAAGCCAACACATGTTACATTTCAAGTGTTAACCCATAACTTCATTAAAACATTAATCCTTATCTATAAATCATTCAACCATGTTCCTAACATCCATCTTCACAATCACCAACATCTATCAACCAATTCAATCATTTCCATGTATATAAATATAACAATAATCTTATACATTTCCATACCAATGCATTTCAATGTCATAGAATTAACCTCAATTCATTTTCATAGTCTAAACAATCCTAAAAATATTGACATAGACGGTCTAAAATTGTAATAAATTCATAACGTTAAACATAAGAAGGTAATTAATGATTAAACCATTTGTAGGGATGACCAGACATTACAGCTACATATCATGGCGCCACCTGACTGAGAAAAGGTCTATCGTGGTAGTTTTTCGGTACCTGTACATTTTCATTCACGCACTCATAGCATGTGTATACTCATAATTTCATATTGAGCGTTGTTATCACTCACATCCTGGTTTTTTTGTCTTGTAAACCCTATTCTATGGTGCAAGACTTAGGTTGGACGGACATGGGCGTAGTGATCGCTAAGGATAGGGTTGTAGATGTTTTTGAGGTTGTGGTTGTTTTATGTTTCAGTGAGGATATTTCATGTAGTAACCCAGACTCATTTTAAAAGATTAAGTGGTTTAATATCATTAAGGGCTTAATTTGGATTAAATATGAATTTTTGTCTCAGGCGAGTTCAGAAGACCCGAACACTTCGGAAGCAAGAATCCAGTTCAGAATCTCTGGGTGAGTTCGGAATGTCCGAACATGAGATCGGAACTTCCAAAGAGTTAGGTAAGCACACTAGTGACGTGTTGCTAGCGTTTTGACACGCAGATGCATGCATGGGATCAGAGCTTTCGAAGAAGAGATCGGAGCTTCCGATCGGGGTAGTTTGGAATGTGGCACACATGCGAAATGTCCGATCGGGAATTCGGAACTTTCGATCGTAGCCTATAAATAGGGCATCCAAAAATCAGTCTTTTTTCTCACACCATTTCACACTTCCTCTCTTCTTTTTCTTAGTATTTCAAGGGTTTCCAGCCTTCTTAGGCGTAATTCGGGCTTTGGCAAGGCGTCTCCAGAGTCGTAGCAGAGTTGTGCCCAAGTCTTGGGGTCATCGACAACAACGGGCTAGCAACGGACGGAGGTATAATTCGAGATTCTATAAATAGTTTGGGGGTATTTATTAGCTTAGTTAATGTTTTTAGATATTGATTAGCGATATAGTAATCTTATGATTATAGGCTTGGACAATAGAGGTAACGCCCCATTTTTATCTTAAATAAGTTTATTTGAGTTAATCGGAGATTACAGAGTTCACGAGCCGACTTGATTTTGATCAGGGTCCTTTTTGCAAATTTTGGAAATTTCAGGGACTAAAGCACAATTATTGAGTTTTATATATTATCTACACTTGTGTTGACTATTCAAAGCATCCTCCTTCTTCCTCCAACCGAGAGCCTCCATTGTAGATGCCATCTTGAGCTTTTGAGCTTTGGAATTTCAGACCGAGCTCGATCCGGCCGTTGGAAATTATTTCTGAAGGCAGATTAGTGATCACTGCAGCGAGAGCTCCGTTATACCATAAGTTTCTCTACGATCAGATAAATTTTAGTTTTTGGATGTCGTTAGAATCTTTCGAGATTCGAGTATGTTGTTCTTGACAGAGTTCTGATCGTTTTTATCTGTCGGTTTTGAAATAGAGCGACATTCGGAATTGTTATGATTTTTGGAAACCATTTTCGAAAATGTGGGTTTTGAGATTTGTTGGGATTGCCTTGTTTTTGTTGTATTAGCATTGAATTGATTTTATATCGGTAATGAACTGCTGTCTGCGGTTCCGGTTTGTTCAGTTTTTAGCCGTTATGCCGTCGGTTTGAGTTTTGGGATTTCGAACCCTTTTTGAGTTGTTGAACATGGCTTGTAAGTTTATCATGGTTATTGATCTTTGATTTGTATCTGAACAGATTCGTTTGGAGTTTGTCAAGCCCAGGGTTAACAACATTTGTTCGTTTCAGAGATTTGGACGAAGAACGGTATAGAGAATTACCTTGAGCCTTGTTGTTGTTTAGATTGGTTAGACTTTGATACAATCTTTTGTTGTAGCTTCCCAGAAGTTGGAACTACTGCCTTGAAAGGTAAAAGCAATCATCGATAGCGGGATAGCATACTCGGGACAGTTGGTTCTCGAGTTTCCCTTAAAAGCACATACTTGCATCTACACTTGTTCTAGCATAAGAAACTTGTGTCTTGTTGATTTGCTTGAGCTTTTATTATATGGCTATGTTTTATGTTCTATTATGAATTCATCTTGAGCCAACTTTGATTTCAGTGGGCAGAATAGCCCTTTTTGTTTAGACGTTTGGGAACTATAATTGAGTGGCCTAGGTTGTAATCGTTTTGCCTAGTGCTAGCATACTCATTATAGTTGCTCAAAGTCTAGAGGAGTGGGATACGTGGCACCACCTCGATTGGGAGAGTCGGTGAGTCGTTACGTGATCTCATCCTTAGGATCCCAAAAGCACAGGAGCAATCCCTCGTTTATCAGATTTGATATCCCGGTTTAAAGACATGCATTTCATTTCATTGTTATTGATTACGTTGTTGTCTTGAAAGCATGTTTATTGTTGTATTACTTGATATGTTGCTTTTACTGGGATTATCATTCTCACCGGTTATCCGGCTGTTGTGTTGTTTTGTATGTGTACTTGGCAACAGGTGGGTCAGGAAAAAGTCAGAAGAGGCATGGTTAGCTTCGAGGGAAAGATGTAGAAGTGAGACTTGGTCTAGAAGTCGATTCCAGCATGTCAATCTAGTTTATGTTAGAACATGTTTAGTTATCGAACTTCATCATTATATTGTTGTTGCATGTTCTCGACTTTTCTTTAGTTGTTGAACTCCAGAACTCATGTTTTAATTTGAGAAATCAAGTTTGTAACACATATTTATGTTTCGGAGTATTGTATGGCTTGATGTTCTTGATTTTGGCAATTTCTAGCACCAGAGCAGCCAGGAAGGCGCGCCCGCGCATCCTAGCGCTTGCCCGCGCGCCTGCGCCCCTTTCCGGGCAGGGCGTCATGCGCGGCCGCGCATGAGCCAGGGCGCCGTGCGCGCCCGCGCATGATGAGGCGCGGCTGCGCAGGCCCTTAATTAAAAAAAATAAAAAATGTCTTGGCCTTTCCTTGCTTATTAGTTATTTTACTCCTTTATTAGATATTTAGAACCGAGATCTCACATTAAGTGGTATCAGAGAGTTAAGATTCTTGGTCGAACTAGAGTGAGCGGGGTAGATCGAGTCTGCATGTATTGGCTCCTCGCATGTGTTTGAATTATTTAACTGTGTACTTAATTCCATGCGAGCATGCTTTATTATTGAGAATTATTGAATTACATGATTATGTGATTTAATTTATAAAGCATGATCTACTTGAGATATAATTGTTTCTGTTATCGACTGGTGTCCGGTATTCCAAACGGTTGTAAGGGCACTGATTGTAGCGATTGAGATGTCTCGTGTCCTAACCTTTGATTATCAGATGGGTCCTCGTCGAGTGATAAACAGAAACATACCGCCAGTTATTCTTACAACTGAGCAAGCTAGTACTAAAACGGTTGAGATGGATGCTACAGCGACGCCTATGGAAACCTTGCTGAAGAGGTTTCAGTCGTTCAATCCGCCGTTGTTGTTGGGTTCAAAAAATCCAGTTGACTGTGAGAGTTGGTTGGATGATATTGATCATCTGTTCGATTCCATTGATTACACAAACGATCGCAGAATCAGGTTAGTCATTCATCAGCTACGTGGGGTTGCTAAGAGCTGGTGGATCATGACGAAGAAGGCATTTGAGAGTAGAGGTACGAAAGTTACTTGGACTCTTTTTAAATCTGAATTCTATAAGGGAAATATTTTATAATATTTATCCTAACATCAAAATCGTTTTTATTTTTTCTTAAAACATTTTTTAAATTGAAAATATTTAAATATATTTTAAACTATAATTTTTGTATCTAAAATCATGAAAATATGCTCTAACTAGCTAATAAATAATTTTATGATCACTTATATAATTTTTTTTTAAAAAAATTTATCTCTTGACAAGTACATGTGTCCTTTAGTAGCGGAACTAACACCCATCGCCAATTCTCCATGCCCAACATTATTTTATTTAGAACTTATATGCCCCAATAAATTAAATATATAGAGTAATATAAGCTACTGCCATGTTCGATATTTATCCACTTATCGAATTTAAATATTTGAAAAATACTATACCGTCCTTGTAGTACCCCGTAACCGAAATTGGTAATTAAGAGATTAATTATGTTAATTAAACCAATTTGGTATCTGAAGGATCGGAAGCTCCGAAGGTGAGATCGGAAGCTCCTATCAGGATCGGAAGCTCCGATCGATATTACGTCATGCATGACGTGTGGCAGGATCGGAAACTCCGATCGGGATTGGAAGCTCTGATCGCCCTATCCAAATTCAACCAGTGAGATTTTGACATGTGGCAGATAAGGATGTTCGGAAGCTCCGATGGCAGGATCGAACGTTCCGAACAAGGATCGGAAGTTTCGATCGAGGATCGGAGGTTTCGATCGATGCCTATAAATATAAGGTCCGAGGCATTCATTTCTTGCCAATTCCGAGTTCCTTTCCTTCGCCCTAGTGGCTCTATTTTAGGGCTTTGGGTACTCTTATTTTAGAGTTGGAGTAGGGAACATATTTTAGTATAGTCAGACAGTGTCTTGCATAGTAGTGGAGCAGCGCTCGTGTTGTAGAGCCGTGTTCAAGGCTGTGAATTCGCGGCAGGGGAGTGCACTAGTTGCGGGATAGTCGCCATCAGTGGGCTGACGACGGACGCAGACTTGATGATAGGCTTGGAACCTAGAGTGGAACTACTAGGACTGCCTTAGAAAGGTACGTAAGTACTGACTGAGATTGCCAGCGGATATACATGCTTATATGTTGCATTTATGTGTTTGCATGTTATTATTGTTATGCGGCATGTGCATATCATCTTGTTCCTGTACATCTGTATATCTTTCGAGATGAGCCAGTTAGGGTTGCTCAGCCCTGTTAGGACGTTTGATATCGAGTACCCTTAGGTACTGATACCTCGAGGACTCCGCGGTCTGCGTCTGGGATTCGGGAATGAGTGGTCGCACACAGTGGTTAGCTACCCCGATGTGACGAGCTTATATCCCAGGCGCCAGTTTGAGCAGTTTGTATACAGTTATCCCAGATATGGATACCCGGTCATTTGCATGCATCATATTTGTATGTTTATCCGTGCTTTCGTATTGAGCTTAGAGCTCACGTCCAGTATTTTTTGTGTATCTGGATACCCTATTCGATGGGGCAGGTATAGGTGCAGGATTGAGCACCAGGAGCCTGGAGTAGCCAGTGACCTTGAAGACAACAGAATTAGCTGTAGGTTTTATTTTAATTCGATTGGGTTGTATAAATCAAGTTTGATTAGCCGGTTGTATTCTGCCGGTCTACTTGTATTTAGTTTTCCGCAGCAATTTGATTTAATGCATGCTTAATTATGCTCTTAACTCTGATTAGGTAGTGGATCCGGGTCGGGTCGCTACATTTATGGTATCAGAGCAACTGCATGCAAGGGACTTAGGAAATTGATAATAAGACCTCTTGATTATCCTTGTAGGATTGATTGAGGCTAGCGAAAGAAGATTTGGTTCTTTAGTGCCAAGGTTTGCGGCAGAAGTTTTTACTATAAGGAATGCAACAGTGATGAGAATACCAGTAGTAGCATATCGATAGATAGACTGACTGTTGTGGACGGTTCATCATTCGATGCATTGGGATGTTGATCGAAGAACATATGGATTCCAGCCAGGGAAGACTGGAAGAGAAGACCGGTTATATCGCGTCAGATACCTCTGAGGGCTTTTTGGAACGAATGGTGTTTAGTAATCCATTTGGTTCCAGTCCTTAAAGATTCTCCACTTGTAGTTGGAGAGATTGTCAGATAGACCTTCACCAGAGAATGCCTCGAGTGCCTAAAACATGACAGGTTTCGAGAGTGAGGTCTTTAACCTCGTGCAGAACATGGTTTTTCCGGTATGCTTGTATCGATGCTTTTGGTAGGCATACAGAAAACTTCATGTTCAAAAGCATGATTTAGATACAAGAAGAACGCTGATGGTAGATCGTGAGCAGAAGAAGTCGACTGACATGCACTGACGCAGAGCATAGCTGGTTAGCTATCACGTGCCATTTCTCCGGAGTTCTTCACTGGAGAACAGGTAGAGAGACTTGGACGGAAGTATGCTTGTATCGATGCGTGTGTCGATTGGAAGCTTCATGCTCAAGGAGTGAAGACAAGTTCGACGACTTTAAATACTGTATTGATGTATTTGTAAACAGTATTTCAGTTGTAATGAATCATCAGAAATTGGTTGTATCAGTTCAAGTTATTGGATGTACATTTTGTTGTATTTTGAATACTGTATGTATTACATGGGATTGTAATAAAGGAAATTGTACATAACTTTAAGTAATGATACATGTTTTACTTATTCAAAGATTCGTGTTTGATTACAAGTAATGTTACTAAGTTTGTCTTGGAATTAGTTGACTAATCAACTAGGATAGCTCATGGATTTTGAGTAAGTCAACGGTAACGGATAGACATGGGGTTAGTCTAGGTGTCTTCCTAAGGCTGACCTAATTAGTCGTTTGACTGAGTTAGTGCCATTGATGAGGTAATTCATCTGGGAGCATGGAAATATCGATCTTGTTTGGAAATTTTAAGTTTTTGTTCTAAGTTGTTTTCTTAGGACAGTAGTCTGATTGACCTGCATAGGTTGAGACTTCGTGATGATGGGATTTCATCGGGATACCAAGTCGGGTATATACCATGAGTTGTGGACTAGGACCATGACTAGACATGATGGAGCGCGACCCTATTCCAGTGTTACTTTGGGAGTCTTTCGTACTTCAGAGAATGCCTGGAAGCCTTCGTGCTTCAGGATTTGGCGGTGGGAAGGCTACTTAGTCTAGAGTTTTGGTAACAGTCACGATGGGGTATGACATTGGATTGGATGCCTGGTTAGGTGTCAGCGGTTTAGATATCGTCTGACTGTCGTCAGAGATATTGGTTTGCAGTTTTGTCACAAGGACCAGTATTGGAGGGATTTTCCTTGACGAGTACGTACTCTGAACAGATAGTTTTAGTCTATTGGATACTGCTAGACTAGTGGATCTAGTCGGGGTTTGGATGCTCTTGTGATAGGGGCTATCCAGGAGTTTTGGTTTGTGAAATTCCTGAAACATTTGACTCGGAGATGAGTAATTTTTCAGCATTAATGGTTTCCTTTAGTGATAGATTATATCCGATGCTAAGGATTGTACATGACTATTTGAGGCGTGAGGATAGTGTGATTTATGCCAGTGTACACTTGGTGGTGATTTCAGGTGGGACACCGTGGCAAGTAACCTCAGTCTCGATTTGTTGCAGTCTTAGCAAAAGATATAGTTATCAAGAGCAAGTTTCGCGACAGTTGGTAGTGAGTCAGTATCGATACAAGATTGGTACTGGAGACTACTAATAGCTATTGTCTGACTTTGTCCGAGATAGTGTGAGACCTCGGTTCTAAACGACAATTAAAGGAGTAATTCAATAAGTAAGCAATTAAAAGCCAAGAGCATTATTTTTTTTTTTTTTAAAAGGGGACGCACGGGCGCGCAGCTTGAGGCGCGGGTGCGCATGGCGTCCTGCCAAAGCCCTCGCACGGGCGCGCCTGAAGCTCTGCCCAAAACTTCCGAAACGAAGTGTGGGATGCGCGAGCGTGCCACCCTAGGCGCGGGCGCGCATGGCCTGCTGAATTGGCTCAAAAAAAGCCTCCAAAAGTGCAATAACATAACCAAAAGAACTCTAACATGATCCAACAAATATATATCCAACAACGTAGCATTTAAATACATAAAAGCGAAGAACACGCATCGATGCTAGCTATTACAAGCCGAATATAGAATAAAAGAGTTCTAACCACAAGCAAGACCACTTCCAATCCAAGTTCAAGTTCTTAACATGCTTCAAAACATAAGCTAGATTGTCATGCTAACAAGACTTCTAAACCGAGTCTCACTTCTACATCATTCCCTCAAAGCTAACCATGTCTCTTCTGACTGGATCTTGCCCCACCTGATGCCAAGTACACATACAAAACAAAGCAACAGCCGGATAACCGGTGAGAATGATAATCCCAGTAAAAGCAACATAACAAGTAATACAACAATAATCATGCTTTCAAGACAACGACGAAATCCATGACAACGTAATGGGATGCATGTCTTTAAACCGGGATATCAAATCTGATAAACGAGGGATTGCTGTTGTGCTTTTGGGATCCTGAGGGTGAGATTACGTAACGACTCACCGACTCACCCAATCGAGGTGGTGCCACGTATCCCACTCCTCTAGACTTTGAGCAACTATAATGAGTATGCTAGCACTAGGCGAAACGACTACGACCTAGGCCACTCAATCATAGTTCCCAAACGTCTAAACAAAAAGGGCGGTTCTGCCCGCTGAAAACAAGATTGGCTCAAGATGAATGCATAACAGAAACATAAAACATAGCCATATAACAAAAGCTCAATCAAAACAACAGAACACAAGTTCCTCATGCTAGAACGAGTGTAGATGCAAGTATGTGCTTTTAAGGGAAACTCGAGAACCAACTGTCCCGAGTATGCTATCCCGCTATCGATGTCTGCTTTTACCTTTCAATGTCGTAGATCCAACTCCGGACAAGCTACAACAAAAGATTGTATCAACAACTATACAACCTAAACAACAAACAACGGTTCAAGGAAATCTCTTTACCGATCTTCGTCCAACTCTTGACGAACAATGCTGCTAACACGGGCTTGACAAACTCCAAACGAATCTGTTCAGATACAAATCAAAGATCAATTACCATGATCGACTTACAAGCCAAGTTCAACAACTCAATCACGGTTCGAAATCCCCAAAACTCAAACCGACGGCATAACGGCTATAAACTGAACAAACCGACAACGCAGACAGCAGTTCAATAGCGATATCAACTCAATTCAATGCTAATACAACAACAACAAGACAAACCCAACAAATCTCAAAATCATGATTTTCGAAAATAGCTTCCAAAAATCATAACAATTCCGAACGTCGCTCTAATTCAAAACCGACAGATAATAAACGATCAGAACTCCGCCAAGAACAACATACTAGAATCTAGATCGATTCTAACAACCTCCAAAAAAACAAAACATATCTGATCGGAGAAATACTTACGATATAACGGAGCTCTCACTGCAGTGATCACTAATCTGCCTTCAGAAATAATTTCTAACGGCCGGATCGAGCTCGGGAGGAAATCTGGAAGCTTGGAAAAGCTTGAAGGCATCTTCAATGGAGTCTCTCGGTTGTGTGGAGGAGGAGGAAGACTTTAGAAGTCAATTTCAAGTGTAGATAATATATAAAAATCAATATTTGCATTTTAGTCCCTGAAATTTCCAAAATTTGCAAAAAGAACCCTGATCAAAATCAAACCGGCTCGAGAACTCTGTAATCTCTGATTAACTCAAATAAACTCATTTAAGATAAAAACAGGGCGTTACAATTCACCCCCACTAAGAAGAGATTTCGTCCTCAAAATCAATGAGAACCACAACTCATAAGATAGAATAAAGAACTAAAGACAGTAAGAAGAACTCATGTCATCCGAATAACTCCGGAAATCGCTGTCTAATGTCAGACTCAGTCTCCCAAGTCGCTTCCTCGATGCCGTGACGGCTCCACTGCACTTTCACCAACGGAATCGACTTGGTCCTGAGTTGTTTCTCCTTCCGATCAAGGATCTGAATCGGTCGCTCAAAGTAGCTCAGAGTCTCATCTAACTCGGCTTCGTCAGGCTGAAGGATATGTGAAGGATCTGGATGATACTTTCGCAGCAAAGAGACGTGAAAAATGTCGTGAATACCAGATAAAGATGGAGGAAGTGCAAGTCTGTAGGCAAGATCGCCTATCTTCTCAAGAATCTCGTACGGATCGATGAATCTCGGAGATAACTTTCCTCTCTTACCGAATCTGACAGTGCCTCTGAATGGAGAAATCTTAAGGAAAACGCGGTCTCCCTTCTCAAAACTCAGAGGTCTACGTCTGACGTTCGCATACTTTGCCAGTCTATCTTGAGCTGACTTCATTCTGGTCTGAATGATCTTAACCTGCTCTGCCATATCTCTAAGCATATCCGGTCCCAAATCTGGTGACTCGGACAAGTCATCCCAAAACAACGGAGATCGGCATTTCTTACCGTACAATGCCTCAAAAGGCTCCATACCGATACTCGTTTGGAAGCTGTTGTTGTAAGAAAACTCGACAAGAGGCAAGAAATCCTGCCAACTAGTGCCAAAATCTAGCACTACCGCTCGCAGCATATCCTCTAACGTCTGGATAGTCCGCTCTGACTGTCCATCGGTCTGAGGATGATAAGCTGTACTCAGATGCAATCGAGTACCAAGTGCCCCCTGAAGACTGTGCCAGAAGTGAGAAGTGAATCTAGGATCTCTGTCTGAAACGATCGACTTCGGCACACCATGCAATCTCACAACATTGCTAACATACAACTCAGCCATCTGATCATGACGATACGTCATCTTGTATGTAATAAAACACGCATACTTCGTCAATCGGTCGATCACTACCCAAATGGCATCGCATCCTCGAACGGATCGTGGTAGCTTCGTGACGAAATCCATGGAAATGTGATCCCACTTCCATTCAGGAACAGATAGACTGTGCAACAGACCTCCTGGTCGCTTCCGTTCTGCTTTCACCTGTTGACAATTCAAACACCGAGATACAAACCTCGCTACGTCGCTCTTCATTCTCTTCCACCAAAACTGGTTCTTCAGATCGTTGTACATCTTACGACCTCCAGGATGAATACTAAACCGACTGCAATGAGCCTCTCGGAGAATATGCTGTCTCAACTCCGAAATATGAGGCACAACAATACGGTTATTCACGAACAAAACATCATCTCTAACCTGGAATTCAGACTGATGACCCGATCTGACTTTCTCTACTGAAATCTGGATGCTCGGCTCAGACTTCTGTGCTTCTCTGATTGCAACAAACAACTCTGGCTCGGCTTGAATAGCAAACACTCTGATTGTCTCCCTATCTGTTTCAAACTCTAAACCAGAAGTGCAACAATCATCGATCAACTGGGAAACACCCATAGTAGAAAGAGATAAAGAACAAAGCTTTCGTCTCAAGGCATCTGCAACTACATTAGACTTCCCCGGATAGTACTTGATTTCACAGTCAAAATCCTTCAACAGATCTAACCATCTTCTCTGTCTCATATTTAGCTCTGCCTGTGAAAACAAGTACTTAAGGCTCTTATGGTCAGAAAAGATCTCGAAAGACTCACCATAAAGATAGTGACGCCAGATCTTCAGAGCAAAGACGATCGCAGCTAGTTCAAGATCATGGAACGGATAACGAGTCTCGTGCGGTTTCAGCTGCCTCGATGCATACGCTATCACATGCTTATGCTGCATAAGTACACAACCCAAGCCTCGGTTAGAAGCATCACAATAGACTGTGAAACCTCCAGTACCCTTCGGAATAGAAAAAATTGGAGCACTGGTCAGTCTCCTCTTCAGATCAACAAAGCTAGCCTCACAATCTGGAGTCCAAACAAAAGGCGCATTCTTCTGAGTCAGCTGGGTAATAGGCTTGGCAATAGACGAGAAACCCTCGATGAAACGACGGTAATAACCAGCTAAACCCATGAAGCTTCGGATCTCCGGCACTGAAGTAGGTTTAGGCCAATTCATAACCGCTTCAATCTTGCTGGGATCGACAGAAATCCCATCTTCAGAAATAATATGACCGAGAAAGACAACTCGATCTAACCAGAATTCACACATAGACAGCTTGGCAAACAACTGCTCAACTCGCAAAATCTGCAGTACGGTCCTCAAGTGCTCTGCATGGTCAGTACGGTTCTTCGAGTAGATAAGAATATCATCGATAAAGATAATGACGAACTCATCTAAATAACACTGAAAGATACGGTTCATCAAACCCATAAAAACCGCTGGGGCATTAGTCAAACCGAACGGCATGACTAAAACTCAAAGTGACCATACCTCGTCCTGAATGCGGTCTTAGGAACGTCTTCCTCTCGCACTCTCAACTGGTAATAACCTGACCTCAGATCAATCTTAGAGTAGACAGAAGAACCCTGCAGCTGATCAAAAAAGTCATCTATTCGGGGTAAAGGATACATGTTCTTAACTGTAGCCTGATTCAATTGACGGTAGTCGATACAGAGCCGCATAGAACCATCCTTCTTCCGAACGAATAGAACAGGAGCACCCCAAGGCGGTACACTAGGTCTGATGTATCCCTTGGCAATCAAATCCTCAAGCTGCTCCTTCAACTCTCTCAATTCAACAAGTGCCATACGATAAGGAGCTTTTGAAATAGGTTGAGTACCTGGCACTAAGTCAATGCTGAATTCGATTTCTTGAATAGGCGGCAATCCAGGAACATCTTCCGGGAACACATCCGCAAATTCTCTAACCACCGGTAAATCTACCAAAGCTGGGCTAGATTTCAGTACATCAACAGCATACACCAAAAATCCTTCTGCACCTTTCTGTAGCAAACGAGTCATAGATAACACTGAAATCAAAGGAATTCTAGATCGAGAACCCTTACCAAAGAATTTCCACTCGTCTGCCATTTCCGGTCTGAACCTGAAAACTTTCTGGAAACAATCGACTGTCGCCCTGTACTCGGTTAAAGCATCTATCCCAACAATACAATCAAAATCCGACAGTCCAAGTACAATACAGTCGAATTCTAACAAATTTCCTTCAAAACACAGTTCACAGTTCCTGACTAATCTGACAGAAACAATTCCTCCACCCAAAGGTGAAGTAACAGCTACTACTGTAGGCAACAATTCAGTTGGCAAAGCATGCAATAATACGAATTTATCAGAGATAAAAAAAATGTTAAGCACCTGTATCTATCAAGACATGAGCAGAATAACCAAAAATCGAACAGTTACCTGCTATAACATCGTCAGGTGCTGCTTGAGCCTGATCCTCTGTCAGAGCAAAGACTCGTGCTTGCTGTCTCGGAGGCTGATTTGCACTGGTACTACCTCCCTGTCTGTTCTGCTGCTGAAGCTGGAAAGAGTGCACTGCAGAAGATTGCCTCTCAGGCTGAGCTGTAGATCTAGACGAACTCCCACTTTGAGCTCTATCTCTGTTACGCTGTGGGCACACTTTAGAGAAGTGTCCCGGTTGCTGACAGGTGTTACAATTGCCGAAGACTCCCACACACTGATCCGGTGAGTGTCTTCCTCCACACTTGCTGCAGTACAAGGATGATGACCCAGAACTCGGTCCTGAACCGAATTGCTTCGAACCACTGGAACTGGACGAACTGTTCCCCTGCCTCTTGAACTGTTTACCTCTTGCCTTGTACTGATCCTTTCTGTTTCCCCCACTGTTACCACCTTCATACATCTGCTGCTGGTTCTGATGCTGAGGTGGCTGATTCTGATACTGAGAAGGTTGGTTCTGATACTGCCTCTGCTGCTGAGGTGCTACCTGATTACCTCTTTGCCTCCACAAGCCTGCTTCTGCTCCCTTTGCGTGATTCATGGCATCCGCAAAGTTGTCTGTCCTAGCAGTGTTCACCAAAGTGAAGATGTCAGGATTCAAGCCATTAATGAAATGATCTGCCTTAGCTTCTTCATCTCCGGCAATTAGTGGTGAAAAACGCAACAGACTATCAAACTTGGCAACATACTCTTCGATGTTCAGATTCCCTTGTCTCAAATTGGCAAATTCTGCTCTCT
The DNA here is from genome assembly GCF_033568475.1 of Henckelia pumila. NCBI lineage: Eukaryota > Viridiplantae > Streptophyta > Magnoliopsida > Lamiales > Gesneriaceae > Henckelia > Henckelia pumila. Next base: position 166,962,771 of record NC_133123.1, read on the forward strand.
TGTCCTTACGGTACGAGATAGGGAAAAATCGCTTATAGAATTCAGATTTAAAAAGAGTCCAAGTAACTTCCGTACCTCTATTCTCTATTGCTTTCTTTGTCATGATCCACCAGCTCTTAGCAACCCCACGTAGCTGATGAATGACTAACCTGATTCTGCGGTCATCTGTGTAATCAATGGAATCGAATAGCTGATCAATATCATCCAACCAACCCTCGCAGTCAACTGGATTTTTTTGAACCCATCAATAATGGCGGATTGAACGACTGAAACCTCTTCAACAAGGTTTCCATAGGCGTTGCTGAAGCATCCAACTGATCAACTTCAGTGCTAGCTTGCTCAGTTGCAGGGATAACTGGCGGTTTATTTCTGTTTATCACTCAACGAGGACCCATCTGATAATCAAAGGTTAGGACACGAGATATCTCAATCGCTACAATCAGTGCCCTTACAACCGCTTGGAATACCGGATACCAGTCGATAACAGAAACAGTTATATTTCAAGTAGATCATGCTTTATAAATTAAATCACATAACCATGTAATTAAATAATTCTCAATAATAAAGCATGCTCGCATGGAATTAAGTACACAGTTAAAATAATTCAAACACATGCGAGGAACCAATACACGCAGACTCGATCTATCCGCTCACTCTAGTTCGACCAAGAATCTTAACTCTCTGATACCACTTAATATGAGACCTCGGTTCTAAACGACAATTAAAGGAGTAATTCAATAAGTAAGCAATTAAAAGCCAAGAGCATTTTTTTATTTTTATTTTTTAAAGGGGACGCGCGGGCGCGCCATGGCGTCCTGCCCAAGCCCTCGCGCGGGCGCGCCTGAAGCTTTGCCCAAAACTTCCGAAACGAAGTGTGGGACGCGCGGGCGTGCCACCCTAGGCGCGGGCGCGCATGGCCTGCTGAATTGGCTCAAAACAAGCCTCCAAAAGTGCAATAACATAACCAAAAGAACTCTAACATGATCCAAAAAATATATATCCAACAACGTAGCATTTAAATACATAAAAGTGATGAACACGCATCGATGCTAGCTATTACAAGCCGAATACAGAATACAAGAGTTCTAACCACAAGCAAGACCACTTCCAATCCAAGTTCAAGTTCTTAACATGATTCAAAACATAAGCTAGATTGTCATGCTAACAAGACTTCTAAACCGAGTCTCACTTCTACATCATTCCCTCAAAGCTAACCATGCCTCTTCTGACTGGATCCTTCCCCACCTGATGCCAAGTACACATACAAAACAAAGCAACAGCCGGATAACCGGTGAGAATGATAATCCCAGTAAAAGCAACATAACAAGTAATACAAAAATAATCATGCTTTCAAGACAACTACGAAATCCATGACAACGTAATGGGATGCATGTCTTTAAACCGGGATATCAAATCTGATAAACGAGGGATTGCTGCTGTGCTTTTGGGATCCTGAGGGTGAGATTACGTAACGACTCACCGACTCACCCAATCGAGGTGGTGCCACGTATCCCACTCCTCTAGACTTTGAGCAACTATAATGAGTATGCTAGCACTAGGCGAAACGACTACGACCTAGGCCACTCAATCATAGTTCCCAAACGTCTAAACAAAAAGGGCGGTTCTGCCCGCTGAAAACAAGATTGGCTCAAGATGAATGCATAACAGAAACATAAAACATAGCCATATAACAAAAGCTCAATCAAAACAACAGAACACAAGTTCCTCATGCTAGAACGAGTGTAGATGCAAGTATGTGCTTTTAAGGGAAACTCGAGAACCAACTGTCCCGAGTATGCTATCCCGCTATCGATGTCTACTTTTACCTTTCAATGTCGTAGATCCAACTCCGGACAAGCTACAACAAAAGATTGTATCAAAAACTATACAACCTAAACAACAAACAACGGTTCAAGGAAATCTCTTTACCGATCTTCGTCCAACTCTTGACGAACAATGCTGCTAACACGGGCTTGACAAACTCCAAACATATCTGTTTAGATACAAATCAAAGATCAATTACCATGATCGACTTACAAGCCAAGTTCAAAAACTCAATCACGGTTCGAAATCCCCAAAACTCAAACCGACGGCATAATGGCTATAAACTGAACAAACCGACAACGCAGACAGCAGTTCAATAGCGATATCAACTCAATTCAATGCTAATACAACAACAACAAGACAAACCCAACAAATCTCAAAATCATGATTTTTGAAAATAGCTTCCAAAAATCATAACAATTCCGAACGTCGCTCTAATTCAAAACCGACAGATAATAAACGATCAGAACTCCGCCAAGAACAACATACTAGAATCTAGATCGATTCTAACAACCTCCAAAAAACAAAACATATCTGATCGGAGAAATACTTACGGTATAACAGAGCTCTCACTGCAGTGATTACTAATCTGCCTTCAGAAATAATTTCTAACGGCCGGATCGAGCTCGGGAGGAAATCTGGAAGCTTGGAAAAGCTTGAAGGCGTATTCAATGGAGTCTCTCGGTTGTGTGGAGGAGGAGGAAGACTTTAGAAGTCAATTTCAAGTGTAGATAATATATAAAAATCAATATTTGCGTTTTAGTCCCTGAAATTTCCAAAATTTGCAAAAAGAACCCTGATCAAAATCAAACCGGCTCGAGAACTCTGTAATCTCTGATTAACTCAAATAAACTCATTTAAGATAAAAACAGGGCGTTACAGATAGGTGAGTTGAATCAGCTATGATTCTTTTGATTCCAAGTATTTGGGGATATGCGAACGTATGGCCGTGAGATCATGATTATTGATCGAGCCATGTGAGATTTCAAATGACCAAGACCTGGCGGATGGTTGACATAATTTGGTTGGTACTGACAAGTTGTGTGATAGTCACAACTTATCGACGAGGTCGATTGGTTGAGCAGATCAGTAATTAAGATATCATGAACCGAGAGATATTTGGGACGATACTATAAGCCGTCGTGCTTATGAGTTTGGATCTTTTAAGTAAATGTCTCGGAACAGTAAGAAAATTATTTGCATTCAGGATTCTTGGGTGGTTGAGATTTTCGGAGTGCAGTCGTTTGGACTTTCAAGTTCGATAGATCACGGGAGGTGATTGCATGTTTTTACTTTGGTAAGTCATGGCTAGTTCGATAACTCGGGTAAAGTTATCAATGGTAAGAGAAGACGTAATTGATCTAAACATTGCTTGGTATTAGCAATGGTTGACCCAGTTTTGGAAATAGAATTGTTCCATGCTATTGGATTACAGTTTTGGGAACTGTTAGCCGAATACTTGTTTAGGCATTTCCAGCAGTTTTCTCGGAGGATTTTCGTTAAATTGTGATTCGACGAGTGTTGCGGAATTCAATGAGCATTAGCAGGCCGATATCAGTTGTTTGTTCGTGGGATGATACGACAGCTGAGACTGTGTTCAGAGTCTAGTGAGATTGTTGTCGGTGATTTACCAGTACGTTCTGATGTGCTATGCCATTGAGGTGTTGGGATCGATCGAGATCTATCGGGTAAATTCGTTGGTTTACCGCATGTGTCATGGATCGCGCGAAGGGTTGAGGTGAACTAGTTTTGTTCATCTTGGTAGCAAGTCAAGTGTGACTTGGGATTGTTATCTATGGTTGGATAACCAGTGTTGCGAATTCAATTGATATCTCGAGTGACGAGATAGTGGTGATCTTTAATCTAGACTACTAATGTTGTAGATGTTGCGGTCCCATCTATGTTTTCAGCATTATAGCGGTGACATTCTTTGAGAATATTAGTCAGCATCGAAGAAATTAAATAAGTACGGAATGTAAGTCTGTCGATGCTAGGAACTTTCGGGATTGGTTGTTATCTGTGGCAGGACGTCAAGTGGGAATCGATTGGTTAACACTTGCGGTTACCTCTGGGATTTGATGTCAGTGTTAGACCAGTGGAGATACAGGTTGGTTGTATCTGGTCTTCTCGTTAGTACGAACTGATTCTAGCAATAGGGATAGTCGGTATCAAGTGGTATACTTGACGAGGAACTATCACTGCTAAGGTTCGTAGGAACAGTGGGTATTCAAAGAGCAGTCGAGAGCACTCTATTGATCGTAAGGCTCGGTTATACATCCAAAAGATCGTTCTACTTCATGGATGCCGGTGGGCATTGTCAGTGATCGAAACCCAGGTTTACTTCCATAATCTGGGGGAGTGTCCAGCGTGCTACAGGCACTGCTTTCAGTTTAAATACTGAATATCATCCAGAGACAGATGGTCAGATGGAGAGCGCTATCCATACCTTGGAGGACATGTTTTGGGCGTGTACTATGGATTTTTGGTTCAGTTTAGCCAGATCAGTTGTCATTGATTAAGTTCGCGTACAAAAATAGGTACCATCGTAGCATTGGGAGGACACCTGTTGAGGCATTGTACGGGCGACTTGTCGTGCTCCATTCTTCTAGAAAGAAGTGGGGGAGACAGTATTTATGAGAATGTTACTTTTTCGTAAGATTCTCAGATTTAGTCTTAAAGGCAAGTTGTCTCCCGGGTTTATCGGTCCGTTTGAGATCTCGGAGAACATTGGCGATTTTGCTTATCGACTAGCTTTGCCACCGCATCTTTCCAGTATTCACGACGTGTTCCACGTATCACTATTGCGACAGTATGTGGCGGATGAGTCTCATATTCTGCAGCGTTCTGAGGTTCAAGTGAGCAAGGATTTGACCTATGCTGAGAAACCTATTCGTATCCTGGATTATAAGGATAAGGTTATTACGGAACAAAGTCATTCCTTTGGTTTTAGTTCAGTGGCAGCGCCGAGGCACTGAGGAAGCTACTTGGGAACTTGAAGAAAGGATGCGTGAAGACCATCCTGAGTTGTTTTGATTTCAGTTTTGAGTTGTATTCGGTTGTAACGTTTGATTTGAATAAGGAATGTTTCTGTACCTTGTATTGCATTCGGTACTTAAGATCTATTTTCGAGGACGAAATATCTTAAGGGAGGAGAATGTAGTACCCCGTAACCGAAATTGGTAATTAAGAGATTAATTATGTTAATTAAACCAATTTGGTATCTGAAGGATCGGAAGCTCCGAAGGTGAGATCGGAAGCTCCTATCAGGATCGGAAGCTCCGATGCAGGATCGGAAGCTCCGATCAATATTACGTCATGCATGACGTGTGGTAGGATCGGAAACTTTGATCGGGATCGGAAGCTCCGATCGCCCTATCCGAAGTCAACCAGTGAGATTTTGACATGTGGTAGATAAGGATGTTCGGAAGCTTCGATGGCAGGATCGGACGTTCCGAACAAGGATCGGAAGTTCCGATCGAGGATCGGAGGTTCCGATCGATGCCTATAAATATAAGGTTCGAGGCATTCATTTCTTTCCAATTCTGAGTTCCTTTCCTTCGCCCTAGTGGCTCTATTTTAGGGCTTTGGGTACTCTTATTTTAGAGTTGGAGTAGGGAACATATTTTAGTATAGTCAGACAGTGTCTGACATAGTAGCGGAGCAGCGCTCGTGTTGCAGAGCCGTGTTCGAGGCTGTGAATTCGCGGCAGGGGAGTGCCCTAGTTGCGGGATAGTCGCCATCAGTGGGCTGACGACGGACGCAGACTTGATGATAGGCTTGGAACCTAGAGTGGAACTACTAGGACTGCCTTAGAAAGGTACGTAAGTACTGACTGAGATTGCCAGCGGATATACATGCTTATATGTTGCATTTATGTGTTTGCATGTTATTATTGTTATGCGGCATGTGCATATCATCTTGTTCCTGTACATCTGTATATCTTTCGAGATGAGCCAGTTAGGGTTGCTCAGCCCTGTTAGGACGTTTGATATCGAGTACCCTTAGGTACTGATACCTCGAGGACTCCACGGTCCGCGTCTGGGATTCGGGAATGAGTGGTCGCACACAATGGTTAGCTACCCCGATGTGACGAGCTTATATCCCAGGCGCCAGTTTGAGCAGTTTGTATACAGTTATCCCAGATATGGATACCCGGTCATTTGCATGCATCATATTTGTATGTTTATCCGTGCTTTCGTATTGAGCTTAGAGCTCACGTCCAGTATTTTCTGTGTATCTGGATACCTTATTCGATGGGGCAGGTATAGGTGCAGGATTGAGCACCAGGAGCCTGGAGTAGCCAGTGATCTTGAAGACAACAGAATTATCTATAGGTTTTATTTTAATTCGATTGGGTTGTATAAATCAAGTTTGATTAGCCGGTTGTATTCTGCCGGTCTACTTGTATTTAGTTTTCCGCAGCAATTTGATTTAATGAATGCTTAATTATGCTCTTAACTTTGATTAGGTAGTGGATCCGGGTCGGGTCGCTACAGTCCTCCATGAAATTAACATGTTTATTATTTTGAGCCTGAGATAGTTCAGTATTTTAATTAATTAATTTATAAATTTAAATTCTAGAAGCGGTTTTTCCCTATCTCGTATCGCAAAGATAAGGGAGCAGAGTTTGCCAATTTGAGACAAGGGAATCTGAACATTGAAGAGTACGTAGCTAAGTTTGATAGTCTGTTGCATTTTGCACCGCTAATTGCCGGAGATGAAGGATCTAAGGCAGATCAGTTCATCAATGGTTTGAACCCCGATGTCTTCACATTGGTGAACACCAACAGGCCTAACAACTTTGCGGATGCCATGAATCACGCAAAGGGAGCCGAAGCAGGCTTGTGGAGGCAAAGAGGTAATCAGGTGGCACCTCAGCAACAGAGGCAGTATCAGAACCAACCATCTCAGTATCAGAATCAGCGAACTCAGCATCAGAACCAGCAGCAGAGGTATGAAAGTGGAAGAAGTGGGGGAAACAGAAGGGATCAGTTTAAGGCAAGAGGGAAACAGTTTAAGAGGCAGGGGAACAGTTCTTCTAGTTCCAGTGGTTCGAAGAAATTCGGTTCAGGACAGAGTTCTGGATCATCATCCTTGTACTGCAGCAAGTGTGGGGGAAGACACTCATCGGATCAGTGTGTGGGAGTCTTCGGTAATTGTAACACTTTTCAGCAACCGGGACACTTCTCTAAGGTGTGCCCTTAGCGTTTTAGAGATCGAGCTCAGAGTGGGAGTTCATCTCGACCTACAGCTCAACCCGAGGGGCAGTCTTCTGCAGTGCACTCTTTCCAGCCCCAGCAGCAGAACAGACAGGGAGGTAACCCTACTGCAAACCAGCCCCTGAGACAGCAGGCATGAGTTTTCTCCTTGACAGAGGATCAGGCTCAGGCAGCACCTGATGATGTTATAGCAGGTAACTGTTTAATTTTGGTCATTCTGCTCAAGTTTTGATAGATACAGGTGCTTCCCATTACTTTATCTTTGAAAAATTTGTGTTATTGCATGCTTTGCCTACTGAGTTGTTGCCTACAGTAGTAGCTGTTACTTCACCTTTGGGTGGAGGAATTGTTTCTGTCAGATTAGTCAGGAACTGTGAACTGTGTTTTGAAGGAAATATGTTAGAATTCGACTGTATTGTACTTGGACTGTCAGATTTTGATTGTATTATCGGTATAGATGCTTTAACCAAGTACAGGGCAACCGTCGATTGTTTTCTGAAAGTTGTCATGTTCAGACCTGAAATGGCAGACGAGTGGAAATTCTTTGGTAAGGGTTCTCGATCTAGAATTCCTTTGATTTCAGAGTTATCTATGACTCGTTTGCTACAGAAAGGTGCAGAAGTATTTTTGGTGTATGCAGTTGATGTACTGAAATCTAGCCCATCTTTGGTAGATTTACCGGTGGTTAGAGAATTTGCTGATGTGTTCCCGGAAGATTTTCCAGGTTTGCCACCTATTCGAGAAATCGAATTCAGTATTGACTTAGTGTCAGGTACTCAACCTATTTTAAAAGCTCCTTATCGTATGTCACTTATTGAATTGAGAGAGTTGAAGGAGCAGCTTGAGGATTTGATTGCCAAGGGATACATCAGACCTAGTGTATCGCCTTGGGGTGCTCCTGTGCTTTTTGTTCGGAAGAAGGATGGTTCTATGCGGCTCTGTATCGACTACCGCCAATTGAATCAGGCTACAGTTAAGAACAGGTATCCTTTACCCCGAATAGATGACCTTTTTGATCAACTTCAGGGTTCTTCTGTCTACTCTAAGATTGATCTGAGGTCAGGTTATCACCAGTTGAGAGTGCGAGAGGAAGACGTTCCTAAGACCGCATTTAGAACGAGGTATGGTCATTTCGAGTTTATAGTCATGCCATTCGGTTTGACTAACGCTCCAGCGGTTTTTATGGATTTGATGAACCGTATCTTTCAGCGTTACTTAGATGAGTTCGTCATTATCTTTATCGATGATATTCTTATCTACTCGAAGAACCGTACTGACCATGCAGAGCACTTGAGGACCGTGTTGCAGATTTTGCGAGTTGAGCAGTTGTTTGCCAAGATGTCGAAATGTGAATTCTGGTTAGATCGAGTTGTCTTTCTCGGTCATACTATTTCTGAAGATGGGATTTCTGTCGATCCCAGCAAGATTGAAGCGGTTATGAATTGGCCTAGACCTACTTCAGTGCCGGAGATCCGAAGCTTCATGGGTTTAGATGGTTATTACCATCGTTTCATCAAGGGTTTCTCGTCTATTGCCAAGCCAATTACCCAGCTGACTCAGAAGAATGCGCCTTTTGTTTGGACTCCAGATTGTGAGGCTAGCTTTGTTGATCTGAAGAGGAGACTGAACAGTGCTCCAATTCTTTCTATTCTGAAGGGTACTGGAGGTTTCACAGTCTATTGTGATGCTTCTAACCGAGGCTTGGGTTGTGTTCTTATGCAGCATAATCATGTGATAGCATATGCATCGAGGCAGCTGAAACCGCACGAGACTCGTTATCCGGTTCATGATCTAGAACTAGCTGCGATTGTATTTGCTCTGAAGATCTGGCGTCACTATCTTTATGGTGAGTCTTTCGAGATCTTTTCTGATCATAAAATTCTTAAGTACTTGTTTTCACAGGCAGAGCTGAATATGAGACAGAGAAGATGGCTGGACTTGTTTAAGGATTTCGACTGCGAAATCAAGTACTATCCGGGGAAGTCTAATGCAGTTGCAGATGCCTTGAGCCGAAAGCTTTGTTCTTTATCTCTTTCTACTATCGGTGTTTCTCAGTTGATCGATGATTGTTACACTTCTGGTTTAGAGTTTGAAACAGATAGGGAGACTATCAGAGTGTTTGCTATTCAAGCCGACCCGGAGTTGTTTGTTGCAATCAAAGAAGCACAGAAGTCTGAGCCGAGCATTCAGATTTCAGTAGAGAAAGTTAGATCGGGACATCAGTCTGAATTCCAGGTTAGAGATGATGTTTTGTTTGTGAATAACCGTGTTGTTGTGCCTGATATTTCGGAGTTGAGACAGCGTATTCTCCGAGAGGCTCATTGCAGTCGGTTCAGTGTTCATCCTGGAGGTCGTAAGATGTATAACGATTTGAAGATTCAGTTCTGGTGGAAGAGAATGAAGAGCAACCTAGCGAGGTTTGTATCTCGGTGTTTGAATTGTCAGCAGGTGAAACCAGAGCGGGAGCGACTAGGAGGTCTGTTTCACAGTCTATCTGTTCCTGAATGGAAATGGAATCACATTTCTATGGATTTTGTCACGAAGCTACCACGATCCATTCGAGGATGCGATGCTATTTGGGTAGTGATCGACTGATTGAAGAAGTCTTCTTGTTTTATTCCGTACAGGATGACGTATCGTCATGATCAGATTGCTGAGTTGTATGTTAGCAATGTTGTGAGATTGCATGGAGTGCCGAAGTCGATCGTTTCAGACAGAGACCCTAGATTCACTTCGCACTTCTGGCACAGTCTTCAGGAGGCACTTGGTACTCGATTGCATCTGAGTACAGCTTATCATCCGCATACAGATGGACAGTCAGAGTAGACTATTCAGACGTTAGAGGATATGCTGCGAGCGGTAGTGCTAGACTTTGGCACTAGTTGGCAGGATTCTTTGCCTCTTGTCGAGTTTTCTTACAACAACAGCTTCCAAGCGAGTATCGGTATGGCGCCTTTTGAGGCTTTGTACTGTAAGAAATTCCGATCTCTGCTGTTTGGTGATGATTTGTCCGAGTCACCAGATTTGGGGCCGGATATGCTTCGAGATATGACAGAGCAGGTTAAGATCATTCAGACCAGAATGAAGTCAGCTCAAGATAGGCAGGCGAAGTATGCGAATGTTAGGCGTAGACCTCTGAGTTTTAATCAGGGAGACCGAGTCTTTCTGAAGATTTCACCTTTCAGAGGCACTGTTAGATTTGGGAAGAGAGGAAAGTTATCTCCGAGATTCATCGGTCCGTATGAGATTCTCGAGAAGATAGGCGATCTTGCCTACAGACTTGCACTTCCTCCGTCTTTATCTTGTATTCACGACGTTTTTCACGTCTCTATGCTGCGAAAGTATCATCCAGATACTTCTCATATCCTTCAGCCTGATGAAGCCGAGTTAGACGAGGCTCTGAGCTACTTTTGAACGACCGATTCAGATCCTTGATCGGAAAGAAAAGCAACTCAAAACCAATTTTATTTCGTTGGTGAAAGTGCAGTGGAGCCGCCACGGAGTCGAGGAAGCGACTTGGGAGACAGAGTTTGACATGAGACAGCGTTTTCCAGAGTTATTCGTATGACGTGAGTTCTTCTTACTGTCTGTAGTTCTTTATTCTATCTTATGAGTTGTGGTTCTCGTTGATTTCGAGGACGAAATCTTTTCTTAGTGGGGGAGAATTGTATCTCCCCGTTTTTATCTTAAATAAGTTTATTTGAGTTAATCGGAGATTACAGAGTTCACGAGCCGACTTGATTTTGATCAAGGTCCTTTTTGCAAATTTTGGAAATTTCAGGGACTAAAGCGCAATTATTGAGTTTTATATATTATCTACACTTGTGTTGACTATTCAAAGCATCCTCCTTCCTCCTCTAACCAAGAACCTCCATTGTAGATGCCATCTTGAGCTTTTGAGCTTTGGAATTTCAGTCCGAGCTCGATCCGGCCGTTGAAAATTATTTCTGAAGGCAGATTAGTGATCAGTGCAGCGAGAGCTCCGTTATACCGTAAGTTTCTCTACGATCAGATACATTCTAGTTTTTGGATGAAATTATAATCGTTCGAGATTCGAGTATGTTGTTCTTGACAGAGTTCTGATCGTTTTTTATCTGTCGGTTTTGTAATAGAGCGACGTTTGGAATTGTTATGATTTTTGGAAACCATTTTCAAAAATGTGGGTCTTGAGATTTGTTGGGATTTCCTTGTTGTTGTTGTATTAGCATTGAATTGAGTTGATATCGGTAATGAACTGTTGTCTGCGGTTCCGGTTTGTTCAGTTTTTAGCCGTTATGACGTCGGTTTGAGTTTTGGGATTTCGAACCATTTTTGAGTTGTTGAACATGGCTTGTAAGTTGATCATGGTTATTGATCTTTGATTTGTATCTGAACAGATTCGTTTGGAGTTTGTCAAGCCCAGGGTTAACAGCATTTGTTTGTTTCAGAGATTTGGACGAAGAACGGTATAGAGAATTACCTTGAGTCTTGTTGTTGTTTAGATTGGTTAGACTTTGATACAATCTTTTGTTGTAGCTTCCCAGTAGTTGGAACTACTGCCTTGAAAGGTAAAAGCAGTCACCGATAGCGGGATAGCATACTCGAGACAGTTGGTTCTCGAGTTTCCCTTAAAAGCACATACTTGCATCTACACTTGTTCTAGCATGAGAAACTTGTGTCTTGTTGATTTGCTTGATCTTTTATTATATGGCTATGTTTTATGTTCTGTTATGCATTCATCTTGAGCCAACTTTGATTTCAGCGGGCAGAATAGCCCTTTTTGTTTAGACTTTTGGGAACTATAATTGAGTGGCATAGGTCGTAGTCATTTCTCCTAGTGCTAGCATACTCATTATAGTTTCTCAAAGTCTAGAGGAGTGGGATACGTGGCACCACATCGATTGGGAGAGTCGGTGAGTCATTACGTGATCTCATCCTTGGGATCCCAAAAGCACAGCAGCAATCCCTCGTTTATCAGATTTGATATCCCGGTTTAAAGACATGCATTTCATTTCATTGTTATTGATTACGTTGTTGTCTTGAAAGCATGTTTATTGTTGTATTACTTGATATGTTGCTTTTACTGGGATTATCATTCTCACCGGTTATCCGGCTGTTGCTTTGTTTTGTATGTGTACTTGGCAACAGGTGGGTCAGGAACAAGTCAGAAGAGGCATGGTTAGCTTCGAGGGAAAGATGTTGAAGTGAGACTTGGTCTAGAAGTCGATTCCAGCATGTCAATCTAGTTTATGTTAGAACATGTTTAGTTATCGAACTTCATCATTATATTGTTGTTGCATGTTCTCGACTTTTGTTTAGTTGTTGAACTCCAGAACTCATGTTTTAATTTGAGGAATCAAGTTTGTAACACATGTTTATGTTTCGGAGTATTGTATGGCTTGATGTTCTTGATTTTGGCAATTTCTAGCACCGAAGCAGCCAGGGAGGCGCGCCCGCGCATCCTAGCAAGCACCCGCACGCCTGCGCGCCTTTCCGAGCAGGGCATCATGCGTGCCCGCGCCTCGGAAGGGCGCGGCCGCGCATGAGCCAGGGCGCTGTGCGCGCCCGCGCCTGATGAGGCGCGGCCGCGTGGGCCCTTAATTAAAAAACAAAACAAAACAAAATGTCTTGGCCTTTCCTTGCTTATTAGTTAGTTTACTCCTTTATTAGATGTTTAGAACCGAGGTCTCACAGTAGAGCTGGTATAGCTTATCTGATATTATTGAGGTACGAAAGTACTGTTCGAGATATTCTGATTGAGTATGCATGTATTATGGGTTGCATTATTTATATGACATGATTTTATCTGCATATATTATGTCACGATATTATTCTTCATGCATTATCATATTGAGCTTTTATCCTTGAGATAGCCTGTAGTAGGGTGTTTACCCTAATGTAATAGTGGATGGTTGGACACGTGAACTCGTGATCAGGTCACCTATATCCATTGTTGGATGTGTAAGCCACCTCCTGGTGCGACGACACATAGTGCTACATACCTTGAAGCCAAGTCTGTCTGAACAAAGTTTTTTGACCTTGAGTCTTGGTATCCCGGACAATTGTTGTAATGGTCCGGGTGCGTCCCATCTCTCTCGGGGGCCCGCAACCATTTTCTAACTCATGGATTTCTCCCCACCTGGCTAGGGGAGTTTTTGCCCTCCCCAGGGATCGAACCTTGTACCTCCTTGAGGTACAAGGTTCGATCCCTGGGGAGGGCAAAAACTCCCCTAGCCAGGTGGGGAGAAATCCATGAGTTAGAAAATGGTTGCGGGCCCCCGAGAGAGATGGGACGCACCCGGACCATTACAAAAAGGGCGCCCTTTTTGTAATGGACTGGGTCTCTCTGCTGCCCAACCATTTTGCTACTCATGGCCTTCTTCCCCCTGGTGGGATGTTTCATGTCCTCCCCAGAACTCGAACCTTGTACCTTCAGGCTAAGTACAAAGTCTTATCAAGTCTGGTAGCTTGGATCAGAAAACTTTGTACTTAAGGCTAGAGGTACAAGGTTCGATTCCTGGGGAGGGCAAAAACTCTCCTAGCCAGGTGGGGAGAAGGCCATGAGTTAGAAAATGGTTGCGGGCCCCCGAGAGAGATGGGACGCACCAAGACCATTACAAAAAGGGCGCCCTTTTTTGTAATGGTCCTGATGCGTCTCATCTCTCTCGGGGGCCCGCAACCTTTTTTGCTACTCATGGCCTTCTCCCCACCTGGCTAGGGGAGTTTTTGCCCTCCCAAGGGATCGAACCTTGTACCTCTAGGCTTAAGTACAAAGTTTTCTGATCCCTGGTACCATTGAGCTAGGTGCGGGTAACTATATTTCGGTACTATTTTGAATGGCTGTATGACTATTTCTCTTGGGTTTTGGTGCCGGTTGTATTCTGCCGGTATGTTTTGTTGTAAGGTTTAATGCTTTCCTTGGTTTTAATTGCTTTCATACGTATTAAGTTAATCACATTTTTTAGTTGTTAAATAGGTGATTTGAGAATGGTCCATTACACTCCCACACTCATGATCCTATCTAACTTCTCCAATCTCCTCAACCTCATATCCAACAATTCTCGACCCCTTGTCTCCCCTAATTTCTTAGCACATCCTCGTCTCATTCTTAGTTACTCGTCATCTCTAGCTCCTTAGAACATCCTCAACTCAACCTCAACTCCTTAACTCATTAGTACATCTGAGACGACCCTAACCTCTACTATAATTAATAATTAAATAAAAATATAGATTTAAAAAAAATCCATGACCTATTTGTAACTATTAAAAACCACATGTCTCAAACACAGCAATCATGAAAACAAACACAAGACATGAAATTAAAACGAGAAAAAATTATGAGCCTAAAGAAACAGTGCAGTCCTCAACGACAGTGTAAAGCAGTTAAAATAGTTTGCATGCCATACAGGCAAGTGCAGGGAAACACATCCTGCTACTACTTAGAAAGTAAACAAAATGTATCTAGTTTAATGTTTCATAACAGTCAACCGCGGAACATATATGAGAAGCGACGGTCGCGGGTCGGCCCTGCCAGTGCCGTTAAAGTATCCTCACCTGCACCAAACAAAGGTAGTGAGTCTAAAGACCCATCAAGTATAAAACATGAAGTAGCGAAGGTTTAAAAATACATGCAGGATACTTAAAATTCTAGTATTTATAATAATTTGAAGTTTTCTCGGAAAAGTCTTAAATATAAATGAGACTTGAAACTATAAAGAAGGTCGCATGCAATGAACTCACAACAAAACTAAACCTTTGAACTTCAACTCAACTCAAGCCTTTAAACATAACTTTCATAACTTTAACTTTAAAATTTTCTCTGTGAATTTAGATCCTTGATTGTGATCCCCTGTTTTGATCGATCAATGGCTACAGTATTATGCCAGAAAAGACGCCTAGATCTGTCCCGATGCCACATTTCCCCTTTACTCTGATTTGGTTGGGGAGCTGAGATGTCTTCCAGCCGCACACTACACGACTAATTTGGTATGGGAGCCAAGATGTCTCCCGACCGCACAATACACGTGTTGTGAAAATTCCTCGCAAGCGTATGAGTGTCAAGTTTTAATATAGTGAATAATTCAAATATCGATCCCACAGGAAGTAAAATGAAAATAATCAGCGCTTGTAATTAAAATAGTCCAAACTTTATCTAGAAAATCAAAATCTCAGAATTTTGCAGAAAAATAAAATAATCAAGATATTTTTGATAGCACGCCCACAACTTTCAGATAAAATCAATCAGAGAAAAATGGTCTAGAGGTATAGATTTGATCTGGTTTCAACAACAATCTATCCTAATTAATTAATCTTCATGAATTCCAATCAATTAATAGCCAAGAACACTTACGTGTATTATTTTCCTCTCCCGAGCAACAAATAATGTTTATCAACTACAATTTAATTCCAATATCCCTATTAAGAATTTATCGCAGTGATCTATCACAAAACAATATTCTCTTTAAAAAATCCATTAAAATTATACACTCTCCCAAGATGTATAAATAATTAACAGTATATTTTCTAATGCCCTATTAAAAATCCCCTCTCCCAAGCAATGATTTCAAATAAATATAACAAATCAATTATTGATCAGATAATTGAAAAGACAATCAATTCTAGAAAAAATAATTAATCTAGAAGAAATTCAATTCAATAAAATCAAGAATTCATCAAAGTGTCTACACCAGGTTCCATCCGACTTCTAGACTATAAAAATTAGTTCATAACTGAATTCAAATAAAACCAAAATATATTCAAAAATATAGACATGAATTCAGAATTAAATAAATAAAAGATAAAGGAACAAATCCGTCGTCGACGCTGTATCCGGTCTATCGAACTCCGTCTTCGTTCTTCAAGTTAGTGCAGATTTCCTTCTCCAAAATCTCTCGATAAAGCCCTCTGATTTCTGTGATGTATTGTGGCGGCTCCTCCAATTTGACGTTCAAGAACCCCTTTTATATTCCATGAAAAAGCCCACTCAAAAGACCATAAAATACTTGTCCGAAATAATTAAAACTCTAAATTCAGAAATCTCTGCGGGGTGGGAGCTCAATAGACAGGCGCGGGCGCGCTTCAAGTTCGAATCAATTTCTCATGTCTTCACAAGGAGTTAGCGTGTTTGCTCTAGTTTAAGCGCTAACAAGAAAGCGCAAACAATTCTTCAGCCCAATAAAAAAAAGCCCATTAACCTTATCTTGTCTGATCGTTTCTTTCTTCTTCTTCTCTTCCCTTTTATTTCATTTCTCTTTATTTTATTTTATTTTCTTCTTTTTCCCCTCTTTTTCACATAAAATCAATAATTTCCTACACTCACAATAACAACAAAACACCACATAAATCTGCTCGAAACAAACAATTAACAATTAAAATCATATATAAATTAAGTGTATAAAATACACTTATCAAATACTCCCAAACTTAGACTTTTGCTAGTCCCGAGTAAAACTATTAAAAACAACATTCCAAAAACTAATACTCACCCAACAACCAACAAGAATAGTCAAGAAATATTATGGAGCAATGGCATCAGCAATGATTTCAAAGAATTTTCAAATTCAATCATATCACACCCAACTAACACTTGAAAGTTTCAGTCATAACAAAATAACCGCATATACTTACAACCTCCGCAACTCATGTTTCAAAACACCATTGTCCAAATTCAATTTAAATATTCATAGATCATGAGGACTTTTCAAGGTAGCATAGGATCAAATTATAGGAATATAAATCACAAACACTCACAAATAGGTAAATTCAAAGAATAATAGTATGTGCGTGTTTCGATCAAAATTCATAATCATTAAAAGCATCAATCAATAGTATATAGGCTAAATTCTCGCAACTCTTCTCCACTAGTATATTGGGCAACTGAAACTCGGTCAATAGGACTTAGTCAACTTGTAGTGTAAGGTCTGACTTATGGCTACAAACGAAGGATAAGAATTCGAATAAGGAGTAATTTATTGCTTAAACTCAATTCTAATTTCGACTCTTTTTCTTTCACAACTTCACACTTTATTTCAATTCACATTAATTTTTTCAACTTTTCACAACTTTTCTTTTCACAACTTTTTCAACTTTTTTTTTTCTACTACCTCTTTTCATAATTTTCAATTCATCCACCACACCATTCCATTTTTCACAAATAAAACTAGGAGCATATAACATTTTAGCATTCAAATTACGCCCTCAAAGGTAGGAAATAGTGTTTAGGCTAATTAGGTAGTCAATGTAGGACCTTGAAATAATGACGAATGGGGGTTTAGTCACACGTTTAAACGCATGCCATTCGATTTTCAAATAAAGCTCAAACAAGGTACTAGGGATATAATTTATTAATAGGTAGCTTGAAAGGCTCAAACGAATTCAGAAAAATTGCCTAAATCATTCCTAATCACAGTTTTGCCCGTATTTCGCCTCGAAGAGTGTTCGAACTAGTTCTAGACAAGTCTCAATCCACAATCAAATCATACAAATTTAATCAGTGCAAAAAAAATAATCATCAGCAGTAAACGATGATTTTCACAAAAATTTCAGATTTTTCCATACCTCATTGTACTAATATACGTGCAAGCTCAAATTGGCAACTAAGGATAAATTTCATCAATAAAATTTAGGCCCAAAAAAATCCAAACAATGCCTCAATCATTTCTATGTATGTATGTCTCAAAAATAAGATTCAAGCATTAATCACAGAGTATATAGGAAATTGTTCATTCAATTGGTTCCATTTTCTCAAAAATATTTGTCAGATAGGTGGACAATCATGGATTTCAGTTATAGCACAACAAAAAATTTTCATCAGCCATGCATCCATTTCTTTCTTGACTTCTTTTAAATTCAACTCAACTCAACTCAACTCAAACAAAAATTTTATCTATTAAGCACAATAACACTAATCAACTAAATCATTGCACAAAATGATTCATCCCCCCAAACATAATATAATCATTGTCCCTAATGATTAAAAATCAATAAAAGAACAAGGGACTCATACCTTCGACACCGAGCATCAGTACTCGACGTTATCAACTTCATCTCCATATTCATGGAAAATAATTTCGCAGCCGCAATGCCAAGGTTAAAATGGTTGAGTAGCACCACATGAACATCCAAATGATCCTGAAAAATAATACATGCACACCATAACACACAAAAGTAAAATCATAGCAAGCAAGATAGTAAGAAAAAGCATAGCAGGCTGCTTGAAGTTCACTATCGCATGGTGTAGCACTATAGGGATGCGCAATAGCGCAACAGGGCATGCTAATGGAGATGTGGCTGGGAGCATTTGCGCAAGAAAGGAGCGCTGTTTGGAAATTGTTAGCGCATGATTTTGGCGCTGCAGAAGAGGGCAATTGCGCAAGCTTTCCGCGCAGGTGGAACGCTCATTTGCGCATGAAAGGAAGAGCTTGGCTGCGCGTTTGCTCTCCAAGAAGCATATATGGTAATTTTTTGCGCAAGGAGGAGATGCACTGATAAGCTGGTCTGCGCATGGAGGTAGCTTAGATGGATTGAGAGTTTGCTCAAGATTCAGCACTGTTGAGAAATCGTTTGCACAAGGGTGAGCGCAATCGCGCTTGATCATGCAGCAGCTTGGAGTTTGTTTGCGCTAGATGTGGCGCAAATTAGTAGCGCTAATGAGGAAGGAGGATGCGCTGATTGCACTATTGAAGCGCTGATGGTAGCTGTTGTTGGCGCTGAATGATGCGTAGATGGGGAAGTGAGACGCGCGATTGCGCTTTGTGCTGCGCGGTTGGAGACTTGGTTTGCGCAATGTTTTGTGCAGAAGGGAAGCGCGATTGCGCTAAATGAAGCGCAGATGGTTAAGCTTCATGCGTTGAGGAGGCGCGGGCGCTCAAGAGAAGTGGCGCGGGCGCGTCTTTTCTTTGCATAAAAATTCCAATTTTGTTCCAGGAGCTGCGCGGGCGCTCAGATTAATGGGGCGGGCGCGCCTTCAGCTCGAAATTGAGATTTCTGAAGCCTGAAAAATTTTGAAAATTAACCAAAATTAAGCTCAAAAATTGAGAATAAAATACTTAAAAAAATAAATAACAAAAATTAAATAGACTGAAAAATAAAAGAAAATAAAATAAAATAAAATAAAATGCTTGGGTTGCCTTCCAAGTAGCGCTTGGTTTAAAGTCGTCAGCCCGACTTTCACCGGTTTTAGATCTTCCCTTTTTCTTTTACTCGCCAAATAAATTCCACGATCCGCCTTTTAAATTTTACTTTCTTGTTCTTCGTGGCATAAGCTGCAATTAAAAATAAGAAGAAATTAATTAGTAGCTTAAAATTAAAAAAAAAACTCAAAATTTACTCCCCGCCAACGGCGCCAAAAACTTGTTGCGAAAATTCCTCGCAAGCGTACGAGTGTCAAGTTTTAATATAGTGAATAATTCAGATATCGATCCCACAGGGAGTAGAATGAAAATAATCAGTGCTTGTAATTAAAATAAACCAAACTTTATCTAGAAAATCAAAATCTCAAAATTTTGCAGAAAAATAAAATAATCAAGATATTTTTTATAGCACGCACACAACTTTCAGATAAAATCAATCAGAGAAAAATGGTCTAGAGGTATAGATTTCACCTGGTTTCAATAACAATCAATCCTAATTAATTAATCTTCATGAATTCCAATCAATTAATAGCCAAGAACACTTACGTGTATTATTTCCCTCTCCCGAGCAACAAATAATGTTTATCAACTACAATTTAATTCCAATATCCCTATTAAGAATTTATCGCAGTGATCTATCACAAAACAATGTTCTCTTTATAAGCTCCGTTAAAATTATACACTCTCCCGAGCTGTATAAATAATTAATAGTGTATTTTCTAATGTCCTATTCAAAATCCCCTCTCCCGAGCAATGATTTCAAATAAATATAACAAATCAATTATTGATCAGATAATTAAAAAGACAATCAATTCTAGAAAAAACAATTAATCTAGAAGAAATTCAATTCAATAAAATCAAGAATTCATGAAAGTGTCTACACCTGGTTCCATCCGACCTCTAGACTATAAAAATTAGTTCATAACTGAATTCAAATAAAACCAAAATATATTCAAAAATCTAGACATGAATTCAGAATTAAATAAATAAAAAATAAAGGAACAAATCCATCGTCGACGCCGTGTTCGACCTATCGAACTCCGTCTTCGTTCTTCAAGTTAGTGCAGATTTCCTTCTCCAAAATCTCTCGATAAAGCCCTCTGATTTCTGTGATGTATTGTGGCGGCTCCTCCAATTTGACGTTCAAGAACCCCTTTTATATTCCATGAAAAAGCCCACTCAAAAGCTTATAAAATACTTGTCCGAAATAATTAAAACTCTAAATTCAGAAATCTCTGCGGGGTGGGCGCTCAATAGACAGGCGCGGGCGCGCTTCAAGTTCGAATCAATTTCTCACGTCTTCACAAGGAGTTAGCGCGTTTGCTCTAGTTTAAGCGCTAACAAGAAAGCGCAAACAATTCTTCAGCCCAATAAGAAAAAGCCCATTAACCTTATCTTGTCTGATTGTTTCTTTCTTCTTCTTCTCTTCCCTTTTATTTCTTTTCTCTTTATTTTATTTTATTTTCTTCTTTTTCCTCTCTTATTCACATAAAATCAATAATTTCCTACACTCACAATAACAACAAAACACCACATAAATCTGCTCGAAATAAACAATTAACAATTAAAATCATATATAAATTAAGTGTATAAAATACACTTATCAACACGTCTGATTGGCAAGTGAGTCGAGGCATCCCCCGACCGACATTGCACGTCTCGTCACAATGAACTCACTTCATTCAAAAACTTTTCTTTGCTCAACTTCAAACTCAAACTTTACTCAACGTCAACTCAAACTTTCACTTTGACTTGAAAATGCAAAGATCATGCACTCAACTTAATTAAAATTTTACTCATCTCAAATGATGAAACAACGCCCTTGAAAACACAAATTAAAAGTATGAAATCATGATTTTAAATCAACGAAAACATGATGGTTAAGTGGCTGCCCCTAAGCTAGATAATCAACCAAGACTCGCCCCCAGCGTTCAAACCGTAAAATCCATAACTTGACCATTCCTTAACCTAATTTTCTTTTGTTTGAACCAAAACCCTCTATACAACCTAAACAAACCCAAGGACCAGGTTACAGCCTCCGAAGCCAACCCAAGAAACCTGAACAAAATGGATTTCCAGAAAGCCCCTAAAGATTCCCAAAATCTGCACTAACCACATTGACTTGTCACGCCCCTAACTTGATCATAACTAACCTGAATCGCTCCCAATTTGAACCGACATGATCACCACATCCTAGAATCGACCTAAGAATAGACCCCGGACAGCCCCTGCCACCCGAACTAACCATCTGAACCGATTTCCAGACAGCTCGTGACGACAACACAAAAATCTGCACCATCACTTCACTAGACTTTGACCTCTTCAACCATGAACCAAACAATTCACAAATTCCCAGCATACTTATAACAACATCACCACATTTTAGACCTCATTTAATCCATGATTCAAGTTCTCCCAACCAAAACCTAGCTCAACAACCTAACCAATTGCCGACTAACCCTCTTCCACGCTCCAAAACCTCACGGCCCTTCTTCTCAACCCGAGTAGCCCTCTTCCAGAACTTTTAGCCACATTAAACCCCACACATAACACCATTTACTCCAATAACCGAGCCTAGGCAGCCCTTACACATCATCAATCCAAAAATTCAGAAAACGAGCTCAATCGACACAAGTTAACAAGCTGAAATTTTTGAATCAAGCAAGTAACTTCAAGAACCAACAAAATCACAAAACATAACTCATTTTAGCCCCAAAAAATACATAAATTTCGAATCACAAGAATGAACCCTACTGAGATTTCTGAAAATTTCAAAATCATGCAAGAAAAACCAAATCTCATCCCCCAAATAATCTCATATCTCATTTTAACAACAAAGCGCAAGGAAATTTTGAAATTTCTCAAGCATACTACTGATTTTCCATCAAAAATTCAAAACCCTAGCTCAAACATCATGAAATATTCTAAATAATATTAAGAACATAACACAAATCATATTAACTTTGCTTGGTGGCCAAAGAAATGACATATACTTGCCTCAAATCTTCAAAAAACAAGAAAAAGAGATGGATTGAGGATGATTTCGAACCAACAAATCAGATACACCTTCTTTGGGACGTGCTCCAGCCAGTGGGGTGGTGGAATGGAGGCGGCGACAGCCAAAAATTGTGAGGAAATGGGGGCCAACAGGTTTGGGGTGAAGGGAGAGAAGGGGCGACAACTTGAAGGGATTTGGGGGGCTAGGGTTTAAATTTTTATCTTTTTTTTTTAGTTTGGGACAAATAAAAGTGTGTATATATATATGTGTTTGTATTGGTGTAGTAGCCCGTACCCAGTTTTAGTAATTAATTTCTAATTAAAGCGATAAACATGATTAAGAAGACTTCTAATGGATTATCGGAACCCGGGATTAGACCCAGAATGATCGAAAATGGTCCGAAAGGTAAGGCAGAACGGAAGCAACGTTCTAGGAACGGATGCAACGTTTGTGCCATTAGAAATGCGTCACTGCTTACGTACTTGATGTGACATTGGCACCATCGGAAGCAACGATGGTGAACGGACGCAACGTTCATTAGGCAGAACGGACGCAACGATGAGGAACAGACGTTCCGTTCGTGGTCTATAAATAAAGGTGCCGAGATTCATTTCAAAGCACAACATTCACCTCTTCCCTCTTGATTCCTTAGCCTTCTAACTTAGATCTAGGGAATTCTAGGCGTCCCATTGGGAATCCAAAAGTGGCATAGTGATCCAGGCATCGTAGCGGAGCTGTGGCCTAGTTTTGAGGCAATCGACAGCAAAGGGCTAACAACGGACGAAGGTATATCTTTTGCTTCCTAAAAATATTTAGGAGTATGCAATACACTAGTTAAGGCTTTTAGAGCTCTATAATGATATTAGTATCATTTGGCAGTGTAGTGCAGATTATAGGCGTAGACCTAGAGCTGGTAGAGAGCGCCTCGTATTTGAGGTACAAAAGTACTGTTCGAGATATCCTGACTGAGTATGCATGTATTATGTGACTGCATGATTTATATGCCATGATTTTATGCTACATACATTTGCATCTTGCTGCGATCTCCTTTGAGATGTCTGTTAGTAGGGTTTACCCTATCCTGTTAGTGGATGGACTTCCATCGATTTGGGTCCCGTGTATCCACTGGTATTTCGGTATGTGAGCCACCTCCTGAAGCGACGGCACATCGTGCCACATACCAGGGCCCGGTCTGTCTCTGTTATCTGATTATTGACCTCCAGTCAGTAGACGGTACACTTGCATGCATGTATACTCATACTCTTGTGCTGAGCATTTTATGCTCACATCTCGTACTCTGTGTTTCTGGACACCCTATTCCATGGGGCATGTTTGCGATTGGACGAGGCGGGTGGATCCAAGAGGGGCTAGTCAGTGGTTGGCCAGCTGGAGCTTCGTCTAGGTTTATTCTTTGTATTGGGTTGATACAGCTTTCGATTTGGTTGTATAACTATTTAGGTATTTACAGATTCCTTTCCTTGAGATTGTATTTTTTGTTTATGGTTTCTGCAGTTTAATTCTGATTACTGTTTTATTAAGTTAATTGCATGCCTAAGTTCTATTTAGTAGGTGATCTCGGTAAGGGTCACTTCATTTATAGTATCAGAGCATGCATAGTATTCTTGGGAATTTAGATTCTGCATAAGATAACCGTGAGGTAATTTTTTTAGATGGCGGATCGTGATGATCAGAGTAGTCACGACAGTATTGGTGGACATTGGGGCGATGCCGATCGGGAGCGTCGTCGGGATCGCCATCATCATCGTCGTGACGAGGATCGTTTCAGTGTGCGTCGATTCATGCAAATGGGTCCTAAACCCTTGGTTGGAGAAGAGTCTCCAGAGGATGTGGATAACTGGTTAGACCGCATGGAGCAACTTTCCAGACTTTCCAGTGCATTGAGGAGCAGAAGATGGAGACACTGGGTTATCTTCTGGATGGGCGAGCCCGTAGGTGGTGGAGGTTTACTTCTGCATCCTTTGTTACGGCGAGAGGAGTGGCCACCTGGGCCGAGTTTTGCACAGCTTTTCAGAAGCTGTATTTTCCTCCTGAACTCTGCCAGTCAAAGGCGGGAGAGCTACTGAGTCTGCGACAGGGAGCCATGTCTATTGACGAGTATTAGCAGAAGTTCTTTGATCTGTTGTCTTATTTCCCTGAGATTGTCGACGGCTCTGAGATGAAGTACAATTTGTTCCTTCAGAGCCTTAATCCTGAGATTCATGACCGTGTGGCGGTTGGCGATGACATGGCCTACGAGGGTTTGGTGAGCCATTGTTACCAGGCAGAGGATAGCATTCGGCGAAATAGGTCTTTCTCTCAGTCTAGGCCTGCGAGTTCTTTGGGTCCCCATGCTCAGACTTTCAAGAAGTCCGGATCTACTTCTTCTTCCTCTGGTTCTGCTGGTGTTGTCCATTTTGGGAAGAAGGACAAGTGTGATCATTGTGGGAAGAACCATCCGACCGACCGACGCCGCAAAGCTTCTGGAGCTTGTTTTCGATGTGGAGAGTTTGGTCATCTCCGGAGGGATTTTCCATTGTCTGGGGGAGGCGGTTCTGGTTTTGGTTCTGGTTCTGGTTCAGGATCGGGTTCTCAGGCCACCGTTCAGCAGAGGTCGCAGGGACAGCCTGCTGGGAGTTCTCATTTGAGACTGCGGGCTTCTGGCCAGGTGTTCGCCTTGAGGCATGATCAGGTTGTGGAGGAGAATGAGAAGGTAATCGCAGGTACATTTCTACTTTATGATATACCTGCTATTGTACTTATTGACACTGGTGCATCTCATTCCTTCATTTTTGCACGTTTTTTTAAGAAGCATAAGTTACCATGAATTGCACTAGACGTAGTAGTTTCTGTTTCTACTCCGACGGGTCAATCTGATTTGGCTAAGCGTCTAGTGATGGGTTGCCCCTTAGAGTTCGAAGGGAAAATTTTGATAGTGAATCTCATGATTCTTGTGATGGATGACTTCGATTGTATTATGGGGATAGACATGCTGACTACCTATCGAGCTTCAGTGGACTTCTATCAGAGATTAGTACGTTTTCATCCGGATGGAAGTGATAGCTGGTTTTTCTATGGTGAGGGAGCGCAACCCCCGATGCCTTTGGTATCAGCTTTGAGAGCCTGTCGAGCTCTAGAGTTTGGCGGGGAAGGCTACCTTATCTATGCTATTGATTTGTTCGCTGAGAGAGTTGGGATAGAGAGTATTCCTGTTGTGGATGAATTCCCAGATGTATTTCCAGATGAGATTCCGGGTTTTCCTCCTGCTAGGGAAGTCGAGTTTGGCATAGAGTTGATGTCGGGTACTTTGCCTATTTATCGAGCACCGTATCGTCTGGCTCCATCAGAGATGCGAGAGTTGAAGAATCAGTTATAGGATCTTTTGGACAAGGTTTACATTCGTCCTAGTGTATCTCCTTGGGGAGCTCCTGTTCTCCTTGTAAAGAAGAAGGATGGGTCTATGCGGTTGTGCATTGACTACCGTCAGCTGAATCGAGTTACCGTGAAGAACAAGTATCCTTTGCCTCGTATTGATGACTTGTTTGATCAGCTGCAGGGTACTTCAGTTTACTCCAAGATTGACTTGATATCTGGGTATCATCAGATGAGAGTCCGAGATCATGACATAGCCAAGACTGCATTCCGTACTCGCTATGGGAATTATGAGTTTCTAGTGATGCCATTTGGTTTGACTAATGCACCGGCTATATTTATGGATCTGATGAACCGTGTCTTCAAGGAGTATTTAGACAAGTTTTTCGTGGTCTTCATTGACTACATCTTGGTGTATTCGCGTAATGTAGAAGAGCATGTTTCTCACTTGCGAGTTGTACTACAGACTCTTCGGGATGAGCAGTTGTACGCCAAACTTAGCAAGTGTGAGTTCTGGATGGATCAAGTGGTTTTTCTTGGCCATATCATATACACGGATGGGATTTCTGTTGATCCAAGCAAGATTGAAGTTGTGCTTAATTGGTCGCATCCAATGACCGTCGTTGAGATCCGTAGTTTTCTGGGTCTAGCAGGTTATTATCGTCGTTTCATTCTAAACTTCTCTCAGCTAGCTCGACCGTTGACGCAGCTTACCCGCAAGGGTGTTGATTTAGAATGGTCCTCTGAGTGCGAGGAAAATTTTTGTGAGCTTCGACGGCGGTTGACTTCTGCATCGGTGTTGGCATTACCGTCAGGATCTGGAGGGTATGTGATGTACACGGATGCTTCTCTTCAGGGGTTAGGTTGTGTCCTGACTTAGAATGGGCATGTGATCGCGTACGCTTCTAGACAGTTGAAGCTGCACGAAGACAATTATCTAGTTCATGATTTGGAGTTGGCAGCCATTGTTTTCGCTTTGAAGATCTGGCGTCATTGTCTGTATGGTGAGAAATTTGAGATCTTCACCGACCACAAGAGTCTCAAGTATTTGTTCACTCAGGCGGAGTTGAATATGAGGTAGAGACGTTGGATGGATTTGCTTAAGGACTATGATTGCAAGATTAAGTACCATCTGGGAGCTGCTAATCTCACTGCTGCTGCCTTGAGTCGCAAGGTGCGACTGTCCGCACTTCAGAGTTGTTCTATGTCTAGTGCGATTGGTGATTGTTGTAATTCAGTGTATACCTTCAAGCACAAGAAAGGTATGCAGAGTATCCAGATGTTTGCGATATTATCCGAGCCAGCTTTATATTCGCGAATTCGAGATGCTCAGATGTCGGATTCAAAGGCCCAACGTTTGGCTCGTCTAGCCAACGAGGGTAGTACGTCTGGATTTCACTATCAGTCAAATGGTTTTCTGTGTTTGTTTGGTAGACTTGTGATTCCGCAGGATGAAGAGTTGCGAGAGGATATCTTGTCTCAGGCACATCGCACCAAGTTGAGTATTCATCCGGGGAGTAACAAGATGTACAAGGATCTACGTACTCGGTTTTGGTGGAAGGGGATCAAACGCAGCGTGTATCAGTATGTTTTGAGATGTTTGGTGTGTCAGCAGGTCAAGGCAGAGCACCGATGACCTGGAGGTTTGATTCACAGTCTGCCTATTCCGGAGTGGAAATGGGAGTTTATCACGTTAAATTTTGTGACCCATTTGCCGATGTCCTCGAGGAATTGTGATGCTATCTGGGTTGTGGTGGACCGACTCACCAAGTCAGCGCATTTCATTGCCTATAGCCAAGAGTACACTGTGGATCGTATGGCCCATTTGTATGTTCAGGATATCGTTCGACTTCATGGAGTGCCTGTGAGCATTGTCAGCGATCGAGACCCCAGGTTCACTTCTAGGTTCTCGGGGAGTGTTCAGCGTGCGATGGGCACTACTCTTAGTTTGTGTACTGCCTATCATCCGGAGACAGATGGTCAGTCAGAATGCACTATCCGTACTTTGGAGGATATGCTTCGATCTTGCACTATGGACTTTGGTACAGCCTAGCAGGATCATTTGCCATTGATCGAGTTCGCGTACAACAAAAGCTATCATACTAGCATTGGGATGACACCTTTTGAGGCATTGTACGGGCGACGTTATCATACTCCACTCTTTTGGGAAGAAGTGGGGGAGAGACAGGCTAAGGGACCGGAGTTTATCCAGCAAGCAGTAGATGTTGTTGATCAGACAACAAACGGATTAAGACTGCACAGGATCGTCAGGCCAGCAATGCTAACACTAAGCGTAGGCCTTTGCAGTTTGATGTTGGGGTGAATGTGTTACTGAGGGTGTCACCTTTCCACAGGATTCTCAGATTTGGCTTTAAGGGCAAGTTATCTTTCAGGTTTATCGGTCCGTTTGAGATCTTAAAGAGCATTGGCGATTTGGCTTATCGTCTGGCTTTGTCACCGTATCTGTCCAGTATTCACGACGTGTTTCACGTATCTCTGTTGCGTCGTTATGTGGAAGATCCGTCTCATATTCTGCAGTGGTCTGAGGTTCAGGTGGATAAGAATTTGACTTATATTGAAAAACCTATTCGTATCCTGGATCATAAGGATAAGGTCTTGCGGAATAAAGTCATTCCTCTAGTTTTAGTTCAGTGGCAGCACCGAGGCACTGAAGAAGCTACTTGGGAGCTTGAGAGCAGAATGCATACAGAACATCCTGAGGTGTTTTGATTTTATTTTTGAGTTGAACTCAGTTGTAAACTCTGTAAACGTTTGATTTGAATAAAAGAATATTTCTGCATCTTGTTTTACATTCAGTACTTAAGATCTGATTTCAAGGACGAAATATCTTAAGTGGGGGATAATATAGTAGCCCATACCCAGCTTTAGTAAGTAATTGCTAATTAAACCAATAAACATGATTAAAAGGACTTCTAATGGATTAGCGGAGCCCGGGATGAGACCCAGAATGATCGAAAATGGTCTGAAAGGTCAGGCAGAACGGAAGCAACGTTCTAGGAACGGATGCAACGCTCGTGCCATCAGAAATGCGTCACTGCTTACGTACTTGATGTGACATTGGCACCATCGGAAGCAATGATGGTGAACGGATGCAACGTTCGTCAGGCAGAACGGACGCAACGATGAGGAATGGACGTTCCGTTCGTCGTCTATAAATAGAGGTGCCGAGATTCATTTCAAAGCACACCATTCACCTCTTCTCTCTCGATTCCTTAGCCTTCTAACTTAGATCTAGGGAATTCTAGGTGTCCCATTGGGAATCCGAAAGTGGCATAGCGATCCAGGAATCGTAGCGGAGCTGTGTCCTAGTTTTGAGGCAATCTACAGCAAAGGGCTAACGATGGACGAAGGTATAGCTTTTGCTTCCTAAAAATATTTAGGAGTATGCAATAGCCTAGTTAAGGCTTTTAGAGCTCTATAATGATATTAGTATCATTTGGCAGTGTAGTGCGGATTATAGGCGTAGACCTAGAGCTGGTAGAGCGCGCATAGTATTTGAGGTACGAAAGTACCGTTCGAGATATCCTGACTGAGTATGCATGTATTATGTGACTGCATGATTTATATGCCATGATTTTATGCTGCATACATTTGCATCTTGCTGCGATCTCCGTTTAGATGTCTGTTAGTAGGGTTTACCCTATCCTGTTAGTGGATGAACTTCCATCGATTTGGGTCCCGCGTATCCACTGGTATTTTGCTATGTGAGCCACCTCCTGAAGCGACGGCACAGCATGCTACATACCAGGGCCCGGTTTGTCTTTGTTATCTGATTCTTGACCTCCAGTCAGTAGACGACACACTTTCATGCATGTATACTCATACTCTCGTGCTGAGCGTTTTATGCTCACGTCTCGTACTCTGTGTTTCTGGACACCCTATTCCATGGGGCAGGTTTGCGATTGGACGAGGCGGGTGGATCCAAGAGGGGCTAGTCAGTGGTTGGCCAGCTGGAGCTTCGTCTAGGTTTATTCTTTGTATTGGGTTGATGCAGCTTTCGATTTGGTTGTATAACTATTTGGTTATTTACAGATTTCTTTCCTTGGGATTGTATTTTTGTTTATGGTTTTGCAGTTTAATTCTGATTACTGTTCTATTAAGTTAATTGCATGTCTAAGTTCTGTTTAGTAGGTGATCTCGGTAAGGGTCACTACAATTGGTGTAAGCATGTGTGTGTGAGTCAAAGTCTAAAAGTGTTATTCCTTCAACTTATAAAAGTGAAACTTGAAGTTTTACAACTTTAGCACTACTCAAACTTAGCCCCTTTAAAATCTTATGTTCGAAAATTCAAGAATTTGAAATAAATAATTAAATTTCACTTGTCGGGTTTTAAAACGCTCATTTTTTTGGAAAATTCTAAAATAAACTAAAAAATTCTTTAAAGGCGATTTTGGTCACCCGAAAAATCTTTAAAATAAAAAATTTGTTTATTCTCCTCAATTCCTCACAAATATCAACTCTTGTAAAAATCTAAGAATTTGCAACCGAAATCAACCATCACCTCATGCCGGACCGAAAGTCCCTGAACTCAAGAATCTCAAGGATAATTAGCTTAAATATTTGAGCAACATAAACTTTAGAGGAATTTAAAGCAATTAAATCTCAGAAATTAAAATTATCAATATTGAAATGAAATTAGGCATGCATTCCAAATTATGGAATTTTAGACACTACAACATCCCTAGCTCCTCAGCTCATCCATAATTTCTTATCACATCTATGGATTTTCCGTTCATCCCAAACTCCTTAGCACATCCTAGCTCCTTGTCTCATCCCAAGCTCCATAGTGCATCTTCAGCTCCTCGGCACATCCCAACTCCTAATTTTATCTCAAACTCCTTAGTCATCTTTTGATCATTGTCTCATCCCTAGCTTCTTAGCACATTCTCACTTCTTCGCATACCTCATAACTCCATTTATCACCCACCATACCACATTATTTTCCTCTTTACCTGCCACTTACCTTAGCTACAATTGGATAATTCCAAGTTCAACTACTTCATCCACCCACCACATCCTAATTCCTTCGCACACTTTTTAGCATCTTAAGTTCATAAAATCTAGCTCCTGTAGAATGGCTCGTCTCAACTACCTACCATAGTGGCCCCATTCTACGACTTGGTGATGGGCCTGAACACATCATTCATCTATGAAACCATTTTGGTATTGAGCATGTGTAGTGACCCTTACCGAGATCACCTACTAAATAGAACTTAGGCATGCAATTAACTTATTCCAAAAGTAAACCAGAAATAAACTGCGAAAACAATAAATATTATACAATCCCAAGGAAAGAAATCTGTAAATACCCAAATATAATACAACTAAATCGAAAGCTGTGTCAACCCAATACAAAAGAAACCCTAGGCAAAGCTCCAGCTGGAGAATCCACAGCCTAGCCCCTCTTGGAACCACCGGTCTCGTCCAATCGCAAACATGCCCCATGGAATAGGGTGTCCAGAAACACAGAGTACGAGACGTGAGCATAAAACACTCAGCACAAGAGTATGAGTATACATGTATGCAAAGTGAACTCCCTACAAACTCGAGGTCAAGGATCAGATAACAAAGACAGACCGAACTCTGGTATGTAGCACACTGTGTCGTCGCTTCAGGAGGTGGATCCCATAGCGAAATACCAGTGGATACTCCGGACTCAAATCGATGGAAGTTCATCCACTAACAGGATAGGGTGAAACCCTAATAACAGACATCTCAAAAGAGAAAGCTCAAGATAAAAATGTATGCAGCATAAAGTCATGTAATATAAATCATGCAGTCACATAATACATGCATAATCAGTCAGGATATCTCGAACAGTACTTTCGTACCTCCAATATTTGGCAAGCTCTAACTGGCTCTAATCCACGCCTAAAATCTGCACTATACTGCCAAATGATACTAATATCATTAAAGTGATCCAAAATATTTAACTAAGCTATTGCATACTCCTAAATATTTTTAGAAAGCAAAAGCTATATCTGCGTTCGTCGTCAGCCATTTGCTGTCGATTGCCTCAAAACTAGGCCACAGCTCCGCTACGACGCCTGGATTGCTACGCCACTTCCGGATTCCCGACGGGATGCCTAGAATTCCGTAGATCTGAGTTAGAAGGCAAAAGAATCGAGAGGAGAGAGGTAAATGGTGTGCTCAAATGTGAGACTCGGCACCCCTATTTATAGACAACGAACGTTGCGTCCATTCCTCATCATTGCGTTCGTTCTGCCTGACGAACGTTGCTTCCATTCACCATTGTTCCTTCCGATGTCCCATCAAGTGCGTAAGCAATGACGAATTCTGATGGCACGAACGTTGCTTCCGTTCCCTGAACGTTGCTTCCGTTCTGCCTGACAAACGTTGATTCCGTTCACCATCATTGCTTCCGTTCTGCCTGAACCTCCGGACCATTTCTGATCATTCTGGGTCTATTCTCGGGCTCCGTTAATCCATTAGAAGTCTCCTTAATCATGTTTAACTTAACTAACATGATTGATTAACACTAATTACCAATTTTGGGTACGGGCTACTACAGCATGTGATGTTCCCACTTGTGAGGTATCAATAACATCATTGATGAGAATTATCATGATAGACATATTTTGTTGATGGTATATCTTGATCGATTTATTTGTAAATTCTATTAGGATAAAAAAATATGTTTAGAGGAGGGGTGAATAAAAACATAAAAAAATATTTTTTTTCTTTTGGGTTTATTGAATTTACCAGTTCAATAAATTTTGGTCTTGACTTTGAGCTGATAGCACAAATAACTAATTCAGTGCGGAAATTATCAAAAAAGTTGATAAATTAAATATTTTCACAAATTAAGATGAGGCAAAAAGAGTTTTTTTTATGGAATTTCGAAAGCAATCTTCTACGTCTTCTCTTCATCAATTTTCAGAAAGTTTTTCAATAAAATATTGGATTAGTACAACCCTTGTACAAACCCATTTCAACTCGGCTCAGCATCCCTACTGACCCGAAACTCCAAGTACTTCCCTACTTTCAATCTGCTCATTAACACATTTCTGACGTAGAACAATCACAACTCTTTTCAATACAAATCCTTCATAAGATAAAGAGTGTGAAAAATTAATAACAAAAAAATGACCCAAATATTGATCTCATAAAACGATGAAGAATGTATTGTCAGCTTGATTTTGATGAATAATTTTAGAGAAGCTGTAAATTCAGTATGGAAGGTTTACATAGTGTAGCGACCCAACCCAGATCCACTACCTAATCAGAGTTTAGAGTATAAATAAGCATGCAATTAAATAAATTAAATAATTCGCTGTGGAAGACTAAAAAAAACGGGTCGACAGAATACAACCGACTAAACAAATTCGATATACAACCCAATCGAAATAATTAAGCCTAAGGACAAATAAAACCTACAGCTAATCCTGCTGCCTCCATGGTCACTGGCCACTCCAAGAAACTGGGTACACCACCTGTACCTGTATCTTCCCCGTTGAATGGGGTGTCCAGACATACAAAAACACTAGACATGAGCAACTACGCTCAATACAAAATTACGGGTCAACATAAAAACATGATGCATGCAAATGAATGTGACAAGGTATCCATATCTAGGATAATTATATAAAATTGCTCAGAATGGCGCCTAGGATATGAGTGGTACAACCCGGAACAAACCACAGAGTACACTCCTCATTCCTACTGGAGGTGGACCGTGTCATAACAGATGCCAGTGCTGGCTAACCCTTCGGTCGTGGGGCGCTCGACATCGACCATCCGAACAGGGCTGAGCAACCCTACATGGTTCATCTCAAAATATGAACATGCTAAATATGATGTGAACATGACGCATAATAATACATGCAAAACATAGCACATAAATGCAACACATAAGCATGCACACCCACTGGCTATCTCAGTCAGTACTTACGTACCTTACTAAAGCAGTCCTAGCAGTCCCACTCTAGGTTCTCAAGCCTATCATCAGCTCTATAATTCAACTACCCATGCATCATTTATTAAGTTATAAAAGTCTTAACTAAGCTATTGCATACTCCTAAATAATTTAAGGAGACCATAGCTATACCTGCGTCCGTCGTCAGCCCATTGATGGAGACTGCCTTAAAAATTAGGCACAGCTCCTCTAAGACGCCGGAAGGATTCCCAATAGGACGCCTAAAAATCCCTAGATCTGACCAGAAAGGCTAGGAACGCTAGAGAGAGAAAAGAAGTTGGTGCGCTGAGAAATGATCTCGGCTGCCCCTTATATAGACAACGATCGGACCATCCGATCTGTAGTTCAGATCCTCCGATCTTGATCGGAGTGTCAAAAACTTCCATCCAAACTTACTCAGCCAACCACGTGTTTAGCTTCTAGAGGACGCCTGTCGACACAAGTTCAGAGCCTCCGATCCACCTTCGGAGCATCCGAAGTCCCATTGGTGATGTCATCAATGACATATTATTCCCGGACAGCTAGTAATTCATGATCGGAGCCTCAGATTTGAGTTCGGACTATCCAAACTCTTCAGAGCTTCAGATCCAAGTAAGTTGGCTCCGTTCCTTGTTCGGATCATCCGAACCTGATTCGGATCATCCGATCCCTCGGAACCTTCTCGACTATTTCGAGTGTTCTGGATCCACTTCAGGACCTTATTAAATCATCTGGAATTTCCTTAATCATGTTTTTACTTAATCTAAATATGATCATTGGATTAATTACAATTAATCCTTAATTTCGGATACGGGTCACTACATTCTCCCCCCACCTTAAGAGATTTTGTCCTCGAAATCTAGGGTAATTCCTGAGAACATAACATTAACCCTCACTTGAATCACATCACGACTTCTAAAGTTTGCTTAGAAATTGATAAGTGTATTTTATACACTTAATTTATATATGCTTTTAATTGTTAATTGCTTGTTTCGAGCAGATTTATGTGGGTATTTTGTTGTTTTTGTGTTTACAGTGAATTGTGGAATTTTGGGGAGAAAAGAATAATTATTGAATTTATTTGGAGAAATAAATTAAAGAATAAAGAATGGAGAAAGAAGAAAAGAGAAGAAACGTAAAGAAGAGAAGAAGAGAAAGAATGAACAGTGTTGGGCTTTCTTATTGGGCTTATTGGTCAGCGCTTAATTGAGCGCTAATGGGGAGAAGAGGAAAGCTATCGCGCAATGTGTTGAGAAATCTGAGAATTGGAATTTCGAACTGAAGGCGCGACCGCGCCTTCACTTGAGCGCCCGCTCCGTGGCTGAATTGGGAAGATTTTATTAAATCGGGAAATTAATTCTTGGGCTTTTTGTTGGGCTGTTGTGAAGCGATATAAAAAGGAATTAAAGGTCAATCAGCAGGAGGAGAGCCGCCATAACACATCACACGCAGATATCAGAGAACAGAGATTGATTGTGATCGTGATTTTCCTGAGAAGATTTCTGGGGCTTAATCTGAAGAACGAAGACGGAGTTTGATAGTCCGAACATGGCGTCGACGACGGATTTGTTTCTTATCTTTTGTTTAATTCTGAACATGTTTGGATTTATTAATTATTGTTTTTATAATTTTATTATGAACTAATTTTTATAGTCTAGAGGTCGGATGGAACCTGGTGTAGACACTTTCTTGAATTTTTGATTTTATTGAATTGAATTTCTTTTAGATTAATTGTTTTTTTCTAGAATTGATTGTTTTTTCAATTATCTGATCAATAATTGATTTGTTATATTTATTTGAAATCATTGCTCGGGAGAGGGGATTTTGAATAGGACATTAGAAACTACACTGCTAATTATTTATACAGCTCGGGAGAGTGTATGATTTTAACAGAGCTTTTAAAGAGAACATTGTTTTGTGATAGATCACTGCAATAAATTCTTAATAGGAATATTGGAATTGAATTGTAGTTGATAAACATTATTTATTGCTCGGGAGAGGGAAATAATAAACTTAAGTGTTCTTGGCTATTAATTGATTGGAATTCATGAAGATTAATTAATTAGGATTGATTGTTGTTGAAACCAGGTGAATCTATACCTCTAGACCATTTTTCTCTGATTGATTTTTAATCTGAAAGTTGTGTGTGTGCTTTTAAATCATCTGATTATTTATTTTATTGCAAAATTCTCAAAGTTTGATTTTCTAGATAAAGTTTAGATTATTTTAATTACAAGTACTAAATATTTTCATTTTACTCCCTGTGGGATCGATATCTGAATTATTCACTATATTAAAACTTGACACTCGTACACTTGCGAGGAAATTTCACAACAAGTTTTTGGCACCGTTGCCGGGGAGTAAATTTTGATTATTTTTTTTAGTCTTGTTACCAATTAGTCTAGATTTTAATTTAGAGTTTTTATTTTATTTTCTATGTTACTAATTAATTTTTTCTTATCTTTTAATTGCAGTCTATGCGACGATCTCAAAGTGCTAATTCTCTACTGTTTGATCCGGAGATCGAGCGCACTGCACGTGCTTTAAGACGAGCTAGAAGAGAAGAAATTTAAAGAATGGCTGAACAAGAAGAAAATCAAGCTCCCCTAGTGCCAATTAGAGATCACTTCAGACCGACGATCCAGGCTCACTATTCTGGAATCGCTCGAGGAACTATCAATGCAAACAATTTTGAGCTGAAGCCTGCATTGATCAACATGGTTCAATTGAACCAATTTAATGGGAGTGCCACAGCTGATCCTCATCTGCATCTCAGGACCTTCTTAGAAATACTGATACGGTAAAATTTAACGGGGTTCCTGAAGATATTATTCGCTTACGCTTGTTTCCGTTTTCTCTCAGAGATCAAGCCAGAAGTTGGTTGCAATCACTGCCGCTTGGAAGCATCACTACATGGGAGGGGATGGCAGAAAAATTTCTTGCGAAATATTTTCCACCTGCCAAAACCACACAACTGAAGATTGAGATCAGTACCTTCCGACAGATGGACACTGAACAGTTATACGAGGCATGGGAAAGGTATAAAGAATTATTAAGACGTTGTCCTAACCACAATTTTGCAGATTGGGAACAGATCGAGTGGTTTTACAACGGACTGAATGCGCCTACAAGGATGAATGTGGATTCTGCTGCTGGAAGTACTATATTTGTGAAGGATCATGTTCAGGCTTATGATATGTTAGAGCAGATGACAGTCAATAGCTTTCAATGGCCATCTGAGCGTATGGGAGTCAAAAAGCCAGCTGGACTGTATGCAGTGGATCCTCTCACGTCCATCACTGCTCAATTATCAGCACTGACTACACAGGTAGCTGCATTGAATAAAGTGAGTGTTGCAGAACCAGTAGGTGTGCGGAGTGCTATGGATGAATCTCACTATCATGAACAAGCCCAGTACATCAATCAAAGAGGTTATGGAGCTTTCAGAGGTAATCCTGTCCCTAATACTTACCATCCTAGCTTTCGAAATCATGAAGATTTTTCTTATGCTAACAATACTAATAAGGGTGATGGTAAGTTGTCTTTGGAGGATGTGGTTAGTACCTTTGTGCAGGAATCAGGTAAGAGGATGGCAAGAACTGAGTCTCGCCTTGACAGCTTGAAGACGCACATGACCAACATGGGTGCTCTGTTGCAATCCATGGAAACCAGCATAGGGCAGTTGGCGAACGCACTGAAGGACAACAACCGCGGCCAGTTTCCTATCAATACTGAGGTAAATCCCAAGGAGCAGTGCAATTTCATAGAGTTGCGGAGTGGAAAAGAAGTTGAAGTCCAAGAACCTGCGGTTGAAGAGAAGGAATTCGAGAAGAAAGAGCCTGAACTGGAGCCGAAACCGATGTACAAGCCTCCACTTCCCTACCCGCAGAGATTCAAGAAGAAAGCCTTGGACGAGCAGTTCTCCAAATTCTTGGAGATTTTCAAGAAAATTCACATCAACATCCCCTTTGCTGATACTTTAGAACAAATGCCGAACTATGAAAAATTCATCAAGGATATGATGTCAAAGAAGAGGAGACTGCTAGAAAACGAGGTGGTCAAGCTAACTGAAGAGTGCAGTGCGGGCTTCAAAAGAAATTGCCACAAAAGCTTAAGGATCCAGGGAGTTTTATTATTCCTTGTTCTATTGGTGGTTCTTATTTTAATAATGCACTTTGTGATTTAGGGGCCAGTATTAATTTAATTCCATTATCTATTTACAGGGCCTTGGAGTTGGGAGACATGAAATCGACTAAGATTTCATTGCAATTGGCAGATCGGAGCATTACATATCCCCTTGGTATTGTTGAAGATGTTCTAGTCAAGGTGGATAAATTCATATTCCCAGCGGATTTTGTAATTTTGGATATTGACGCAGATCATGGTGCTCCATTGATCTTTGGGAGACCATTCTTGGCCACGATGGATGCAAAAATTGAAGTGAAAAAGGTGAATTGTCGATGGGTGTGGAGTGCGAACGAGTGATTTTTAATCTATTTATGAAAGCACCTAATCCACCCATCGAAGAATTATGCTTAATTAAACCGGTTGTGAAGTTGGAGAGCTGTCAAAGAGCTAATATTGTGGTTGAATCGTCAAATAAGAAAGCACCAAATTTACCACCAAAGAAGGCCACAACAAAGAGAGAAAAATTTAAAAGGCGGTTCGTGGAAATTATTTGGCGTGTCAAAGAGAAAGGGAAGATCTAACAACGGTGAAAGTCGGGCTGACGACTATAAACCAAGTGCTACTTGGGAGGCAACCCAAGCATTTTATTTTATTTTTAGTTTATTTAATTTTTGTTATTTAATTGTTTAAGTATTTTTTTTATTTTAGATTTTTGACCTTAATTTTTCTTAATTTTCAAAAAATTTTCAGACTCTAGAAATCTCAAAGTCGAGCAGACGGCGTGCCCGCCCCATTTATCTGAGCGCCCGCGCCTTACCTGGACGAAATTGGAGTTATTTTGCGATGTAAAGGCGCGCCCGCGCCACCCTTGCTGAGCGCCCGCGCTTCCTTTGCGCCACACTTATTCAAGAATAACGCACTACCTAGTGCTATCGCGCAACTCAAAGGCGCTACATGAAGCGCTATCGCGCCAACCACTCCCATTAGCGCACCCTATGCGCTAACGCGCAGCCTCATCCACCAATAGCCCTCCCCCTTGCGCTAATGCGCATCCCAGCACTCTCCATTGGCGTTCTCCAGCTGCGCAGCTATCCATGCTATCGCGCTCCAACATTTTCCCCTCCAACCAGCGCAAACCACCAGTAGGTCCACCATTAGCGCGATTGCGCCTCTCCATGCGCCATTCAGCTCCTCATCAGCGCATCCTCATACTGCAGATCACCACAACTCTCGCTGCTACTCCACCATTGATCATCTGCACTTCACCATGCGAAACCTTGCAGCCTCCTGATCTTCTCCATGTGCTAACAATCTCCTCAAAGAGCAAACAAGCATCTCTTGTCTAAACAGCGCAAGCATCACCATCGACATTGTTCTCATGTGTTCATGCGTGCTTCAAGCTATCCACAATCTCCTATCATTGATGCGCATTGTACCCAATAGTACAAACCAACATCCTGCGCAGATGCGATCCCGAATACCAGCAGCAACTCCTCGCTCTATAGCTGCTACCACCTCCATGCGCCAAGAAGCTACCCGAACAGCCCTTGCCTAAAGCTTTATAGCGTTTCTTACATGGAGAATACAATTCGAGCTAAAGTGTTTCTTTATTTTGTTAGGTTTCATTTTTGTGTTTTCACGGTGTGCATGTTTTATTTTAGGATTATAATGGTTGTGCTTATCCACCTCCTCTCTAGTCTTGCTGATACGGGTTCGTTTCCATAAAGATGATGATGATGACGCCGAGTCCTGATGCTCGGTGTCGAAGGTATGAGTCCCTTGTTCGTTTTATTGTTTTTAATCATTAGGGACAATGATTATATTAAGTTTGGGGGGGTGCATCAGTGGCTGATATTGATGTTTGGTTGATAGGTTGAATTTTATTGTATGCTTCATAGATTAAATTTTTGTTGAGTTTTATTGAGTTGAATTTAAAAGAAGTTGAGAAATATGTGGATGCATGGCTGAAAAATTTTTGTTTTGTGCTATAACTGAAATCCATGATTGTCCATCTGACAAATATTTTTGAGAAAATGGAATCAATTGAATGAATAATTTATTATATACTCTGTGATTAATACCTGAATCTGAGTTGTGAAACATACAGACATAGATATGATTAAGGCATTGTTTGAAATTTTTGGGCCTAATTTTCATTGAATATATCCTTAGTTGCCTATTTGAGCTACACGTATATTAGTACATTGAGGTACGAGAAAATCTGAAATTTTTGTGAAAATCATCGTTAACTGCTGATGATTATTCTTTTCTGCACTGATTGAGATTTGTATGATTTAATTGTGGATTGAGACTTGTCTAGAACTAGTTCGAACACTCTTCGAGGCGAAATACGGGCAAAACTGAGATTAGGGATGATTTAGGCAATTTTTCTGAATTCGTTTGAGCCTTTCAAGCTACCTGTTAATATGTTATCCCTAGTACCTTGTTTGAGATTTATTGAAAATCGAATGGCATGCGTGTAAACGTGTGATTAAACCCCCATTTGTCCTTATTTCAAGGTCCTACATTGACTACCTGAATAGCCTATACACTATTTCCTACCTTTAAGGGAGTAATTTGAATGCTAAAATATTTATGCTCCTAGTTTTATGTGTGAGAAAAAGGATTGGTGTGGTGGATGAATTGAAAATATGAAAAAAAAAGGTAGTAAAAAAAAGAGTTGGAAAATGTGGTTGAAAAAGTTGTGAAAAAGAAGAGAATGTGAAAAAGTTGAAATTTTAATGAAGTGAATTGAAATAAAAGTGGATTGTGAAAGAAAAGGAGTTGAAATTAGAGTTTAAGCATAAATATGAATTACTCTTTATTTGAATTCTTATCCTTCGCTTGTAGCCGTGAGCCAGGCCTTATATTATAAGCTGAATAAGTCCTATTGACCGAGTCTTAGTTGCCCAATATACTAGTGGAGAAGAGTTGCGAGAATTTAGCCTATGGACTGTTGATTGATGCTTTTAATGATTATGAATTTTGATCTAAACACGCACACACTATGATTCTTTGCATTTACCTATTTGTGAGTTTTTTTTATTAATATCCTATATTTGATCCTATGCTATCCTTGAAAAGTCCTCATGATCTATGAATGTTTGAATTGAATTTGGAGAATGGTGTTTTGAACTTGAGTTGCGGAGATTGTGAGTTTATGCGGTTGTTATTTTGTGATTGGCTAAAACTTTCAAGTGTTAGTAGGTTGGATATGATTCGGATTTGATATTTTTGAAATCATTGATGAGGCCATTGTTCCATAATATTTCTTGACTATTCTTGTTGGTTTTTGAGAGAATGAGTTTTTGGAATTTAATAGTTTTGCTCGGGACTAGCAAAAGTCTAAGTTTGGGGGTATTTGATAAGTGTATTTTGTACACTTAATTTATATATGCTTTTAATTGTTAATTGCTTGTTTCGAGCAGATTTATG
The DNA here is from genome assembly GCF_033568475.1 of Henckelia pumila. Classification (NCBI taxonomy): domain Eukaryota; kingdom Viridiplantae; phylum Streptophyta; class Magnoliopsida; order Lamiales; family Gesneriaceae; genus Henckelia; species Henckelia pumila. The sequence goes on from NC_133123.1 coordinate 167,003,790, forward strand.
TGGGTATTTTGTTATTTTTGTGTTTACAGTGAATTGTGGAATTTTGGGGAGAAAAGAATAATTATTGAATTTATTTGGAGAAATAAATTAAAGAGTAAAGAATGGAGAAAGAAGAAAAGAGAAGAAACGTAAAGAAGAGAAGAAGAGAAAGAATGAACAGTGTTGGGCTTTCTTATTGGGCTTATTGGTCAGCGCTTAATTGAGCGCTAATGGGGAGAAGATGAAAGCTATCTCGCAATGTGTTGATAAATCTGAGAATTGGAATTTCGAACTGAAGGCGCGACCGCGCCTTCACTTGAGCGCCCGCTCCGTGGCTGAATTGGGAAGATTTTATTAAATCGGGAAATTAATTCTTGGGCTTTTTGTTGGGCTTTTGTGAAGCGATATAAAAAGGAATTAAAGGTCAATCAGCAGGAGGAGAGCCGCCATAACACATCACACGCAGATATCAGAGAACAGAGATTGATTGTGATCGTAATTTTCCTGAGAAAATTTCTGGGGCTTAATCTGAAGAACGAAGACGGAGTTTGATAGTCCGGACACGGCGTCGACGACGGATTTGTTTCTTATCTTTTATTTAATTCTGAACATGTTTGGATTTATTAATTATTGTTTTCAGAATTTTATTATGAACTAATTTTTATAGTCTAGAGGTCGGATGGAACCTGGTGTAGACACTTTTTTGAATTTTTGATTTTATTGAATTGAATTTCTTCTAGATTAATTGTTTTTTCTAGAATTGATTGTCTTTTCAATTATCTGATCAATAATTGATTTGTTATATTTATTTGAAATCATTGCTCGGGAGAGGGGATTTTGAATAGGACATTAGAAACTACACTGCTAATTATTTATACAGCTCGGGAGAGTGTATGATTTTAACAGAGCTTTTAAAGAGAACATTGTTTTGTGATAGATCACTGCAATAAATTCTTAATAGGAATATTGGAATTGAATTGTAGTTGATAAACATTATTTATTGCTCGGGAGAGGGAAATAATAAACTTAAGTGTTCTTGGCTATTAATTGATTGGAATTCATGAAGATTAATTAATTAGGATTGATTGTTGTTGAAACCAGGTGAAATCTATACCTCTAGACCATTTTTCTCTGATTGATTTTTAATCTGAAAGTTGTGTGTGTGCTTTTAAATCATCTGATTATTTATTTTATTGCAAAATTCTCAAAGTTTGATTTTCTAGATAAAGTTTAGATTATTTTAATTACAAGTACTAAATATTTTCATTTTACTCCCTGTGGGATCGATATCTGAATTATTCACTATATTAAAACTTGACACTCGTACACTTGCGAGGAAATTTCACAACATAAATCTATTCCGATTCTACACTGCACACACATTGTCCATAATTCAGGCTCACGTTGAATTCTTTCTTCAGACCATTACTTGTGATGCACAATTTCGCCAACACTGCAAAATCCCACCGACAGCCGTCAGTAATTAACTGTCCAATGCCAATGGTACAATACCATCGTTAGTAAATTCCTCAAACTTTCCATGCACGACAAACCGATAGAAGAATCCTCCTTCTAAGTAATATAATCCGTCATTATCTAGGACAACCATCATACCTTAGGACTGATATCAAAACTTGATATCATATAATCCACGAGTAGAAAACATCAGTCACTGCACAAAACTCAAAAATCCTGACTCGTCCTACTAATCTCGCAATGATCATCTAAACTCTTATCAGATCACACTGGAGTCTGCCCTGAACTCACTGTTTGATCAACTCGCGCGATCTAAATCATTGTTCGTGATTCAATAGGTGCTAACTAACTATTAACAAGTTCCCTCAGATATCTAACCCAAATATCATGATATTACTATAGTCTCCTGACTACTACCGAAAACCAACTCTGACTGAAACACTAACACTGATTGTGAGTCTTATCGATGATAATTCTTGTCAAGACCTCATCTTGACATCAACTATCTTTTCAGCTAATCAAAATTCTGCATCAGAAGAGAAGACAAGATACAACCAAAATGTATCCCTACTGGTCTAACACTGAATTCGCATCCCCGATGTTACCACTAGTGTTAACCAATCGTCTCCCAAGTCAAATCTTAGCGTCAACTACTTAGAGATTCTTTCTCAGAGTACACATCTAAGCAAATCTACCTTGCTGAGAACAAAGTCTTAGTTACCTAACAGGATAATCCTTGCGAACGGAAATGGTCAGATCCTGCCACTTTCTCGCAAGGCAGTGACATCGCCGTACAACACTCTCTACATCTGACAACCTCACACTACATGTCTTAGTGGTATATTACTCACTTGCAAAATACTCAAATTGATCACAATCAATCCTTATCTGTTTCTCGCCACCTGCGATAGCATCCTAACGATTTCACTGGTCATCCTGCCATGGATAACAAGTTATGGATCTCTCTATCATCAAACTGCGTACCTTCCGTACTTATTCCTCTCTATGCTGACTAATATTATCAAAATAATATTACTATGAAACCCTATGGAAAAACTCTTTGCCGATTGGATCAAATTGCGACAACATCGTTGTTCACAATCCTTGGTCTTACAAAAATCTTAGGTCATCATCTTCGAAACATACTACCATCTTGTTGAACCCCTTGATGGACTAACACCATCCACAACATTTGAAATGTCCGAAAAATTGAGGGATTTTTTTTAATTTTTTTTTAAATATAAACACCACATATATGCCCATACATATATGCGTCATTAATAAAAAAAATAGTTTTATTCAACGTGATATAATATATAATAAATTGATTGAACTCGAGCAATTTGAAATGCTTGAATAATTTAAAAGAAATGCAAGCGCGCAAAATATGATATCGCAAAATGAGGAACTACATAGTTTAAAATATCCAAACATAGTCAAATTCATAGCATGAGTAGTAAAAAGGCAAACATGCACTGTAAATAGCTCAATACAGTCCTCAGTCAAATCTAAGAGAAATGCGGAAGTAAATACTGCAATGGTCACGGGCAAGCAGTCTAGCAGTGGATGCTCAGAGGCCCTCGCCGCCAGTCGGGACCACATCATCACCTACGATATCAAGCTCACCTGCACCATTTAGATCTAGTGAGCCTAGAGGCACAGCATGCTCTATAATATACATAACAAGTACTACTAAATAAAACCACATGCAAGCACATGATACATATGAAAATAACCTGAGGATTTTAATGCATGCATGAATGTAAAATCATATGTGTAATAATAAATCATAACATAATCATATCATAATTACATAACATAAATATGGCATGTCATAATCATAAAATCTTTTATGTGGGTCATATCAGTGAAGTGTAACCTAATTCGATTGATCAATCTAAATCCATCGTACGTGGTGGCGGCCTGTGTGGTGTAACCCCTAACGCCCTATGCCACTTCACCCTGTTGGTAAACTGGCGGTCAGATCAATCACGATTGATACCCGGTGCAGCGGAAGTTTTAAAAATTTTGTTATGGAACAATTCCATAGTGTGGGTATCAACCGTTCAACGATTAAATTATTGTGAAGCAATGGGTTGATCTGCTCTTGTTGTCTCTCCCTCGCAACGAGATTAATGGACACCAACAGATTTGATCTGCTCTTGTTGTCTCTCCCTGGAACCGATGAACTCCTTCAATCAGGTCCACGAATGAGGTTTTAAATCCCTCTGATAGATTGCACTAGAAAATCTATCAGAAGTTTTCTGCGAAGAGAATAAACGAATCTGATTCGCTATTCCTTACTGCGTTTCAAAATCACAGACCGGAATTTTCTCGGGCAGAGGACAGGGAGGGGACGGCCGAAACTTTTGAGAGGCTAGGGTTCGATTTTTGCTTCTCAAAAATTATGAGATGTTGTGTGTAATTTCTGTACTGAAATAACTTATTTATAATGCAGGCCACTAACACCTTAGGGCCCATTAGTCATAAGCTGGGGCCCGACAAGCAAAGCCCGCTCGTTCAGAAATTAATATAAAATTCATCGTGACTCCGATTGATGAACTGATTTCACCAATGTGCACAGAAACCATTTCTGCTCATTTTAAAGTCAAAATAAATTTTCCTGAATCCGAATTCAGTGGTTTCCAAAAATGTCCATCCCTATGTCATTTTAGGAAATCCTACTCCCTTACTCTTATTTAAGAAGTCCAACTCCTTAGTTCATTAAATTTAACTCTTTAAATTTAACTATCTCAACGGGGATTAAAACTCCATTACACTGTGTGACCCTCAATGGTTCAGGGATACAGCTAGCCGTGGGCTCACAACTCCTTGTGACTCGGAACAACACTTTCCGACTTGCCCAACGAATCATGGTAAAGCGCCTAGCAACATCGCCCCATGATTCCCTAGGTATCACTGATAGTGCCTACAAGAACCAGTAGATTTTGGTTAGCGTACAGTACGGTCCCTTCATCCATATATCCCGATCGAATCAACAACCATTGGTATATCGAGAGTCGCTCAAGATTCGATAACTATGCAATACATCTTGAAGATCAAATTAGTGACATCGCATGTGCTACTAAGAAACCATTTCTTAAATCACATCAATTACTCTGGCCAGAGATTTATCACACTAATATCTCCTCAGATCGCATAGGATATCCACACTCGCAAGTATGTGGTGAATCCTTGACAACAATGCATTGACTCCTATATGTGTCGTAACTGTACCCAATATCGACACCTGATGACCCCCATAGAGTCGGTAAACGAGTCAAAGCACAGCACTAGCATATAGAGTCTCCATGATGTTTCAAGTCATAAGGACTAATGGTGTACAACCAAAACCGCGGACTTAATCCACTCGATAAGTGATAACCACTTGGAAAGTCCGGATAGGGTAGTTCGATTATTCATCCTATGAATATCCATTTGCATGCTTCGAACATCTCCATGTTCCCTACCAATGAAACGTGGTACTCCGCATCGCAAATGCTAGTCTCAAACTCGAGCGATCCTTATCCTTATTATCGGACGGCTCAATCGACTAGGAACGGTTTTAGAACATACAGTGACTATAAGATGTATTTCATGATAGACATCTCCATGTTCTACCACATCTTACATACACTATAGTATATTCAAGGTCTTTATCAAAACAACAATAGTATATCACAATATAACAATATGAAGTAATATAAAGTCATTGCCATAAAAGTGTAAATAATATTAAACAAAAGATTGTTTATACAAAGAGTCATCAAAGCCCATAGCCACACAGTTGGCTCACTGGGCACCCACTCTTACAATCTCCCACTTGCCCTATAGCCAACTAGTCATACTACGTAGACCCATTGCTTCGCGATGTTTGTCAAACAATGGTCCTGGCAAAGGCTTAGTAAGCGGATCAGCGATATTGTCTGCAGAGGCCACTCGTTCGACAATGATGTCTCCTCTTTCCACAATCTCCCGGATTATGTGGTATTTCCTCAGTACGTGTTTGGATCTTTGATGAGACCTTGGTTCCTTTGCTTGAGCAACGGCACCCGTGTTGTCACAGTACACCGGGACTGGACCAACATATTCAGGAATGACGCCCAACTCTTGGACGAACTTCCTCATCCAAACGGCCTCTTTAGCAGCAGCTGATGCTGCAATGTATTCAGCCTCAGTGGTGGAATCCGCTGTGGTGTCCTGCTTGGAACTCTTCCAAGAGACAGCACCGCCATTGAGCATGAACACAAATCCAGAGGTTGACTTCGAGTCATCCACATCACTTTGGAAGCTAGAGTCGGTATAGCCTTCCAATTTGAGTTCTCGTCCTCCATAAACCATGAACATATTCTTAGTCCTTCGCAAGTACTTAAGAATGTCCTTCACGGCTTTCCAATGCATTTGACCAGGATTAGACTGATATCTGCTCGTGACACTCAGAGCAAATGCTACATCCGGTCTGGTAGATATCATCCCATACATGATACTACCTATAGCTGACGCATATGGTACATGTGTCATATTCTCTATCTCTTCATCAGTCTTGGGACACATAGACTTGGATAGAGAAACTCCATGACACATGGGTAGATGTCCTCTTTTGGACCCATCCATTGAAAACCGTTTCAATATGGTATCGATGTAGGTTGATTGAGTGAGTCCTATCATTCTCTTAGACCTATCTCTATAGATCTGTATCCCAAGAATGTAGGATGCCTCACCCAAATCCTTCATCGAGAATCTACCTGATAACCATATCTTCGTTGACTGCAACATCCCTACATCATTCCCAATGAGTAGGATGTCATCAACATAAAGTACTAAGAATGTCACCGCATCCTTAACTACTTTCTTGTACACGCAAGGTTCCTCTGGGTTCTTGATGAAACCAAAATCTTTAATTGTTTCATCAAATTTCTGGTTCCAACTTCTTGATGCTTGTTTTAGACCATAAATTGATCTCTGAAGCTTGCATACCTTATGCTCGCTTCCCATGGATGTGAACCCCTCAGGCTGCTTCATATAGATTTCTTCCTTAATGTCTCCATTAAGAAAAGCAGTCTTCACATCCATTTGCCATATCTCATAGTCATACCATGCAGCTATGGCAATAAGGATTCTTATGGACTTGAACATTGCAACTGGTGAAAAGGTTTCATCATAGTCAACTCCTTGCCTTTGAGTATAACCTTTCGCCACCAATCGCGCCTTGTAGGTTAATACCTTACCATCAGGCCCAAGCTTTCTCTTGTAGATCCATTTACACCCTATTGGAACAATTCCATCGGGAGGATCTACTAAAGACCAAACTTGGTTTGTATGCATCGAATCAAATTCTGACTGCATAGCTTCAAGCCATAAATTCGAATCCGCATCAGAAATTGCTTCCTTGAAGTTTCTTGGATCACATCCAATGTCGGGTTCATCTTGATCCTCTTCAAGAAGAAGACCATATCGAACTGGAGGTCTAGAAGTCCTTTCGGATCTTCTAGGTGCAGGCGTGTCCAGCAATGGTTCCTGAGGTGTAGGATCGTTATTTTGTATTTCGGGTTCTTCTCGAACTTCTTCGAGTTCCATCATCTCGCCTTTCTTATCCAATAAGAACTCCTTCTCCAAGAAGGTGGCATTCCTAGAAACAAACACCTTTGTTTCAGCAGGATAATAGAAATAATATCCGATTGAATTCTTCGGATACCCTACAAAATAACATAAGCTGGATCGACTATCCAACTTATCTCCCACTGTCCGCTTCACGTAAGCAGGACATCCCCAAATCCTCAAGTACGAATACTTAGGAGCTTTGCCATTCCATAACTCGTATGGTGTTTTGTCCACTGCTTTAGTGTGGACGTTGTTCAACAACAATACCGCTGTTTCAAGCGCATAGCCCCAAAACGAAGGTGGAAGCTCAGTGAAGCTCATCATAGATCGAACCATGTCCAACAAAGTTCGATTACGACGCTCCGATACACCATTAAGCTGTGGTGTCATAGGAGGAGTCCACTGAGAGAGAATCCCATTCTCTTTCAGATAGTCCAAAAACTCGGTACTCAAGTATTCTCCACCTCGATCCGATCAAAGTGCTTTAACACTTTTACCTAGCTTGTTTTCTACTTCAGCCCTGAATTCTTTGAACTTTTCAAATGCTTCAGACTTATATTTCATTAAATATAAATACCCATACCTTGAATAATCATCAGTAAAGGTAATGAAGTAGGTGTGGCCATGTTGAGTCCCTACTCTAAATGGACCACAAACATCTGTATGGATCAAATCCAATAGATTCTGACTACGCTCAGGTTTCCACTTAAAAGGAGATTTAGTCATTTTTCCTTTTAGGCAGGATTCACAAGTAGGTAGAGAATTAATATCAGACATATCAAACATGCCCTCTCCCACTAGCTTGTTCATCCTCCTTGAGGAAATATGACCTAGCCTAGCATGCCAAAGGTTTGCCGGGTTTTGACTATCGATTTTTCTTTTGTTTGTTGTCGCCGGTTTGTCAATACAATTCACTGGAACGTCTTTTAGTTTTAAATTGTATAGATCGTTTTCAAGTTGTCCATTTCCAATTAAACATTCATTCTTGTAAATATTGCAAATCCCATTCACAAAATTACAAGAATAACCATCTCTATCAAGCATAGAAATAGAAATAATGTTTTTAATTAAATCTGGCACAAATAAAACATCTCTCAACAATAATTTAAAACCATTCTGCAAAATCAAACAAACATCTCCAATGGCCGTAGCTTCAACTCTGGAACCATTCCCGAGCCTCAGCTGGGTCTCACCCATTCTAAGCCTGCGACTTCTTGTCATCACCTGCAAATCATTGCAAATGTGAGATCCACATCCGGTATCCAATACCCAAGAAGTTGTATTAAGTGACATGTTTATTTCAATATAGAACATACCCTTTGCAGTTCCTAACTGCTCAAGATACTCCTTGCAGTTGCGCTTCCAATGACCCGGCTTCTTGCAGTAATGGCAAACATCCTTGGATTTTCCATTGTTTGAAGCCTTTGTCTTTTGCTTCTTCTCGGGTTCCACTTTCTTGGGTGGGGCAGAACGTTTCTTGCCCTTCATACTTGGCCCCTTCTTAGCAGAAGATGAGGAGCCCACCAAGAAAGCTGGCTTATCCTTCTTAAGTGTGGATTCATATGTAACGAGCATATTGACCATCTCTTCAAGGGTGGCCTCTATCTTGTTCATATTAAAATTTATCACGAATCCATCAAATGAAGAAGGAAGAGATAGAAGCAGCAAGTCCACATTGAGTTCATGCTCCAACACCAAATCAAGGGTCGCTAACTTCTGTATGAGCCAAATCACTCGTACCCCATGATCACGGACCGAAGTCCCTTCACGCATGCGGCACGTCATCAACTCCTTAACAGTAGAGAACCTTTCAGCCCTCGACTGAGCCCCAAAAAGTTCCTTGAGTTGCGCGTGAATGTCAGCAGCATTCACCGTGTCCTCAAATCGCCTCTGGAGTTCATCAGACATCGAGGCTTGCATATAGCATTTGGTCTTGATGTCATGGTCCCACCATGCATCAAGCTTGGCCAATTCCTCCGGACTAACATCAGCTGATGCTTCCTTCGGAGGTGCTTTCTCTAACACATAGAGCATTTTCTCCGAAGTTAAGACAATCTTCAACTTCCGGAACCATTCCGTATAGTTGGCGCCAGTCAACTTGTTTTGTTCGAGGATCGAGAATAATGGATTTCGCGAATTCATTGTATGAAATACTGAAAAGAAAAACAGACATATATCAATGATTGTTTAACAATTTACTAAGACATAAAATAGGCGAATTTAATTTTATGAATCTCACTCCCACTATTTTAACGATTTCACCACCCTCTAGTGAAAACGGGAAACTTTTTCCTTAGTGAGAACATGGAGTCCAATTGACAAACTTATGGTCCCGAATAATATCAGCCAACCATAATTCTCAAAAGGTAGAGCCCAATTGCTTCCAAAGCAACCCCCATGTGTTTACCTCATGTCCAATAAGGGCCCAATAATATGACGCCGTTTAAATTGACATGTCAAGATGACCCATCAATATTAAGTTGTGATGGACGGTCGCCATGTGGATCCCCCAATAATATGAGCCGATCCCATGGGAGTTCCACCCAACTTACAACATTTGTCGATCCAATGTACAGCTTTCCGACGGACGGGCCCCCCCAATAATATGAGCCGGACCGTATCCGCGGGTAGCATCACATACATTGACCGTTGATGGAAGGTAGGAACATTTAAACAATATTTAAATTTCCTTTATTTATCTTGATATAAATTTTAAATCATATTTAAAATGAGGGATTTTATTTATAAAAATATTTGTCTCATCATATTTAATTTATTGCATGCATTGCCGGATTCAAGCAATTTATGTCTAAACATGCATACAATCATAATATCACATATTATATAGGATGATCGATTCCATTTCTAATTGACCCGTGGTTGCCAATCACGGGTCTTAGTCCAATCCTAGGTAATATGCAGTATGCAAATGCAATCCTATTACATATGCTTCCAATTTACATTTCTTCAGTCTTCATTGTCTGCTGGGCCCACCATCTTCAAATCTTGATCTCCCACTAAATCTAATGTATTTACAATAAATAACAATGACAAGTAGGGGATACATTTTTAGGGGGTGGGAACGGACTATAAACCAAGCCCACTTTTATTACATATGACATTCATATCGGGCCATAAACCAGGCCCATTAATAAAACCAACAATAATAAAGACAAAATGTAAATTCCTAACATACACCTACAAAATTGGTCATGGCAATCGATCATCCTTATCCAATAACATTTAATTCAAAATTAATTTATTGGATAACATGCTGTGGCAATTCAAATTTAAACAAGATAAAATCATATTTTATATATAAAATCTCATTTCACATATAAAATCATATTTTATCTCTATATCAAATAAAATCATATTTTATCTATAAAATCCAATTTTACAAATAAAATCATATTTTACTTAATATATCATAAGATCATATCTTATCATCAATTGTACCAAAATAATTGATTTCAAAATTCAATTTACGGATAAAATATTAAAATTTTCCAAAAATTCAAATTTATCCAAAATCAATTTTAAAATTTACGGACTCGAACAATTCGATCCGAAATCTCGTGAACCAATCAAAAACAATTTTTGACCGGACCAAAAATAAAATTTTAAATATTAAAATTAATTTTTAAATAAAAATATAATTTTTCCCGCGGGCCGCCCGGGACACTCCCGGGCCGGCCCGCACCCGGGGCGCGGGCCGGGGGCAGCCCGGCTGCCCCCTTAGGGCAGCGCCTGGCGCCGCCCCTGGGCGGCGCCGAGCGCCGCCCCTGGGCAGCGCCGCGCGCTGCCCTGCGCAGCGCCCAGCGCTGCCCTGGGCGGCGCCGTGCGCCGCCCTGGGCGGCGACGGTCCCCGCCTTGGGCGGCGCCGTGCGCCCCCTTTGGGCGGCGCCGTGCGCCGCCCGGGGCAGCAACAATTGCTGCCCCACCGGGCAGCGATCCAATCGCTGCCCGGGTTTTGCCCCGGAAAAAATTTTTTTTTTTTATTTAAAAATATTTATTTTGTTTCAAAAACCGAGACTCAAAAATTTTGTACAATTGATTAATTTAATCGTTTGATCTGAGCAACCTGGCTCTGATACCACTGTTGGTAAACTGGCGGTCAGATCAATCACGATTGATACCCGGTGCAGCGGAAGTTTTAAAAATTTTGTTATGGAACAATTCCATAGTGTGGGTATCAACCGTTCAACGATTAAATTATTGTGTGTGTAAAATTTAAATAACAGTTATTAAATTTTACCTCCAATCTCGCAACGAGATTAATGGACACCAACAGATTTGATCTGCTCTTGTTGTCTCTCCCTGGAACCGATGAACTCCTTCAATCAGGTCCACGAATGAGGTTTTAAATCCCTCTGATAGATTGCACTAGAAAATCTATCAGAAGTTTTCTGCGAAGAGAATAAACGAATCTGATTCGCTATTCCTTACTGCGATCAAAATCACAGACCGAATTTTCTCGGGCAGAGGACAGGGAGGGGACGGCCGAAACTTTTGAGAGGCTAGGGTTCGATTTTTGCTTCTCAAAAATTATGAGCTGTTGTGTGTAATTTCTGTACTGAAATAACTTATTTATAATGCAGGCCACTAACACCTTAGGGCCCATTAGTCATAAGTTGGGGCCCGACAAGCAAAGCCCGCTCGTTCAGAAATTAATATAAAATTCATCGTGACTCCGATTGATGAACTGATTTCACCAATGTGCACAGAAACCATTTCTGCACATTTTAAAGTCAAAATAAATTTTCCTGAATCCGAATTCAGTGGTTTCCAAAAATGTCCATCCCTATGTCATTTTAGAAAATCCTACTCCCTTACTCTTATTTAAGAAGTCCAACTCCTTAGTTCATTAAATTTAACTCTTTAAATTTAACTATCTCAACGGGGATTAAAACTCCATTACACTGTGTGACCCTCAATGGTTCAGGGATACAGCTAGCCGTGGGCTCACAACTCCTTGTGACTCGGAACAACACTTTCCGACTTGCCCAACGAATCATGGTAAAGCGCCTAGCAACATCGCCCCATGATTCCCTAGGTATCACTGATAGTGCCTACAAGAACCAGTAGATTTTGGTTAGCGTACAGTACGGTCCCTTCATCCATATATCCCGATCGAATCAACAACCATTGGTATATCGAGAGTCGCTCAAGATTCGATAACTATGCAATACATCTTGAAGATCAAATTAGTGACATCGCATGTGCTACTAAGAAACCATTTCTTAAATCACATCAATTACTCTGGCCAGAGATTTATCACACTAATATCTCCTCAGATCGCATAGGATATCCACACTCGCAAGTATGTGGTGAATCCTTGACAACAATGCATTGACTCCTATATGTGTCGTAACTGTACCCAATCTCGACACCTGATGACCCCCATAGAGTCGGTAAACGAGTCAAAGCACAGCACTAGCATATAGAGTCTCCATGATGTTTCAAGTCGTAAGGACTAATGGTGTACAACCAAAACCGCGGACTTAATCCACTCGATAAGTGATAACCACTTGGAAAGTCCGGATAGGGTAGTTCGATTATTCATCCTATGAATATCCATTTGCATGCTTCGAACATCTCCATGTTCCCTACCAATGAAACGTGGTACTCCGCATCGCAAATGCTAGTCTCAAACTCGAGCGATCCTTATCCTTATTATCGGACGGCTCAATCGACTAGGAACGGTTTTAGAACATACAGTGACTATAAGATGTATTTCATGATAGACATCTCCATGTTCTACCACATCTTACATACACTATAGTATATTCAAGGTCTTTATCAAAACAACAATAGTATATCACAATATAACAATATGAAGTAATATAAAGTCATTGCCATAAAAGTGTAAATAATATTAAACAAAAGATTGTTTATACAAAGAGTCATCAAAGCCCATAGCCACACAGTTGGCTCACTGGGCACCCACTCTTACACACCCAACCTTTGGGGATCCATAGGCTCTAATCGTAAGTGGAAAGGTCATCGGGCCCGGTATCCCGACATCCAGTACCGTTTTTTGTCACAAATCACATCAATTATCCCAAAAATATTTTTCTTCCCATGCCGTTAATTAAACATAAAAATATATGCATGAATCATGAATAAAAAAAATAAAAATATATATTATTTTTCCTTAAAAGTTTGCCCGTAAATATATATTTATTTTCTTTTTATAAAAATAACATTTATATCAAAATATACATATACATCTATTAAATATATATTTACGGACTATTTGATTTGACACGGCTGGTTCGAGTTGTTGCCCCTTAACCTAGACCTTGGAACTAAGTCTGGCCCATTAATACTTAATACAATTTCTCCATCCCAAATTAATACTTCAAGCCCAAATAATTATCTCTTAAGCCCTATAAGACAGATTGGGTCCCACATAGATGATTTGCGCCCAATAACTTAATAAATTCCCAAACACAATTTATATTATAATTTAACCCATAAATGCAATATTTAGGCTCAAATAAATTTACTCCAAACCCAACTAAATCTAGTCAAGCCCAATATGTATATTTGGCCCAAAACCAATTTTAAACCCAATAACAATTGGACCCTGATTAAATTAACCCGACTCAAATAAATTAACCTAGGCCCCAAACATATAACCCAAGATTTGACCCGACCCGAACTTGACCCAGCCCGGACTGCCCGAAGCCCAACAAAAATTTCCCAGCAGCTCACGCCATTTCCCTATCCCGGAGTCCCCTTGCCCAGCTTACTTCACCCACAAGTTAAACCCTGCAACGGCTACCTTTGGTCGGAGCCACGCCGGAAGGACCACCCCGGAGTCCTGCCAGACCCCTCCTTGGGCCGGCCATGGCCTGAAACACGGGCTACATGGCTTGGCCGAAGGCTATCATACCTCCCCAAAAACCCAGCTCTCACGCCCCTGCACACCTTCAAACAAGAATAAGAACCTTTGGCCGCTCCCATAGACCAATCCCAGCCCATTTCCTTCAACAAGTCTCCACCCCAAAGAGATCACCAAGGCAAGGTAACAGCACAATGAGCCAGCCATGAGCTAAGAAGGGAGAAAATAAAAAAGAAAAAAAAAATAAAATAGGGCACAAGCCAAACATTATATAGTGCTCGTATATTACATTTTTGAGTTATCAAACCACAAGACAAATGCATACAAAAAGTTTTTAAACTTCAACGTCAGAGAATATATCGATCAAATGGTGAGGGAAGAAATCGAACATGCCTAAGCTCAAAGATACGTGATATACTTGCGAAACGTGCAGCGAGACTCCCGAAAATGCCCCAAAAATCTAGAGATTGATTTCAAAATATGTGAGGTGTGTGCAAAATGGAAAAGGGACGGCTGAGTCCCATGTTTCTTTTCTTCAACAGCCGAAGAAATTGGTGAAGGAGAGGAGGTAGATTAGGGCTTTATCAAGTTAACGGGGTTAGGGCCCAAAAAGAATAAAATAGCTAAAACTATTAAATTGGGTTGAATAACACTAGCTCACAACAATTTATGTTGCGCAAAATATTGGAAATTTTCGTAATAATTAAGAAGCCCAAATCAAAAGTGCCCTAAAACTCTTAAAATGATCCGATTAGGTGAAAAATGAACTTCTAAGAGATTTATATATATAAAACTAAAATTTTCTATGAAATAAACCTTAAAATAATTATTTTAGGCTCTTTAAAATCCTAATTAAATTTAAAACACACAATCATTATAAATAAAAGACATTTAAACCTGGCTCAAAAAAAAGTCATTTAAACCCTTAATTTATTTTATTATTATTTAAAATTATTCAATTTCATAATTATGCATACGGTTTAACGTGAGCGAAATTATAGGCGTTACAACTCTCCCCCCCCCCCCCCCCCTAAAAAGAAATTTCGCCCTCAAAATTGAGATACATACCGAAAAGATCCGGATAATGCTTCTGCATGTCGGACTCAGCCTCCCAGGTGGCCTCCTCCTCAGAGTGATTTAGCCATCGGACCTTGACCATGGGAATAACTCGCGTCCTCAGCTTCCGCTCCTCACGTTCCAAGATTTGCACCGGTCGCTCCTCGAACGACAAATCTAACGCCAAGTGCAGAGGCTCAAAATCAAAAACATGTGATGGGTTTGAGATATACTTTCGTAGCATTGAGACATGGAATACATTGTGCACCGCTGCAAGACTAGGAGGTAGCGCTACACGATAAGCCAAGGTACAAATCCTCTCCAAAATCTCAAATGGGCCGATAAACCTCGGACTGATCTTGCCTCTCTTACCAAAACACATCACGTCTTTCATTGGCGTGACTCTCACAAATACATGGTCTCCTAGGGTGAACTCAAGGTCGCGTCGTCGTCGATCAGCATAACTCTTTTGACGACTCTGTGTGGTCCTCATCATGTCTCGAATCCTTAACACAATATCTACAGTCTGCTGCATCAACTCTGGCCCTAAGAGAATCCTCTCTCCAACCTCATCCCAGTGCACGGGAGATCTACACCTTCTCCCATAAAGAGCCTCATAAGGAGCCATACCTATAGACGCTTGATAACTGTTGTTATAGCTAAACACTACTAGAGGTAGCCTTGACTCCCATGAGCCCTGAAAGTCAGTCACACAGGCTCTCAACAAATCCTGAGGGACCTGAATAACCCGCTCCGACTGTCCATCGATCTGGGGGTGAAAAGCAGTACTGAACTGCAGCTTTGTCCATAAAGCTGCATGAAGACTCTTCCAGAAAGAAGAAGTAAACCTCGGATCTCTGTCTTACACAATCGAGACTGGAATCCCATGAGGTCTGACGATCTCTCAGATGTACAGCTCTGCATACTGCAACATGGGGAAAGTAGTCCTCACCGGCAAGAAATGTGCCGACTTGGTGAGTCGATCGACAATCACCCAGATCGCTATGCATCCTCTGGCGCTCCTCGGCAATCCAACCACAAAATCCATAGTAATGTTCTCCCATTTCCACTCAAGGATAGAGAGTGTTCGAAGAAATCCTACTGGTCGCTGATGCTCTGCTTTGACCTGCTGACAGGTCAAACACTCGTATACGAAGCGACAAATGTCTCGCTTCATCCCTGGCCACCAATACAAAGTCTGCAAGTCTCGGTACATCTTCGTACTCCCAGGATGAATGGAGTACGGAGACGAATGTGCCTCGGTCATAATCTCAGTCCTCAACTGAAACGTCCGAAAAATTGAGGGAATTTTTTTTAAAAAAAATATAAACACCACATATATGCCCATACATATATGCGTCATTAATAAAAAAATAGTTTTATTCCACGTGATATAATATATAATAAATTGATTGAACTCGAGCAATTTGAAATGCCTGAATAATTTAAAAGAAATGCAAGCGCGCGAAATAAGATATCGCAAAATGCGGAACTACATAGTTTAAAATATCCAAACAGAGTCAAATTCATAGCATGAGTAGTAAAAAGGCAAACATGCACTGTAAATAGCTCAATACAGTCCTCAGTCAAATCTAAGAAAAATGCGGAAGTAAATACTGCAATGGTCACGGGCAAGCAAGCTAGCAGTGGATGCTCAGAGGCCCTCGCCGCCAGTCGGGACCACATCATCACCTACGGTATCAAGCTCACCTGCACCATTTAGATCTAGTGAGCCTAGAGGCCCATTATGCTCTATAATATACATAACAAGTACTACTAAATAAAATCACATGCAAGCGCATGACGCATATAAAAATAACCTGAGGAATTTAATGCATGCATGAATGTAAAATCATATGCGCAATAATAAATCATAACATAATCATATCATAATTACATAACATAAATATGGCATGTCATAATCATAAAATCTTTGTTGTGGGTCATATCAGTGAAGTGTAACCTAATTCGATTGATCAATCTAAATTCATCGTACGTGGTGGCGGCCTGTGGGGTGTAATCCCTAACGCCCTATGCCACTTCACCCAACCTTTGGGGATCCATAGGCTCATAATCGTAAGTGGAAAGGTCATCTGGCCTGGTATCCCGACCTCCAGTCCCGTGTTTGTCACAAATCACATCAATTATCCCAAAAATATTTTTCTACACATGCCGTTAATTAAACATAAAAATATATACATGAATCATGAATAAAAAAAATAAAAAAAATATTATTTTTCCTTAAAATTTTGCCCGTAAATATATATTTATTTTCTTTTTATAAAAATAACATTTATATCAAAATATACATATACATCTATTAAATATATATTTATGGACTATTTGATTTGACACAGCTGGTTCAAGTTGTTGCCCCTTAACCTAGACCCTGGAACTAAATGTTGCCCATTAATACTTAATACAATTTCTCCATCCCAAATTAATACTTCAAGCCCAAATAATTATTCACTTAAGCCCTATAAGACAGATTGGGGCCCACATAGGATGATTTGCGCCCAATAACTTAATAAATTCCCAAACACAATTTATATTAGAATTTAACCCATAAATGCAATATTTAGGCTCAAATAATTTTACTCGAAACCCAACTAAATCTAGTGCAGCCCAATATGTATATTTGGCCCAAAACCAATTTAAACCCAATAACGATTGGACCCTGATTAAATTAACCTGACCCAAATAAATTAACCTAGGCCCCAAACCTATAATCCAAGATTTGACCTGACCCGGACTTGACCAAGCCTGGACTGCCGAAGCCCAACAAAAATTTCCCAGCAGCTCACGCCATTTCCCTCTCCCGGTATCCCCTTGCCCAGTCTAATTCACCCCCAAGTTCAACCCTGCTCCGGCCACCTTTGGCCGGAGCCACGCCGTCAGGACCACCACGGAGTCCTGCCGGACCCCTCCTTGGGCCGGCCATGGCCTAAAACACGGGCTACATGGCTCGGCCGAAGGCTATCATACCTCCCCAAAGACCCAGCCCTCACGCCCCTGCACGCCTTCAAACAAGAATAAGATCCTTTGGCCGCTCCCATAGACCAATCCCAACCCATTTCCTTCAACAAGTCTCGACCTCAAAGAGCTCACCAAGCCAAGGTAACAGCACAATGAACCACCCGTGAGCTAAGAAGGGAGAAAATAAAAAAGAAAAAAAAAAAGAAAACAAGGCACAATCCAAACATGATATAGTGCTCGTATATTGCATTTTTGAGCTATCAAACCACAAGACAAATGCATACAAAAGTTTTTAAACTTCAATGGTAGAAAATATATCGATCAAATCGTGAGGGAAGAAATCAAACATGCCTAAGCTCAAAGATACGAGATATACGTGCGAAACATGCAGCGAGACTCCCGAAAATTCCCCAAAAATCTAGAGATTGATTTCAAAATTTGTGAGGTGTGTGCAAAATGGAAAAGGGAAGGTTGAGTCTCCTGTTTCTTTTCTTCAACAACCGAAGAAATTGGTGAAGGAGATGAGGTAGATTAGGGTTTTATCAAGTTAACGGGCTTAGGACCCAAAAAGAATAAAATAGCTAAAACTATTAAATTGGGTTGAATAGCACTAGCCCACAACAATTTATGTTGGGCAAAATATTGAAAATTTTCGTAATAATTAAGAAGCCCAAATCAAAAGTGCCCTAAAACTCTTAAAATTATCCGATTAGGTGAAAAATGAACTTCTAAGATATTTATATATATATAACTATAATTTTCTATGAAATAAACCTTAAAATAATTATTTTAGGCTCTTTAAAATCCTAATTAAATTTAAAACACATAATCATTATAAATAAAAGTCATTTAAACCATTAATTTATTTTATTATTATTTAATTCTATTTAAAATATTAAATTTCATAATTATGCATACGATTTAACGTGAGCGAAATTCTAGGCGTTACAACTCTCCCCCCTTAAAAGAAATTTCGTCCTCGAAATTGAGATACGTACCCAAAAGATCCGGATAACGCGTCCGCATGTCGGTCTCAACCTCCTAGGTGGCCTCCTCCTCAGAGTGATTTAGCCACCGGACCTTGACCATGGGAATAACTCGCGTCCTCAGCCTCTGCTCCTCACGTGACAAGATTTGCACCGGTCTCTCCTCGAACGACAAATCCAACGCCAAGTGAAGAGTCTCAAAATCAAAAACATGTGATGGGTTTGAGATATAATTCCGTAGCATCGAGACATGGAATACATTGTGCACCGCTGCAAGACTAGGAGGTAGCTCTACACGATAAGCCAAGGTACCAGTCCTCTCCAAAATCTCAAATGGGCCGATAAACCTCGGATTGAGCTTGTCTCTCTTACCAAAATGCATCACGCCTTTCATGGGCGCGACTCTCACAAATACATGGTCTCCTACTGCGAACTCAAGGTCGCGTCATCGTCGATCAGCATAATTCTTCTGACAACTTTGTGCGGTTCTCATTCAGTCTCGAATCCTTCTCACAATATCTGTAGTCTACTGCACCAACTCTGGCCCTAAGAGAATCCTCTCGCCAACCTAATCCTAGTGCACGGGAGATCTACACCTTCTCCCATAAAGATCCTCATAAGGAGCCATACCTATAGACTCTTGATAACTGTTGTTAGGTACATCTAAACTTTCAAATTTTATTACTTGTGATATTTTATGCTTGTGGTTTCCTAGAAAAGATGAGCATGATATGAGTCAATGTCTAAATAAGGTTATGATGAAATTGGAGGATTCTCAAGTATATGTTGAATTCAATGTTGTAGTTGATGATGAATTAAAAGTTGAAGTTGAGGAAATTTATGTTGATGAAACTTCATTAGTTGATGATGTTTGTGTTGACAAATGTGAAGTGGTAGGTGAGTCTTTATGTGTTGAAGATTCATCTAATGTTATTGTGGTAGATGAGAATCATATTGATGTTCATAGTGGGACTAGTAATTTGTTGTTGTATGAGTCTTGTAATCTTGTTATTAAATTGAGTCGAAAAGAATTTCTTGAGGATCAATTGGAATTTGAAAATTTGAGTGATATGACTGAAAAAATGATTGATAAAAAAGTGAGATAGCCATTGAAAAGAAAGAAAAAGAAATATTAGAGGTCGAAGGAAAGAGTGTACAAAAAAGTGAGATGACCTTTGAGGTAAAAAAGGAGAGGAAAGAAAATGAGTAGAAAGAGACCAAGTAAATATATATATATATATATATATATAGTTCAAAATTGTGAGATTGAATTTTTTTTTGGAAATGAATAAAATTCCTAAAGTACTTATGTACAAAGAGGTTTTATCTCATTTTCATGATTTAGACGGTTCAATCCCGTGCATTGTTTGTTCTTCTTTGCAGGATTTTGGAGATGTGTTGATGAAGAAGCAAAGGAGATACATTACTAAAAGGCTTAACATGTTGGATCCATGAGAAGTTGGTCACACACAAAATTATGTTAGAGATTTGAGAGTTGTTCCATTCAAGAGGTATGATTTAACTTTAAATGTTAAATACCAATCAAATGTCTACTTTCAAATGTATGATTTCAATTCTCAATTGTTTGGATTTAAATACTATTAAGGGAGAATTGTGAATGTGCCATCCATGGAATGTGTTGTGATTCTTGATCTCGAGGTGTTTGAATCATGGTATGATATGAGATTAAGTGATTTGGTTTATGTTGATATGAGAGAGTTGTGGATGAATAGCATAGGTGGGAAGTCCTATTTGATTGATTTTCTAGTAACTACTTTTGGGCTACCTAATGTGCGTAATACTTTCATGGGTTTGATGGATTATGTTTTGTATCCAGCTAGAGATATATTTATTGTGGTATAATTTGATTATGTCATAGTATATAGCAAAAATTTTAATGGGCATGTTGAATATTTGATACTTGTGTTATTTATACATAGTGATGGGAATTTTAAAGTTTGTGTATTGTGCACGAGAGAACTTGTTTTATTTGTTCATGGTGAGAGTTTTCAAAGATTTGGAATTTTTGTTGGAGAGTTGATCAAGTACCAACGAGGTAAGAAAAATATGGTAGTTACTACACTATCACAAAGGTATGAGTTCTTATCTCTTTTGGTTTCATGGTTCTTATGGTTTGAAATTGTTAATAAATTGCATGACTGGGTTAATGATTTTGAGGAATACTTGTGCAGTGTTCATGATAAAGTTTATGTGAGCAAGTATTTGTTTAAAAAAAATAAGTTTTTCTCTATATGTTCGTCATTGCCTTATTTGCTTGATGAATTGACATGTGTGTTGAGTTTGAAGTGTAATTTTGAGAAGCCCAAAAGAATGAATCTGTTGGATGAATATTTGTTATGGTTGCATATGAATAGATATGTTGAGTGGAGTTGTGAATGGCATATTGCATGCAAATTGGTTCTTATTCCTAGAGCATAATGGTTGTATTTATCTATGAATTTCGTGTTAGGGTTAACTAAGTCTAAGAAGGGGAGGAATTTGATCTATGTTTTGCTTAATGGAATTTTAATTATGCATGCAAAAGGTTATAAGGTGTTTAGTTTAAGTATGAGAAATTTCGTGAGTCTTGGTATGGTTTGAGTGCGCAATGTATACTAGTGCATGTGGAAATTAATTTTAAAGTTTCTAATTCGTGCTTGGTTTTTGTAGACAAGGGGCAAGATTTGAGGACAAATCTTTTTGAAGAAGGGGAGTCTGATATGAATCTAGGAGGTGCTCGAAGATTCATATTGTTCCAAGATTTGCTCCATGTTTTACAATCGAGAGTTGAAGGATTTGGAATACATGGAAACCAAGTCGGAATGCTTGAATATCATTTTGGAGGTTATTATGATATTGTTGAAGACAAAAAGATCAAGAAAGTAAAGAAATTTTTGAACCAACTTCGAGACTGCCGCGCGCCCGCTCCATTGGAATCGCGCGCCCACGCTATCGGTGAATTTTGACGAATTAAAATGCGAAGGTGACGCGCGCCCGCGCTGTTTTGGATTTTTTGAAGATATGAGATGCGTAACTCAAGCGCGCCTGCGCACCGCTCTCTCACACACACTTTGGCATGTAGTGTGTGTGGTAGCGCTAAGTCGCGTCACGCCCAAATTACCCAACTCAATCAGATAACCAAAAATATGTAGTAGTGTACGTAGGGTTCGTTGCCACGAGGAAGGGTAAATTTAATGTGTTCTAAATAAAACAAAGGGGGTTTTTGAGTTTTGGAATTAACTACTGAAAATTTAAGCAATTAAAAAGAAATATTATCACTATCATGCAAGATTGAAAATTAAACTGAAGAGATCTATAAGAAAAAAGTCTTGGTATCGGTCGACTAAACCCTTGATATTTATTCATTCAATCATTGATTCCTAAAAATAATTAATCCTATCAAATATTCATCATTGAAAATCAAATTCCTGTTTCACCTTAATCTTAGTTAATTAGACACCAGCGTTCTAGATTAACCCTTACCAATAAATCAACCCAAATACCAGCGATCTATATTTAAATCTAAGGTAGCATTCATATGAGTGAAACTGATTAATCTAGACAACACATGCACCAGCGGATGTATTTAGCCTAGTCAAGAGTTGTTCCTACGATTTAACAAATTCAACAGCAGAAAATATTAAACGTAGTTGCTTTGCAAATTAGTTGATTCAAACAATTACGGATTTGAATTCTAATTTAGCTATAGTTTGCATAATCAAATCCAAAGATGGTCAATCCAAAAATTTCGCAAACAAACATGAAATAAAACAGATCAACTATTGATACTCAACAAGGATTAAACCATGAAAATCGAATCTCATGAATAAACAAAATCAAGGGCTTGTCTACCTCAACCAAGTATTAAGGTTTAGCTACAATTCATGAAAAACTCAATAAAAATTCAAAAGAAAGGAAGAAATCTTGATGAAAGTTGAAATACAAAACCTAGCCGCCAAAGAGAGATGCAAAAAGTCTGGTAATTCTCTCTGGAAAACGGAATAAAAGCCTAATAAAAGCTAGAGTCCAAAATAAAAGAGTTTCCAAAATTTAAAAATCCTTCTCGAACAACGACTCTCGCTCGATCGGTTAAATTCTGTCGGTCGAGCGAGCAAAAATATAGCATCCTACAGTTTTGCAAAATAAGGCAGCCGCTTGATCGGCAGGATCTTGCAGATCGATCGGTCAAAAGTTCCCGAGCCTACTTTCTTCACATTTACATACTCCGCTCGATCGGTTAAATATCGCAGATCGATCGAGCGCTTTTCTTCAGAATAATTCCAGCATTTCCATTGCTCCAAAGTTTCGTCCATGTATCCGCCAAAACACACAACCTAACCACAAAACCGAGGAACACATCATGCAAACACAAAATATGAAATAAAAACAAAATACATAATTAAAATACGTAAACGAATGCAAAACAACAACAAAATGACATTAACCCAGAGTTCATTTTAAGATAATAATATGTTAACATGATTAAGGGTTACTAAATAAACAAATCAGAGCACAAGTCAGGATCAAGAACACATGACATGAGAATGAGCTAGGGTTGATGGATTTGACCATGGGCTCGGGTCGGTCATGAGTGGCTCGGGTCGATCATGATTGAGTGGTTAGGGATCGATCATGTGTATGTATTTGGCTCGGGTATGGAGCTTGGATTGAGCTCGGGTCTTCCTTTGGGGGCTCAGGTCGGGCATGATGGGAACCAAAGGAGGGTTTGGCTATTAGGGGTTCATCCAAGAAAGGACATGGCTCGGGTCGGGACTTGGGTGCTCAAGAAAATGGAGGGCTTAGACTTAAGATCTCGGCCAAGAGAATGTGTAGCTCGGGTCGGGTCTAGGAGTTCAAGAAAGTGTTATGCAAGGCCTAGGTAGTGTTCGGTCATGGGAAGAGCACATTGTGTTCAGGTCGGGAATGAACACTTGTCAACCAAAATCAGAGCACGTACAAGACTGAACCCTCAAGGACAGGCAGGCAGGTGTGTGGATGCTTGCATGTGTGACTGCTGGTGCCTAAGCATGAGCTGTCAAAAATGGTAGTGACTCAGCTTAAGCATTTGATACGTGGCGTGCATATAGGAGCTCGGACGTCTCGACCTCAGCTTGAGAATTCCGAACATCCCAGATGTTTGTCTATAAATAGGATCTTGAGGTTCAGTTATTTTCATACCTCTTCCATCTCACTTCATATTTCTGCTCGGGAAAGAGTAGACCGGGAGCTTGGGAAGGAAGAGCTTGGGGTCGGACCAAGAGAGCAGGTCGGGTCGGGCTTGAGACCAGGTCGGGTTGGAAGTTGACCTAGGACAGCTAGGGGTTGTCTTTTTCCAGCTTAGTTCAGAATTCGGTGTTAGGTACATACACATTGACTGAGATTGCCAGCGAGTATACATGTTTATATGTTGCATTTATTTGGCATTATTATGTGGCATGATGTATGTTTTACCATTTTATATATTCATATATCATGTGCACATACACGTTGAGCCTATACCTTGTTATACCTGATTATAGAGCCGCTCAGCTCTATACTCGATAGTCTGTCACTGAGAGTACCGCGACGGCGGGAACATGTATGTTTGACTACTCTGGTGTACTAGACGAGTTTGGTTGCACCCAGAGGTTGATCCGTGCGGTGGCAGCACTCATGTGGCGCCTGTACTGAGCATGACTTTTCAGATGACCCTTTACCAGTCATCATGTTGCATGCATCATATACATATGTTTACTCATGTCTATGTACTGGGCATTAGCACTCACGTCCTAGTTGTTATCTTGGACACCCATTCCAAGGGGCAGGTCGCAGGATGGATGGAGCCGGTAGTTCGAGGCAGGAGTAGGGAGCCGGAGCTTTTCAGGGGATTTTATACAGCAAGATTTGCTTAGCTGTATAATGGTTACTTTTAAGTTCTTCGATATGGTTGTATCACTATAGATTAAGCCTGGATATGTTTTCCTAAACTGTTATGTAAATTATCGATTATGTTTCCGCACGTTTTTACTCTATTAAGAATTTTGTTGTATTAAGTTTAATGCATGATATTAGTTGCCAGTTAGTAGGTGATTCCATGCAGGGTCACTACATTTTTTGGTATCAGAGCATGCATAGATTTTGGGAATTAGCACTTGGGATTTACTCTAGTCTTAAGTAATAATTGTGCATTTGGGATTTTAATGTGCAATTCTTTTCAGGATATGGCTGACGAGAGTCACGGTAGTGTTGGCCAGGGAGGTGGTCATTATCATCGTCACCATCGCCATCAGGATGATCGACATCGTCCTCATGAGGGTAGACGTCGTTACTCTATCAATAAGTTCATGCAAGTAGGACCGAAACCCTTGTTGGGAGGTGAGAATCCTGAATAGGCAAGAGGTTGGATTTCTAAACTCGAGAGTGCATTTCGAGCTTTCGATTGCACTGAGGAGCAGAAACTAGAAGTTCTAGAATTCATTCTATAGGATCGAGCACGCTTATGGTGGGATGCCAAAGATACTCAGGAACGTACTGAGAGAGGACAGGTGACTTGGGGGGATTTTTGTTAGCAGTTTCAAAAACTGTATTTTCCTCCAGCTGTTCGTCAGGCACGACTTATGGAGTTGCTGACTCTGAGGCAAGGATCAATGACTATTGATCAATATCAGCAAAGATTTTTTGATCTTCTACCTTTTAGTCCTCATATCAATAACAGTGATGCGTCCAAGTATGATATCTTTCTGCAAGGCCTGAATCAAGATATCTACTCACAAGTTGTCGTATGTGATAATCCAACATCTTATGAGACTTTGGTGAACCCTTGCCGTCAAGTGGAGAACAGCAATAGGCAGGCACTGTTGATGATGCCAGGACAGCCTAGTAGATCTCTTGGGCCTAGGGCTCAATCTGTTGTGCAATCTGGACCTATGTCTTCTTCTACTACTACTACTACTTCGTATGGTTCTCGTGGTTCACGAGGTACTTTCCATTTTGGAAAGAAGAAGAAGAAGGAGGAATTTTGCAGCCACTATGGTGGGAAGCATCCTGCGGCTTCGTGTCGGAAGGCTACTGGTGCTTGTTATATTTGTGGTGAGCAGGGACATCTGCGGAGATATTGTCTTCAGCGTATGGGTTCTGCTAGTGGATCGGGATCACAGGTTGGATCTCGGGCTTCTACTTTTCCACGTCAATAGACAGCACCACAGAGTTCTTCTGGTTACCGTCCACAGACTCAAGGGCAGGTATTTGCTGTGTCTCAGGAGCAGGCTACGGAGTGAAGCGATCGCATGTTGGAAGGTACCTTTCTGTTATGTGGTATTCCTGCACTTGTCTTAATTGATACTGGAGCGTCGTATTCCTTTATTTATAGTCTTTTTGTTAAGAGACATAGATTACCTTATGTATCATTAGATATGGATTTAGTTGTATCTACTCCACTGGAGCAGGAGGTAGTAACTAAGCGTCTAGTGATGGGTTGCCTTATAGAGTTTGAGGGTAATGTGTTATCGGCTAATCTGATGATATTAGCGATGGCCGATTTTGATTGTATTTTGGGAATAGATATTCTGACTTTGCATCACGCTACTGTGGATTGTTATCAGCGTTTGGTACAGTTTCATCCGGATGAGGGTGATAGCTGGTAATTTTATGGTGAGGGAGCGACCTCCGATGCCACTTGTATCGGCTCTGAAGGCATGTCATGTCTTGGAGTCAGGTGGGGAGGGCTACCTCATTTATGCAGTTGATATGTCCATGAGTAGTCCGGGTATCGATCAGCTACCGGTTGTCAGCGAGTTTTCTGATGTATTCCCTGATGAGATTCCTGGTTTTCCTCCAGTTCGAGAGGTTAAATTTGGTATTGATCTAGTACCAGGAACTACACCTATATCCCGAGCACCTTATCGTCTAGCACCGTCAGATATGAGGGAATTGAAACAGCAGTTGCAGGATCTGCTTGATAAGGGATATATTCGTCCGAGTGTTTCTCCGTGGGGAGCACCTGTGTTATTTGTCAAGAAGAAGGATGGATCGATGCGATTATGTATTGATTACAGGAAGCTTAATCGTGTCACCGTCAAGAATAAGTATCTTTTGCCACGAATTGATGATCTGTTTGATCAATTACAGGGTACTTCTATTTACTACAAGATAGATCAGAGATTTGGATACCACCAGATGCGGGTACGAGACTCACATATTTCTACGACTGCTTTTAGGACCAGATACGGGCATTATGAATTTTTGGTTATGCCATTTGGTTTGATGAATGCACCAGTAGTCTTTATGAATCTGTTGAATCAGATATTTCGAAAATATCTGGATAGATTTGTCATCGTCTTCATTGATGATATTCTTGTCTATTCTCATGACAAGGATGAGCATCAAAAGCATCTGAGAATTGTTTTACAGACGTTACGAGATAAGCAGTTGTATGCGAAATTGAGCAAATGTGAATTCTGGCTTGATCAGGTAGTGTTTTTCGGTCATGTGATTTCCAGTGAAGGAATATTTGTTGATCCAAGTAAGATAGAGGCAGTGCTGAACTGTTCTCGTCCGACGACTGTTGCTGAGATTCGTAGTTTCTTGGGTCTAGCGGGTTATTACCGTCGGTTCATCGAGAATTTTTCACAATTGGCCAGGCCTTTGACAAAGCTTACATGGAAAGATGTTGCCTTCATATGGTCCTCGGATTGTGAGGAGTCATTTCACGAGCTGCATAGACGTCTTACTACTTCACCTGTGCTAGCTCTACCTTTTGGATCAGGAGGTTATGTTGTCTATACTGATGCCTCTGGTCAGGGGTTGGGATGTGTTCTGACACAGCATGGACACGTTATTGCCTATGCTTCTCGACAGTTGAAGATGCATGAGAATAATTATCCAGTACATGATCTCGATTAGTCGCCATTGTATTTGCACTCAAGATTTGGAGGCATTATCTTTATGGCGAGAAATTTAAGATATTCACGGATCACAAGAGTTTGAAGTATTTATTCACTCAGGCAGAGTTGAATATGCGACAAAGATGCTGGATGGATCTTTTGAAGGATTATGATTGTGAAATCAAATATCATCCAGGTTCTGCTAATCTTACTGCTGATGCCTTGAGTCGGCAGGTGAGATTTTCTGCACTTCAGACTAGTGAAGTATCTCATATGATTCAAGAGTGTTGTTCATTGAGTTTTACGCTCAAGCACAAGAAAGGAAGAAATGGGATTCGATTGTATACTATTCTATCTGAGCCAGCATTGTATTCTCGGATCAGAGATGCTCAGATATCTGATGTTAAGACTCAGCGTTTGGCACGTCTAGCCAATGGATTTAATACATCTGGATTCCATTATCAGGCAGATGGTTTATTATGCTTATCGAATCGAGTGGTTGTACCTGATGTTGCGGAGCTCAGGAACGATATTCTTTCTCAAGCTCACAGGAGTCAATTATCTATTCATCCTGGAAGTATGAAAATGTATAAGAACTTGCGAACTAGATTCTGGTGGAAAGGGATGAAGCGGAGTGTATATCAATTTGTTTCAAGATGTTTGGTTTGTCAACAGGTCAAGGCTGAACACCGACGACCAGGTGGATTGAAAGAGTGGGTGTCCGGTGAGCCAACTTGTGGCTAAGGGCTTTGATGACTCTTTGTATAAACAATCTTTTGTTTAATATAATTTACACTTTTATTAATGGCAATGACTTTATCTTTCTTCATATTGTTATATTGTGATATACTATTGTTGTTTTGATAAAGACCTTG
The DNA here is from genome assembly GCF_033568475.1 of Henckelia pumila. Classification (NCBI taxonomy): domain Eukaryota; kingdom Viridiplantae; phylum Streptophyta; class Magnoliopsida; order Lamiales; family Gesneriaceae; genus Henckelia; species Henckelia pumila. Next base: position 167,032,450 of record NC_133123.1, read on the forward strand.
AATATACTATAGTGTATGTAAGATGTGGTAGAACATGGGGATGTCTATCATGAAACACATCTTATAGTCACTGTATATTCTAAACTGTTCCTAGTCAATTGAGACGTCCGCAAATAAGGATAAAGATCGCTCGAGATTGAGACTAGCATTTGCGATGCCGAGTACCACGTTTCATTGGTAAGGAACATAGAGATGTTCGAAGCATGCAAATGGATATTCATACGATGAATGATCGAACTACCCTATCCGGGCTTTCCAAGTGGTTATCACTTATCGAGTGGATAAAGTCCGTGGTTTTGGTTGTACACCATTAGCCCTTACTACTTGAAACATCATTGAGACTCTATATGCTAGTACTGTGCTTTGACTCGTTTACCGACTCTATTGGGGTCATCAAGTGTCGGGATTGGGTACAGTTACAACACATATAGGAGTCGATGCTTTGTTGTCAAGGATTCACCACATACTTGCGAGTGTGGATATCCTATGCAATCTGAGGAGATATTAGTGTGACGAATCTCTTGCCAGAGTACATGATGTGATTTAAGAAATGGTTTCTTAGTAGCACATGCGATGTCACTATTTGATCTTCAAGATGCATTGCATAGTTATCGAATCTCGAACGACTCTCGATATACCAATGGTTGTTGATTCGATCGGGATATATGGATGAAGGGACCGTACTGTACGCTAACCAAAATCTATTGGTTCTTGCAGGCACTATCAGTGATACCTAGGGAATCATGGGGCGATGTTGCTAGGCGCTCTTACCATGATTCGATGGGCAAGTCGGAAATTGTTGTTCCGAGTCACAAGGAGTTGTGAGCCCACGGCTAGCTGTATCCCTGAACCATTGAGGGTCACACAGAGTAATGAATTTTTAATCCCCGTTGAGATAGTTAAATTTAAAGAGTTAAATTTAATGAACAAGGAAGTTGGACTTCTTATTTAAGAGTAGAGGAGTAAGATTTCCTAAAATGACATAGGGATGGGCATTTTTGGAAATCACTGAATTCGGATTCAGAAAAATTTATCTTGACTTTAAAAGGTGCAGAAATAGTTTCTGTGAACATTGGTAAAATCGGTTTATCAATCAGAGTCACGATGAATTTTATATTAATTTCTGAACATGCGGGCTTTGCTTGTCAGGCTTGAACTTATGACTAATGGGCCCTAAACTGTTAGCAGCCCACATTATAAATAAGTTATTGCAGTACAGAAATTAAAAAACAGAGGTCACAATTTTCGAAAACCCTGGTTTTTCTCTCTAAAAGTGGCCGCCCCCCTCCCCTCTTCTCGGGAAAAATTCAGCCTGTGAATTTTGAATTTACAGTCTGGTTTAACGGATCAAATTCGTTAATTTTCTTCGTAGAAACTTCTGATAGATTTTCTAGTGCAATCTATCAGAGGGATTAAATCTCTGTTCGTGGACCTGATTGAAGAACAGTTCGTCCATCAGTTCCTGGGAGATACAACAAGAGCAGAGCAATCTGTTGGTGTCCATAATCTCGATTCGAGATTGGAGGTAAAAATTTATAATTGTTAATTTTTACACACACAATTTAATCGTAAAGTTTGGATACCCATTATGGAATCGTTCCATATAAAATTTTTAAACTTCCGCTGCACCGGGTATCAATTCTGATTGATCTGATCGCCGTTCTCCAACAGTGGTATCAGAGCCAGGTTGCTCAGATCAAGCGATTAAATTAATCGATTGTACAAAAAATTTTTAGCCTCGATTTTTGAAACAAAATAAATTTTTTAAATTAAAAATTTTTCGGGCAAAAACACGGGCAGCGATTGGATCGCTGCCCGGGGGGCAGCGAGAGTCGCTGCCCCGGGCAGCGCACGGCGGTGCCCAGCGCAGCTCTAGGTGCTGCGCAGGGCAGCGCTAGGTGCTGCGCAGGGCGGCGCACGGCGCTGCCCAGGGCAGCGATCGTCGCTGCCCGGCCCGAGCCCCTTTGGGGCGAGGGCAGCCCGGGAGCGTCCCGGGCGGCCCGCGGAAAAATTAATTTTTAATTCTAAAATTAAAATTTTAATATGTTAAAATTTTATTTTTGGTCCGATCGAAAATTGTTTTTGATTGGTCCACGAGGCATCGGATCGAATTGTTCGAGTCCGAAAATTTTAAAATTGATTTTTGGATAAATTTGAATTTTTGGAAAATTTATAGATTTTATCCGTTAAATCAGATTTTATGAAATTAATTATTTTTGGTACAATTGATGATAAGATATGATCTTATGGAAATATTGAGTAAAATATGATTTTATGTATAAAATTGGATTTTATATGTAAAATATGATTTTATTTGATAAAAAGATAAAATATGATTTTGTATGTAAAATAAGATTTTATATATGGAATATGATTTTATCCTTTTAATTTAAATTTCCATTGCATGTTATCCAATAAATTAATTTTGAATTAAATGTTATTGGATAAGAATGATCGATTACCATGACCAATTTTGTAGGTGTATGTTAGGAATTTACATTTGTTTTTATTGTTGTTGGATTTATTAATGAGCCTGGTTTATGGCCCAATACGAATTGTCATATTTAATAAAAGTGTGCCTGGTTTATGGCCCGTTCCCACCCCTTAAAATGTATCCCCTACTTGTCATGGTTATTTATTGTAAATACATTAGACTTAGTGGGAGATGAAGATTTGAAGACGGAGGTGGGCCCAGCAGACAATAAAGACTGAAGAAATGTAAATTGGAAGCTCAATGTAATAGGATTGCATTGCATACCTGCATATTACCTAGGATTGGACTTAGACTCGTGATTGGCAACCACGGGTCGATTAGAAATGGAATCGATCATCCTATATAATATATGATATTATAGTTGTATGCATGTTTTAGATAAAATTGTATGAATCCCGCAAGCATACAAATTTATAAATGATGAGACAAATTTTCAAAATTAAAATCCCTCATTTTAAATATGATTTAAAATTGATATCAAGATAAATAAAGGAAATTTAAAATTGTTTAAATGTTCCTACCTTCCATCAACGATCAATGTATGAGATGCTACCCGCGGATACGGTCCGGCTCATATTATTGGGGGGGGCCGTTTGTCGGAAAGTTGTACATTGGATCGACACATGTTGTAAGTTGGGTGGAACTCCCATGGGATCGGCTCATATTATTGGGGGATCCACATGGCGACCTCCATCACAACTTAATATTGATGGGTCATCTTGACATGTCACAATAAACGGCGTCATATTATTGGGCCCTTATTGGACATGAGGTAAAAACGTGGAGGTTGCTTTGGAAGCAATTGGGCTCTACCTTTTGAAAATTATGGTTGGCTGATATTATTCGGGACCATAGTTTGTCAATTGGACTCCATGTTCCCACTAAGGAAAACAGTTTCCCATTTTCACTAGAGGGTAGTGAAATCGTTAAAATAGTGGGAGTGAGATTCATAAAATAAATTTCGCCTATTTTATGTCTTAGTAAATTAATTAAACAATCACTGATATTTGTCTGTTTCTTTTCAGTATTTCATAAAGATGAATTCGCGTAATCCACTTTTCTCTATCCTCGAACAAAATAAACTGACTGGCGCAAACTATACGGAATGGTTCCGTAAGTTGAAGATTGTCTTGACCTCGGAGAAGATGCTCTACGTGTTAGAAAAATCTCCTCCGAAGGAAGCACCAGCTGATGTAAGTCCGGAAGAGTTGGCCAAACTTGATACATGGTAGGACCATGATATCAAGGCCAAATGCTATATGCAAGCCTCGATGTCTGATGAACTCCAGAGGCGATTTGAGGACACCGTGAATGCTGCTGACATTCACGTACAACTCAAGGAACTTTTTGGGGCTCAATCGAGAGCTGAAAGGTTCACTACTGTAAAAGAGCTAATGACGTGTCGCATGCGTGAAGGGACTTCGGTCCGTGATCATGGGGTACGAGTGATTTGGCTCATACAGAAGTTGGTAACGCTTGATTTGGTGTTGGAGCATGAACTCAACATGGACTTATTACTTCTATCTCTTCCTTCTTCGTTTGACGGATTTGTGGTGAATTTCAATATGAACAAGATAGAGGCCTCCCTTGAAGAGATGGTCAATATGCTTGTAACATATGAATCCACTTTAAAGAAGGATAAACCGGCTTTCTTGGTGGGCTCCTCTTCTTCTGCTAAGAAGGGGCCAAGTACAAAGGGTAAGAAACGTTCTGCCCCACCCAAGAAAACCGAACCCGAGAAGAAGTACAAGATAAAGGCTTCAAACATGGAAAAGTCCAAGGATGTTTGCCATTACTGCAAGAAGCCCGGTCATTGGAAACGTAACTGCAAGGAATATCTAGAGCAGTTGCGAACTGCGAAGGGTATGTTCTATATTGAAATAAATATTTCACTTAATACTACTTCTTGGGTATTGGATACCGGATGTGGATCTCACATTTGCAATGATTTGCAGGTGATGACAAGAAGTCGTAAGCTTAGAATGGGTGAGACCCAGCTGAGGCTCGAAAATGGTTCCAGAGTTGAAGCCAAAGCTGTAGGAGATGTTTATTTAATTTTGCAGAACGATTTTAAGTTACTTTTGAGAGATGTTTTATTTGTTCCAGATTTGATTAAAAATATTATTTCTGTTTCTATGCTTGATAGAGATGGTTATTCTTGCAATTTTGTGAATGGGATTTGCAATATTTACAAGAATGAATGTTTGATTGAAAATGGACAACTTGAAAACGATCTATATAACTTAAAATTAAAAGACGTTCCAATAAATTATGTTGATAAACCGGTAACAACAAACAAAAGGAAAATCGATAGTCAAAACCCGGCAAACCTTTGGCATGCTAGGCTAGGTCATATTTCCTCAAGGAGGATGAACAAGCTAGTGGGAGAGGGCATGTTTGATATGTATGATATTAACTCTCTACCTACTTGTGAATCCTGCCTGAAAGGAAAAATGACTAAATCTCCTTTTAAGGGGAAACCTGAGCGTAGTCAAAATCTGTTGGATTTGATCCATACAGATGTTTGTGGTCCATTTAGAATTGGTACTAAATTTGGCCACACCTACTTCATTACCTTTACTGATGATTATTCAAGGTATGGGTATTTATATTTAATGAAATATAAGTCTGAAGCATTAGAAAAGTTCAAAGAATTTAAGGCTGAAGTAGAAAACAAGCTAGGTAAAAGTATTAAAGCACTTTGATCGGATCGAGGTGGAGAATACTTAAGTACCGAGTTTTTGGACTATCTGAAAGAGAATGGGATTCTCTCTCAGTGGACTCCTCCTATGACACCTCAGCTAAATGGTGTATCGGAGCGTCGTAATCGAACTTTGTTGGACATGGTTCGATCCATGATGAGCTTCACTGAGCTTCCACCTTCGTTTTGGGGCTACGCGCTTGAAACGGCGGTGTTGTTGTTGAACAACGTCCACACCAAAGAAGTGGACAAAACACCATACGAGTTATGGAATGGCAAAGCTCCTAAGTATTCATACTTGAGGATTTGGGGATGTCCTGCTTACGTGAAGCAGACAGTGGGAGATAAGTTGGATAGTCGATCCACCTTATGTTATTTTGTAGGGTATCTGAAGAATTCAATCGGATATTATTTCTATCATCCTGCTGAAACAAAGGTGTTTGTTTCAAGGAATGCCACCTTCTTGGAGAAGGAGTTCTTATTGGATAAGAAAGGCGAGATGATGGAACTCGAAGAAATTCGAGAAGAACCCTAAATACAAAATAATGATCCTACACCTCAGGAACCATTGATAAACACGCCTATACCTAGAAGATCCGAGAGGACTTCTAGACCTCCTATTCGATATGGTCTTCTTCTTCAAGGGGATCAAGATGAACCCGATGTTGGATGTGATCCAAGAAACTTCAAAGAAGCAATTTCTGATGCGGATTCAAATTTATGGCTTGAAGCTATGCAGTCGGAAATAGATTCGATGCATACAAACCAAGTTTGGTCTTTAGTAGATCCTCCCGATGGAATTGTTCCAATAGGGTGTAAATGGATCTACAAGAGAAAGCTTGGGCCTGATGGTAAGGTATTGACCTACAAGGCGCGATTGGTGGCGAAAGGTTATACTCAAAGACAAGGAGTTGACTATGATGAAACCTTTTCACCAGTTGCAATGTTCAAGTCCATAAGAATCCTTATTGCCATAGCTGCTTGGTATGACTATGAGATATGGCAAATGGATGTGAAGACTGCATTTCTTAATGGAAAAATTAAGGAAGAGATCTATATGACGCAGCCTGAGGGATACACATCCATGGGAAGCGAGCATAAGGTATGCAAGCTTCAGAGATCAATCTATGGTCTAAAACATGCATCAAGAAGTTGGAACCAGAAATTGGATGAAACAATAAAGGATTTTGGTTTCATCAAGAACCCGGAGGAACCATGCGTGTACAAGAAAGTAGTTAAGGATGCTGTGACATTCTTAGTACTTTATGTTGATGACATCCTACTCATTGGGAATGATGTAGGGATGTTGCAGTCAACAAAGATATGGTTATCAGGTAGATTCTCGATGAAGGATTTGGGTGAGGCATCCTATATTCTAGGGATACAGATCTATAGAGATAGATCTAAGAGAATGATAGGACTCACTCAAGCAACCTACATCGACACCATATTGAAAAGGTTTTCAATGGATGGGTCCAAGAGAGGATATCTATCTATGTGTCATGGAGTTTCTCTATCCAAGTCTATGTGTCCCAAGACTGATGAAGAGATAGAGAAAATGACACATGTACCATATGCGTCAACCATAGGTAGTATCATGTATGGGATGATATCTACCAGACCGGATGTAGCATTTGCTCTGAGTGTCACGATCAGATATCAAGCTAATCCCGGTGAAATGCATTGGAAAGCCGTGAAGGACATTCTTAAGTACTTACGAAGGACTAAGAATATGTTCATGGTATATGAAGGAAGAGAACTGAAATTGGAAGGCTATACCGACTCTAGCTTCCAAAGTGACGTGGATGACTGGAAGTCAACCTCTGGATTTGTGTTCATGCTCAATGGCGGTGCTGTCTCTTGGAAGAGTTCCAAGCAGGACACCACAGCGAATTCCACCACTCAGGCAGAATACATTGCAGCATCAGCTACTGCTAAAGAGGCCGTTTGGATAAGGAATTTCGTCCAAGAGTTGGGCGTTATTCCGAAAGTTGTTGGTCCAGTCCCGGTGTACTGTGACAACACGGGTGCCGTTGCTCAGGCAAAGGAACCAAGGTCTCATCAAAGATCCAAACACGTACTTAGGAAATACCACATCATCCGGGAGATCGTGGAAAGAGGAGACATCACTGTCGAAAGAGTGGCCTCTGCAGACAATATCGCTGATCCACTTACTAAGCCCTTGCCAGGACCATTATTTAACAAACATCGCGAAGCAATGGGTCTACGTAATATGACTAGTTGGCTTTAGGGCAAGTGGGAGATTGAAAGAGTGGGTGCCCGGTGAGTCAACTTGTGGCTAAGGGCTTTGATGACTCTTTGTATAAACAATCTTTTGTTTAATATAATTTACACTTTTATTAATGGCAATGACTTTATCTTTCTTCATATTGTTATATTGTGATATACTATTGTTGTTTTGATAAAGACCTTGAATATACTATAGTGTATGTAAGATGTGGTAGAACATGGGGATGTCTATCATGAAACACATCTTATAGTCACTGTATATTCTAAATCGTTCCTAGTCGATTGAGCCGTCCGTTAATAAGGATAAGGATCGCTCGAGATTGAGACTAGCATTTGCGATGCAGAGTACCACGTTTCATTGGTAAGGAACATAGAGATGTTCGAAGCATGCAAATGGATATTCATACGATGAATGATCGAACTACCCTATCCGGGCTTTCCAAGTGGTTATCACTTATCGAGTGGATAAAGTCCGCGGTTTTGGTTGTACACCATTAGTCCTTACTACTTGAAACATCATTGAGACTCTATATGCTAGTACTGTGCTTTGACTCGTTTACCGACTCTATTGGGGTCAGCAGGTGTCGGGATTGGGTACAGTTACAACACATATAGGAGTCGATGCTTTGTTGTCAAGGATTCACCACATACTTGCGAGTGTGGATATCCTATGCAATCTGAGGAGATATTAGTGTGACGAATCTCTGGCCAGAGTACATGATGTGATTTAAGAAATGGTTTCTTAGTAGCACATGCGATGTCACTATTTGATCTTCAAGATGCATTGCATAGTTATCGAATCTCGAACGACTCTCGATATACCAATGGTTGTTGATTCGATCGGGATATATGGATGAAGGGACCGTACTGTACGCTAACCAAAATCTATTGGTTCTTGCAGGCACTATCAGTGATACCTAGGGAATCATGGGGCGATGTTGCTAGGCGCTCTTACCATGATTCGATGGGCAAGTCGGAAATTGTTGTTCCGAGTCACAAGGAGTTGTGAGCCCACGGCTAGCTGTATCCCTGAACCATTGAGGGTCACACAGAGTAATGGATTTTTAATCCCCTTTGAGATAGTTAAATTTAAAGAGTTAAATTTAATGAACAAAGAAGTTGGACTTCTTATTTAAGAGTAGAGGAGTAAGATTTCCTAAAATGACATAGGGATGGGCATTTTTGGAAATCACTGAATTCGGATTCAAAAAAATTTATCTTGACTTTAAAAGGTGCAGAAATGGTTTCTGTGAACATTGGTAAAATCGGTTTATCAATCAGAGTCACGATGAATTTTATATTAATTTCTGAACATGCGGTCTTTGCTTGTCAGGCTTGAACTTATGACTAATGGGCCCTAAACTGTTAGCAGCCCACATTATAAATAAGTTATTGCAGTACAGAAATTAAAAAATAGAGGTCACAATTTTCGAAAACCCTGGTTTACAGTCTGGTTTAACGGATCAAATTCGTTAATTTTCTTCGTAGAAACTTCTGATAGATTTTCTAGTGCAATCTATCAGAGGGATTAAATCTCTGTTCGTGGACCTGATTGAAGAACAGTTCGTCCATCAGTTCCTGAGAGATACAACAAGAGCAGAGCAATCTGTTGGTGTCCATAATCTCGATTCGAGATTGGAGGTAAAAATTTATAATTGTTATTTAATTTTTACACACACAATTTAATCGTAAAGTTTTGATACCCATTATGGAATCGTTCCATATAAAATTTTTAAACTTCCGCTGCACCGGGTATCAATTCTGATTGATCTGATCGCCGTTCTCCAACATGGATTACTGCAGAATCTTGAGATTCCCGAATGGAAGTGGGAGCACATAACTATGGATTTTGTCACCCACTTGCCTATGACTTCGCGTCAGTGTGATGCTATCTGGGTCGTTGTTGACCGTTTGACGAAATCAGCACATTTCATTCCTTACAATCGGGAGTATTCTTATGATTGCATGGCACGCTTATATGTCCAGGAGATAGTGCGATTGTATGGAATTCCAGTGAGCATAGTCAGTGATAGAGACCCGCAATTTACCTCACGTTTCTGGGGTAGTTTTCAGCAGGCGTTGGGTACCACTCTGAGTTTAAGTACTGCATATCATTAGGAGACTGACGAGCAGTCAGAACGGACGATTCGTACGTTGGAGGATATGCTACGTTCTTCTGTCATGGACTTTGGCTTATCTTGGCAAAATCAGTTACCTTTGATCGAATTTGCCTACAATAACAGTTATCATAGTAGTATTTATATGGAACCTTTCGAGGCATTGTATGGTCGACGGTGTCGTACTCCGTTATTCTGGGATGAAATAGGAGAACGACAAGTCGAGGGTCCTGAGTTGGTGCAGCAGATTGTAGACAAGGTAGATTTGATCAAGCGGAGGATCAAAACTGCTCAAGATAGACAAGCCAGTTATGCTAATATTCATCGCAGGCCATTGCAGTTTGAGCCTGGTGAATATTTGTTCTTGCGAGTATCACCTTTCAGGAAGGTGATGAGATTCGGTGTGAAAGGCAAGTTGTCACCTCGTTTCATTGGACCTTTCCAGATACTAGAGAAGATTGGAGAGGTTGCTTATCGTTTGGTGTTACCGCCATCTCTTTCCAGTATACATAATGTTTTTCATGTGTCGTTACTTCGACAGTACATAGCTGATGAATCTCATATTATCCAGCATACTGATATTCAGCTAGAACCAAATCTGTCTTTTGTTGAACGACCACTCCGTATCCTAGACAGGAAGGAGAAAATTCTTCGGAACAAGACTATACCACTTGTGATGGTACAGTGGCAGCGCCGAGGCGTTGAAGAAGCAACTTGGGAAACCGAGAGCCGTATGCAAGCAGAATATCCTGAGTTGTTTGCTTTATACTTTTGATTGCTATGTAAAGATGTAATTACATTTGTTGTAATAAAACATGGTTTAATGTTTCATATTGTTATCTTGATTGGTCTTTAGATTTTATTTCGCGGACGAAATATCTTAAGGTAGAGAGAACGTAGTAACCCAGAGTTCATTTTAAGATAATAATATGTTAAACATGATTAAGGATTACTAATTAAACAAATCAGAGCACAGGTCTGGATCAAGAACACATGACATGAGAATGAGCTAGGGTTGATGGATTTGACCATGGGCTCGGGTCGGTCATGAGTGGCTCGGGTCGGTCATTATTGAGTGGTTAGGGCTCGGTCATGTGTATGTATTTGGCTCGGGTATGGAGCTTGGATTGAGCTCGGGTCTTCCTTTGGGGGCTCAGGTCGGGCATGATGGGAACCCAAGGAGGGTTCGGAATTTAGGGGTTCATCGAAGAAAGGACATAGCTCGGGTCGGGACTTGGGTGCTCAAGAAAATGGAGGGCTTGGACTTAAGATCTCGGCCAAGAGAATGTGTAGCTCGGGTCGGGTCTAGGAGTTCAAAAAAGTATTGTGCAAGGCCAAGGTAGTGTTCGGTCATGGGAAGAGCACATTGTGTTCAGGTCGGGAATGAACACTTGTCAACCAAAATCAGAGCACGTACAAGCCTGAACCCTCAAGGACAGGCAGGCAGGTGTGTGGACGCTTGCATGTGTGACTGCTGGCGCCTAAGCATGAGCTGTCAAAAATGGTAGTGACTCAGCTCAAGCATTTGATACGTGGCGTGCATATAGAAGCTCGGACGTCTCGACCTCAGCTTGAGAATCCCGAACACCCCAGATGTTTGTCTATAAATAGGAGCTGGAGGTTCAGTTATTTTCATACCACTTCCATCTAACTTCATATTTCTGCTCGGGAAAGAGTAGCTTGGGATCTTAGGAAGGAAGAGCTCGGGGTTGGACAAAGAGAGCAGGTCGGGTCGGGCTTGAGACCAGGTCAGGTCGGGAGTTGACCTAGGACATCTAGGGGTTGTCTTTTTCCAACTTAGTTCAGACTTCGGTGTTAGGTACATACACATTGACTGAGATTGCCAGCGAGTATACATGTTTATATGTTGCATTTATTTTGCATTATTATGTGGCATGATGTATGTTTTACCTTTTTATATATTCATATATCATGTGCACATACACGTTGAGCCTATACCTTGTTATACATGATTATAGAGCCGCTCAGCTCTATACTCGATAGTCTGTCACTGAGAGTACCGCGACGGCGGGGACATGTATGTCTGACTACTCTAGTGTACTAGACGAGTTTGGTTGCACCCAGAAGTTGATCCATGCAGTGGCAGCACTCATGTGGCGCCGGTACTGAGCATGACTTTTCAGATGACCCTTTACCAGTCATCATGTTGCATGCATCATATACATATGTTTACTCATGTCTATGTACTAGGCGTTAGCGCTCACGTCCTAGTTGTTATCTTGGACACCCATTCCACGGGGCAGGTCGTAGGATGGACGGAGCCGGTAGTTCGAGGCAGGACAGTGGAGCCGGAGCTTTTCAGGGGATTTTATACAGCAGGATTTTCTTAGCTGTATAATGGTTACTTTTAAGTTCTTCAATATGGTTGTATCACTATAGATTTAAGCCTGGATATGTTTTCCTAAGCTGTTATGTAAATTATGGATTATGTTTCCGTACGTTTTTACTCTGTTAAGAATTTTGCTATATTAAGTTTAATGCATGCTATTAGTTACCAGTTAGTAGGTGATTCCATGCAGCGTCACTACACAGATGGAGTCAATTTCTCATAAACATGTAATAAAAGTTTTTTTTTCCTCTTTTCATTTTTTTTTTTCAAAAAAAAAATGTACCCAAGTGAGTAAATGCTATATCAACAAGATCATCGAGACTCAAGAACCATCAAGTTCCACAAACACCTATTGTCTTGCAATGGTCCAACAGACATCCACAATATCAAATATATCACTACACTTTACTGGTTAAACAAGTGTGTTTGGAATATTCAACAATCAACCTACGGTTTCTCAATCTGACCAAGAGCCAAAATTTTTCAAAAATGTCATTTTCTCAACATAATTTCATCATCATAGGCTAACAATCTCATCCTCAACTCATGCATACGACACAAAAACACACAAACATATTAACGCACACAACTAAAGGAAAAAACGGAACACAAACATATGAAATACTCATGCATGCAAATGAAATACACCCCCCACACTTAAATAAAGCATTGCCCTCAATGCCTCAAACATAAACACAACAAAGAACTAAACATAATGCAATGGAAAAAAAATGAAAAACAGAACTCCCCTGGTCTAGCGGTCGGCGGCGTTCTCCTTGTCAATTTCGGGCGGAGGAACAGGAGCGGCATACTGGAATGGGAAGGGCGGCGGGTATGACAGAGCAGCAAGAACGGCAGTCAAATCAAGGCCAAAATGCAAAGTGAGATTCCTCAATAGTGCATCCACAGCTTGCGAGTTGTGGGCCGCCATAATATTATGTGCATCTTGGTGATGGGTGAAGGCGGTAAGCTCACGGATAGCATCGGCTTGAGAGCGACGAGGAGGCTGATGTGGTCGCAGGGGTTCCGAAGGATGATAAAAATGGTTGTCACGCACAAAGTGCTTAATGCGATAAGCCCTCTTGGCCTCGATAATGGCTGCGTCGATCGCTCACTTAGGTGGCAACCACTCTTCATCGGAATGAATTGAAACCCCGGTGAGTATGCACAAAGCAGTGATGACCATTGGAAAGTAGAGACCCACGGCGGTGGAAGTAATCAACCGGCGAATCTCGCTATGGACTACGCGTCCCATGTTAACTGGCCACCCCATATCAATATCATAAAGGAGGAAAGCACGCTCAAGACTGACTTCGCTAGAATGTAATATCGGCATCAGACGCCGAGTCAGAAAATCATACCATGTGGCAGGAACCACATGCAAATAGCGCTCCTTAAAATTCAATGAAGACACAGGGTCAACCCACGCAGCTCCAGGATAGGCCAGTTGGCCAAGCAACTCTTCCAAATCCGGTTCGAGTTTTATGCTTTGATATAGAGAATCATCGACCTCTGGTATTTCAAACAAGGAATTCAACTCCTCGGAAGTAAAAGAAACCATTTTGCCCCGTACAAATGCCTTACTATCCGTCCTCTCCGCTGCATTAGCATAAAATTCACAGACAATGGGTATGACAGTGGGAGGAGGTTGCTTGCAAAATTTAGCCCAACCTCGTTCTTGAATAAATCTAAAGACTTCACTATCACAAAATTCCAGTTTGAATCCACGCTCGGGAATGGGAGAGCGGTTTACTTTGGCGTGATCGTAGCGATCACGAGCCGCTTGATTGACAAAGTGGCCGACGAGGTTGGCGGAAGAATGAGCCACGGCCGCGCCTTGAGAAGATGACTCGCCTGTAACTTGGTTTCGTTTAGGCCCCAAGTTTAACCACAAAGAGGACACGAATAATAGTAGAGGCAATTCTTCGAACACTTGGCGTGCAAACAAAATTCCGATGGATTCCTAGATATGTGAGATCAATTAGCGAAGACAAGGTCTGGTGGAGGTGCACGGCCAAGGATGATGATTGGAGCCAGAGAGAAAGACGGCGAAACGGCCAGGGCAAAGGGGCAGCATAACAGGGCTGGTGAGAGAGAGGTGGCATGAGCAATTCCCGAAGAAGATGATCGGAGATGATAATGACCGGAGATAGAAGTGTGACCGCCGAGTAATTCCCTGCGATGGAAGATGAAGAAGATGAGGGAAATATAGATGAAGGGTTTTGGGGATTTAGGGATTTAGAGAGAAAGAGGGTGATAGAATGAAAGAGGGGAGAAGGGGATCTGCGATTTAAATTGCGTAATAAACCTCTCGCTCGATCGGTAAAATGTTGCCGATCTAGCAAGAGAAAATACCAAAGTTAGTGCCTCATGAAAAAAAGGCACCCGCTCGATCGGTAAGATGTTACTGATCGAGCGGGTGAAAACATCACAACTTACTGTCCGCAATAAAAATGCTCTTGCTCGATCGGTAGGATGTGACCGATCGAGCGAGACAAAAATCCCATACTTACTGCCTTACTTTAAAAAACACTCCCGCTCGATCGGTAAAGAATAACCGATCGAGCGGACTAAAAATACGCAACTTACTGCCTCACGTAAAAAGACTCCTGCTTGATCGGTAAGATGTGACAGATCGAGCGGGAATAAAAAAAATAAAAATATCTTTGTTTTTTTCTAATTTTCGAAAAACAAAAAAAATTAAAGCAAGGGGGCAATAAAAATGCTAAAATAACAATAAAAATAAGGGAAAGGAAAATGAAGAACATTGGGTTGCCTCCCAGCCAGCGCTAAATTTACAGTCAGTCTATAGCTCGACTGCATGCCGCGAATTACTCGACATTTGGCGGAGCATCTAGAGTGAGATCATGCTCGTCCCCTCCTACATTTGTTTGGACCCCTTCATAGTAGTGTTTAAGTTGGTGACCATTCACCTTGAATGTTTTGTATGTGTCCAAGCTCTGAATTTCGACTGCACCATGGGAAAATACATTAGTGACAACAAACGGACCATTCCAACATGAACGCAACTTACCTGGAAATAACCGAAGTCGTGAGTGATAGAGCAGAACTTTTTGTCCGACTTCGAATTTCCTTCTAGAAATCATCTTGTCGTGGAAGGCCTTTGTCTTGTCCTTGTAAATCTTTGAACTGGCATAAGCATCATTGCGTATCTCTTCTAATTCTTGTAGTTGCAGCTTCCGGTGCACGCCACTCGCATCCATCTGCATGTTAAAGTTTGTGATAGCCCAATAGGCTCTATGCTTCAATTCTACTGGCAGATGGCATGGTTTTCCAAAAATCAGCCGATATGGGGACATTCCAATCGGCGTTTTGAACGCAGTTCTGTATGCCCACAAAGCATCATCCAAGCACAAGCTCTAGTCCTTTCTTGTAGGATTCACGGTCTTTTCTAGGATGGACTTGATCTCTCTATTCGAAACCTCAGCTTGACCATTGGATTGTGGATGGTATGCAGTGGAGATCTTGTGCGTCACATGGTACTTTTTAAGCAAACTAGCCACAGTTTGGTTGCAGAAGTGTGTTCCTCTATCACTAATGATGGCTCGTGGAATCCCAACTTAGAGATAAGATTATGCTTGATAAACTCTTCAACAACTTTAGAATCATCAGTACGGGTGGCCTTTGCTTCAACCCATTTCAAGACATAGTCTACAACAAGTAATATATATATATATCCATACAAACTTGGAAAAGGTCCCATGAATTCGATGTCCCAAACATCAAAGATTTCACAAACTAAAATAGGTTGCTGGCGCATCTCCTTGCGCTGGGATATATTATCTGTCTTCTGGCATTGAGCGCACGACTTACAGAAAATGTAAGCGTCTCGAAATAAGGATGGCTAGAAAAATTCGCAGTCCAACACCTTTCTTGATGTCATTTTTGCTCCAAAATGGTCCCCACACGCATAAGAATGACAAAACGTGAAAATATGGATTACCTTGCTTGCAGGTACACATCGTCGTATGACTTGATCAGAGCAGTGTTTCCACAAGTATGGATCATCCCACACAAAATATTTAGCATCGCTTCTCACTTTGTCCTTTTGTGCCTTGGAAAATTCAGAGGGAAACCATTTAGTAACTAAATAATTTACAATATTTGCATACCAGGATAATTTTGTGCTTGCTGAAAATAGTTGCTCATCAGGGAATTCTTCTCGCAAGCTTAGCTCCTCATCAATATGGACTATACAGCTCAAGTGATCAGCGACGCGATTCTCTGTTCCTCTTTTGTCCTTGATTTCCACATCGAATTCGGTCAAGAGTAGTATCCATCTTATTAGCCTTGATTTTGCCTCCTTCTTCGCCATCAGGAAGCGAAGAGATGCATGGTCAGAATAAACAATGACTTTAGCACCAAGTAAATAAGAGCAAAATTTTTCTAATGCAAAAATAGCAGCCAAGAGCTCCTTTTCAGTGGTGGAGTAGTTCCATTGGGCATCGTTTAGGATACACGAAGCGTAGTAGATAGCATGCGATGCTTTCCCAACTTTTTGGCAAAATTGCGCCCACAGCATAGTCGCTAGCATCACACATAATCTCGAATGGTTTGTTCCAGTCAGACGGTTGGATTATTGGTGCAGATGTCAATGAGTCCTTGAGTTTGTCAAAAGACTTTTTGCATGGTTCATCAAACTCAAACGGGACATCTTTTTGCAACAGTTTTCACATGGGAGATGCGATCTTGGCGAATTCCTGAATGTATCTCCTGTAGAAACCTGCATGGCCAAGAAAAGAACGCACTTTCCGCACATATGTGGGATAAGGGAGAGACTGAATAATATCAATTTTAGCTTTGTCTACCTCTATTCCCTTAGATGAAATGACATGACCCAACACAACACCTTGCCCAACCATAAAATGACACTTTTCAAAATTTCGTACTAGGTTGGTTTTGACACACCTCTTAAGGACAAGAGCAAGGTTGGATAGACAGTTTTCGAATGAATCACCATAGACAGTGAAAGCATCCATAAAAACTTCTAAGATATGCTCAATGAAATCCGAAAAGATACTAACCATACACCGTTGAAAAGTTGCCGGTGCATTAAAATGTCCAAAGGGCATCCGTCGATATGCAAAGGTGCCAAATGGGCAAGTAAACGTCGTCTTCTCTTGATCTTCTAGCGCAATAGCAATCTGAAAATAACCAAAATATCCATCAAGAAAACAATAATAAGGATGACATGCTAAACGTTCAATCATTTGATCAATAAAGGGTAAAGGGAAGTGGTCCTTTCGGGTTCCAGCATTTAATTTTCTATAATCTATACAAACCCTCCACCCATTTTGGATTCGAGTGGGAACCAATTCATCATCCTTGTTCTTCACCACAGTTATCCCGATTTTCTTGGGTACCACTTGGACTGGACTGACCCACTGACTGTCAAAAATCGGCTAAATTCTCTCAATGACTGGCTAAGTCTATCCCCCATACTTAAAATCTTACATTGTCCCCAATGTAAGAAAAAAATGAAAAACAAAAATAAATAAATACTAAAAATGAAAAAAAATACTCCCCTTGGGTTGGCTTGAAAGAGTGGGTGCCCGGTTAGCCAACTTGTGGCTAAGGGCTTTTATGACTCTATGTAAAACAATCTTTTGTTTAATATAATTTACACTTTTATAATGGCATTGACTTTATCTTTCTTCATATTGTTATATTATGATATACTATTGTTGTTTTGATAAAGACCTTGAATATACTATAGTGTATGTAAGATGGGGTAGCACATGGGGATGGCTATCATGAAACACATCTTATAGTCACTGTATATTCTAAACTGTTCCTAGTCAATTGAGACGTCCGCAAATAAGGATAAGGATCGCTCGAGATTGAGACTAGCATTTGCGATGCCGAGTACCACGTTTCATTGGTATAGAACATAGAGATGTTCAAAGCATGCAAATGGATATTCATATGATGAATGATCGAACTACCCTATTCGGACTTTCCAAGTGGTTATCACTTATCGAGTGGATAAAGTCCTCGGTTTTGGTTGTACACCATTAGTCCTTATTACTTGAAACATCATTGAGACTCTATATGCTTGTACTGTACTTTGACTCATTTACCGACTCTATTGGGGTCATCAGGTGTCGGGATTGGGTACAGTTACGACACATATAGGAGTCGATGCTTTGTTGTCAAGGATTCACCACATACTTGCGAGTGTGGATATCCTATGCGATCTGAGGAGATATTAGTGTGACGAATCTATGGCCAGAGTACATGATGTGTTTTAGGTTACTTGGTGTTCCTAGTAACACATGCGATGTCACTAATAGATCTCCAAGATGTTATGCATAGTTATCGAATCTCGAACGACTCTCGATATACCAATGGTTGTTGATTCGATCGGGATATATGGATGAAGGGACCGTACTGTACGCTAACCAAAATCTACTGGTTCTTGCAGGCACTATCAGTAATACCTAGGGAATCATGGGGCGATGTTGCTAGGCGCTCTTACCATGATTCGATGGGTAAGTCGGAAATTGTTGTTCCGAGTCACAAGGAGTTGTGAGCCCATGGCTAGCTGTATTCCTGAACCATTGAGGGTTACACAAGTAATGGATTACTAAAACTCCGTAGAGATAGTTAAATTTAAAGAGTTAAATTTAATGAAAGAGAAGTTGGACTTCTTAACTAAAGGGAGTGGAATTTCCTAAAATGACATAGGGATGGACATTTTTGGAAATCACTGAATTCGGATTCAAAAAAATTATGTTGACTCTAAAAGATGCAGAAATGGTTTCTGTGCACATTGGTGAAATCAGTTTATCAATCGGAGTCACGATGAATTTTATATTAATTTCTGTAACAACAGGCTTGGCTTGTTGGGCTTAAGTTATGGATTGTGGGCTTTAAGGAGTTAGAGTCCTGATACAATTATAACTAGAAATTATCTATAAATATATGTGCAGTGTTCGAAAATTACAAGCAATTCATTATTAGAATTTTTTAAAACACTACAAAATATTTCAAGAGGATTTTCGAAATCTTCTGTCCCTTTCGGAGAAAATTCGGTCTTGTGATTTTTGTGAAAAATTACAATCCGAATTAATAGATCATATCTCTACGCAAACTTCTGATTGATTTCTAGTGCAGTCAATCAGAGGGTTTCTGTTTTCTATTCGTGGACCTTATTCTGGAGAAAGATCGTGACGCCATCAGTTCCCGGGATATACAAGAAGAGCAGATTAAATTCTGTTGGAATCCACAATCAAGCTTTTGCTTGACAAGGTAAAA
Source organism: Henckelia pumila (assembly GCF_033568475.1). Classification (NCBI taxonomy): domain Eukaryota; kingdom Viridiplantae; phylum Streptophyta; class Magnoliopsida; order Lamiales; family Gesneriaceae; genus Henckelia; species Henckelia pumila. The sequence continues at coordinate 167,051,640 of NC_133123.1, forward strand.
TATTTAATAGTGATTATTTGTTTTACTTACACAATTTAATCGTAAAAGTTTTGATACCTAGATATGGAATCGTTCCATATTAATAAAATAAAATTTTTAAACTTCCGCTGCACCGGGTATCAATTCTAATTGATCTGAACACCATTTTCCAACAGTGGTATCAAAGCCAGGTTGCTCAGATCAAACGATTAAATTAATCGATTATACAAAATTTTTAAGCCTCGGTTTTTGAAACAAAACGAAAATTTAAAATTGAATTTTAATGGGCAAATCGGGCAGCGATCGTAGCTGCCCAAGGGGCAGCGACGGGCTGCCCAGCCCGGGCCCTTTTTTGGGGCGCGGGCTGCCCGGGATTGTCCCGGGCAGCCCGGAAAAATTATTTTTTAATTTTTAAAATTTTAATTTTTTGAAATTCTAGTTTTTGATCCGATCGAAAATTGTTTTTGATTGGTTCACGAGGCATCGGATCGAATTGTTCGAGTTCGAAAATTTTAAAATTGATTTTTGGATAAATTTGAATTTTTGGAAAATTTATAAATTTATCCATTAAATTAAATTTTATAAAATTAATTATTTTGGTACAATTGATGATAAGATATGATCTTATGGATGGATAAGATAAAATATGATTTTATCTTTTAAATTATGATGCATTTGCATGTTTATCCAATTATTTAATTATTGAATTAATTAATGGATAAAGGATGATCGATTGCCATGACCAATGTTTTAGGTGTATGTTAGGTGATTTACATTTGTCTTATTGTTGTTGGTGTTTATTAATGGGCTTGGTTTATAGCACAATATGATTGTCATATGTAATAAAAGTGGGCCTGGTTTATGGCCCGTTCCCACCCCTAAAATGTATCCCATATTTGTCATCGAAATTTATTGTAAATTTATTAGACTTAGTGGGAGACAAAGATTTGAAGAAATGGTGGGCCCAGCAGACAATGAAGACCGAAGAAATGTAAATTGGAAGCACAATGTAATAGGATTGCATTGCATACTTACATATCACCTAGGATTGGACTTAGACTCGTGATTGGCAACCACGGGTCGATTAGTTAATGGGATCGATCATCCTTAAATAATATATGATATTACTGATGTATGCATGTTTAGACAAAATTGTATGAATCCCGCAAGCATACATAAATTGCATGATGAGACAAATTTTCAAAATTAAAAATCCCTCATTTTAAATATGATTTAAAATTGATATCAAGATTAATAAAAAGGGAATTTAAATATTGTTTAAATATTCCTACCTTCCATCAACGATCAATGTATGAGATGCTACCCGCGGATACGGTCCGGCTCATATTATTGGGGGGGGCGTTCGTCGGAAAGCTGTACATTGGATCGACACTTGTTGTAAGTTGAGTGGAACTCCCATGGGATTGGCTCATATTATTGGGGAATCCACATGGCGACCGTCCATCACAACTTAATATTGATGGGTTATCTTGACATGTCACAATAAACGGCGTCATATTATTGGGCCCTTATTGGACATGAGGTAAAAACATGGGGGTTACTTTGGAAGTAATTGGGCTCTACCTTTTGAAAATTATGGTTGGCTAATATTATTCGGGATCATAATTTGTCAATTGGACTCCATGTTCTCACTAAGGAAAATAGTTTCTCGTTTTCACTAGAGGGTAGTGAAATCGTTAAAATAGTGGGAGTGTAATTCATAAAATAAAATTTGCCATATTTTATGTCTTAGTAAATTAATTAAACAATCATTGATTATTGTCTGTTTCCTTTTCAGTATACTATTACAATGACTTCACGCAATCCACTGCTTTCAATTCTCGAACAAAACAAATTGACTGGCGCAAACTATACGGAATGGTTCCGTAAGTTGAAAATTATTCTTACTTCGGAAAAAGCTTTCTACGTGTTAGAGAAGCCGCCTCCGAAGGAAGCCCCGGCTAATACAAGTCCGGAAGAGTTGGCCAAACTTGATTTATGGTGGGACCATGATATCAAGGCCAAATGCTACATGCAGGCTTCAATGTCTGATGAACTCAAGAGGCGATTTGAGGATGCCGTGAATGCTGCTGACATACACGTGCACCTCAAGGAACTTTTTGGAGCTCAGTCAAGATCGGAGAGGTATGCCACCATCAGAGAGCTCATGACGAGCCGCATGCGAGATGGGACTTCGGTCCGTGAGCATGGGGTGCGCATGATTGGGCTCATTGAAAAGTTGGTAACACTCGACTTGACTTTGGAGCATGAACTTAGCGCGGACTTGTTGCTTCTATCACTTCCTTCATCGTTTGACGGTTTTGTGATGAACTTCAATATGAACAAGATAGAGGCCACCCTTGAAGAGATGGTCAATATGCTTGTCACATATGAAGCCACACTAAAGAAGGATAAACCGGTACTCTTGGTTGGATCCTCTTCTAACTCTAAGAAAGGACCAAGTGGAAAGGGTAAGAAACGTTCTGCCCCGCCCAAGAAGATTGTACCAAATAAGAAGGGAAAGGCCAAGGCTTCAATTGGGATAAAAGATGAAAACGTTTGCCATTACTACAAGAAACCCGGTCATTGGAAACGTAACTGCAAGGAATACCTCGAACAGTTGCGAACTGCAAAGGGTATGTTTTACATTGAAATAAATGTTTCGCTTAATACTTCTTCTTGGGTATTGGATACTGGATGTGGATCTCACATTTACAATGATTTGCAGGTGATGACAAGAAGTCGTAAGCTAAGGATGGGTGAGACCCAGCTAAGGCTCAGGAATGGTTCTAGAGTCGAAGCCAAAGCTATAGGAGACATTTATTTAGTTTTGCAGAACAATTTTAAGTTATTTTTGAGAGATGTTTTATATGTTCTGGATTTGGTCAAAAACATTATATCTATTTCTATGCTTGATAGAGATGGTTTTTCTTGCAATTTTGTGAATGGGATTTGCAATATTTACAAGAATGAATGTTTGATTGGAAATGGACAACTTGAAAACGATCTATATAGCTTAAAATTAAAAGACGTTCCAATTAATTATGTTGATAAACCGGTAACAACAATTAAAAGAAAGGACTATAGTCAAAACCCGGCAAACCTTTGGCATGCTAGGCTAGGTCATATTTCCTCAAGGAGGATGAACAAGCTAGTGGGAGATGGCATGTTTGATATGTCTGATATTAACTCTCTACCTACTTGTGAGTCCTGCCTAAAGGGAAAAATGACTAAATCTCCTTTCAAAGGGAAACCTGAGCGTAGTCAAAATCTGTTGGATTTGATCCATACAGATGTTTGCGGTCCATTTAGGATTGGTACTAAATGTGGCAACACCTACTTCATTACCTTTACTGATGATCATTCTAGGTATGGGTATTTATATTTAATGAAATATAAGTCTGTAGCATTTGAAAAATTCAAAGAATTCAAGGCTGAAGTAGAAAACAAACTAGGTAAAAGTATTAAGGCACTTCGATCGGATCGAGGTGGAGAATACTTAAGTACCGAGTTTTTGGACTATCTAAAAGAGAATGGGATTCTCTCTCAGTGGACTACTCCTATGACACCTCAGCTTAATGGTGTTTCGGAGCGTCGCAATCGAACTTTGTTAGACATGGTTCGATCCATGATGAGCTTTACTGAGCTCCCACCTTCGTTTTGGGGCTACGCGCTTGAAACGGCGGTATTGTTGTTAAACAACGTCCACACTAAAGCAGTAAATAAAACACCATACGAGTTATGGAATGGCAAAGCTCCTAAGTATTCGTACTTGAGGATTTGGGGATGTCCTGCTTACGTGAAGCAGACAGTGGGAGATAAATTGGATAGTCGATCCACTTTATGTTATTTTGTAGGGTATCCAAAGAATTCAATCGGATATTATTTCTATCATCCTGCTGAAACAAAAGTGTTTGTTTCAAGGAATGCCACCTTCTTGGAGAAGGAGTTCTTATTGGATAAGAAAGGCAAGATGATGGAACTCGAAGAAATTCGAGAAGAACCCGAGATACAAAATAGTGATCCTACACCTCAAGAATCATCACAAGTCATGCCTATTACTAGGAGATCCGAGAGGACTTCTAGGCCTCCTATTAGATATGGTCTTCTTCTTGAAGGGGATCAAAATGAACCCGACATTGGATGTGATCCAACAAACTTCAAGGAAGCAATTTCTGATGCGGATTCGAATTTATGGCTTGAAGCTATGCAATCGGAAATAGACTCGATGCATTCTAACCAAGTTTGGTCTTTAGTAGATCCTCCCGATGGAATTGTTCCAATTGGGTGCAAATGGATCTACAAGAGAAAGCTTGGGCCTGATGGAAAGTTATTGACCTACAAGGCATGATTGGTGGCAAAAGGTTATACTCAAAGACAAGGAGTTGACTATGATGAAACCTTTTCACCAGTCGCAATGTTCAAGTCCATAAGAATCCTTATTGCCATAGCAGCATGGTATGACTATGAGATATGGCAAATGGATGTAAAGACTGCATTTCTTAATGGAAACATTAAGGAAGAGATCTATATGATGCAGCCTGAGGGATACACATCCATGGGAAGCAAGCATAAGGCATGCAAGCTTCAGAGATCAATCTATGATCTCAAACAAGCATCAAGAAGTTGGAACCAGAAATTTGATGAAACAATAAAGGATTTTGGTTTCATCAAGAACCCGGAGGAACCATGCGTGTACAAGAAAGTAGTTAAGAATGCGGTAACATTCTTAGTACTTTATGTTGATGACATCCTAATCATGGGGAATGATGTAGGGATGTTGCAGTCAACAAAGATATGGTTATCAGGTAGATTCTCGATGAAGGATTTAGGTGAGGCATCCTATATTCTATGAATTCAGATCTATAGAGATAGATCTAAAAGAATGATAGGACTCACTCAATCAACCTACATCGACACCATATTGAAAAGGTTTTCTATGGATGAGTCCAAGAGAGGACATCTACCTATGTGTCATGGAGTTTCTCTATCTAAGTCTATGTGTCCCAAAACTGACGAAGAGATAGAGAAGATGACACACGTGCCATATGCGTCAGCCATAGGTAGTATCATGTATGGGATGATATCTACCAGACCGGATGTGGCCTATGCTCTGAGCGTCACGAGCAGATACCAAGCCAATCCCGGTCAAATGCATTGGAAAGCCGTGAAAGATATTCTTAAGTACTTGCGAAGGACTAAGAATTTATTCATGGTTTATGGAGGAAGAGAATTAAAGTTGGAAGGCTATACCGACTCTAGCTTTCAATGTGACGTGGATGACTCGAAATCAACCTCTGGATTTGTATTCGTGCTCAATGGCGGTGCTGTCTCTTGGAAGAGTTCCAAGCAGGACACCATAGCGGATTCCACCACTGAGGCAGAATACATTGCAGCATCAGCTGCTGCTAAAGAGGCGGTTTGGATAAGGAAATTCATCCAAGAGTTGGGTGTAATTCCTGAAGCTATTGGTCTAGTCCCGGTGTACTGTGACAACACGGGTGTCGTTGCTCAGGCAAAGGAACCAAGGTCTCATCAGAAGTCCAAACACGTACTGAGGAAATACCACATCATCCGGGAGATCGTGGAAAGAGGAGACATCAGTGTCGAGAGAGTGGCCTCTACAGACAATATCGCTGATCCGCTTACTAAGCCCATGCCAGGACCATTGTTTGACAAACATCGCGAAGCAATGGGATTACGTAGTATGACTAGTTGGCTTTAGGGCAAGTGAGAGATTGAAAGAGTGGGTGCCCGGTTAGCCAACTTGTGGCTAAGGGCTTTTATGACTCTATGTAAAACAATCTTTTGTTTAATATAATTTACACTTTTATAATGGCATTGACTTTATCTTTCTTCATATTGTTATATTATGATATACTATTGTTGTTTTGATAAAGACCTTGAATATACTATAGTGTATGTAAGATGTGGTAGCACATGGGGATGGCTATCATGAAACACATCTTATAGTCACTGTATATTCTAAACTGTTCCTAGTCAATTGAGCCGTCCGCAAATAAGGATAAGGATCGCTTGAGATTGAAACTAGCATTTGCGATGCCGAGTACCACGTTTCATTGGTATGGAACATAGAGATGTTCAAAGCATGCAAATGGATATTCATATGATGAATGATCGAACTACCCTATTCGGACTTTCCAAGTGGTTATCACTTATCGAGTGGATAAAGTCCGCGGTTTTGGTTGTACACCATTAGTCCTTATTACTTGAAACATCATTGAGACTCTATATGCTAGTACTGTACTTTGACTCGTTTACCGACTCTATTGGGGTCATCAGGTGTCGGGATTGGGTACAGTTACGACACATATAGGAGTCGATGCTTTGTTGTCAAGGATTCACCACATACTTGCGAGTGTGGATATCCTATGCGATCTGAGGAGATATTAGTGTGACGAATCTCTGGCCAGAGTACATGATGTGTTTTAGGTTACTTTGTGTTCCTAGTAACACATGCGATGTCACTAATAGATCTCCAAGATGTTATGTATAGTTATCGAATCTCGAACGACTCTCGATATACCAATGGTTATTGATTTGATCGGGATATATGGATGAAGGGACCGTACTGTACGCTAACCAAAATCTACTGGTTCTTGCAGGAACTATCAGTAATACTTAGGGAATCATGGGGCGATGTTGCTAGGCGCTCTTACCATGATTCGATGGGTAAGTCGAAAATTGTTGTTCCGAGTCACAAGGAGTTGTGAGCCCACGGCTAGCTGTATTCCTGAACCATTAAGGGTTACACAAGTAATGGATTACTAAAACCCCGTAGAGATAGTTAAATTTAAAGAGTTAAATTTAATGAAAGAGAAGTTGGACTTCTTAGTTAAAGGGAGTGGAATTTCCTAAAATGACATAGGGATGGACATTTTTGGAAATCACTGAATTCGGATTCAGAAAAATTATCTTGACTCTAAAAGATGCAGAAATGGTTTCTGTATACATTGGTGAAATCAGTTTATCAATCGGAGTCACGATAAATTTTATATTAATTTCTATAACAACAGGCTTGGCTTGTTGGGTTTAAATTATGGATTGTGGGCTTTAAGGAGTTAGAGTCCTGATACAATTATAACTAGAAATTATCTATAAATATATGTGCAGTGTTCGAAAATTACAAGCAATTCATTATTAGAATTTTCGAAAACACTACAAAATATTTCAAGAGGATTTTCGAAATCTTCTGTCCCTTTCGGAGAAAATTCGGTCTTGTGATTTTTGTGAAAAATTACAATCCGAATTAACAGATCATATCTGTTTATTCTCTACGCAAACTTCTGATTGATTTCTAGTGCAGTCAATCAGAGGGTTTCTGTTTTCTATTCATGGACCTTATTCCGGAGAAAGATCGTAACGCCATCAGTTCCCGGGATATACAAGAAGAGCAGATTAAATTCTGTTGGAGTCCACAATCAAGCTTTTGCTTGACAAGGTAAAATATTTAATAGTGATTATTTGTTTTACTTACACAATTTAATCGTAAAAGTTTTGATACCCAGATATGGAATCGTTTCGTATTAATAAAATAAAATTTTTAAACTTCCGCTGCACCGGATATTAATTCTAATTGATCTGAACACCGTTTTCCAACATGGCTCTCAAGCAGCGCTTGATTTTCAATCTTTAGCTTGACCCTCAGAAGCACTCCTCAAAGAGCGGCTGACGCCCAAAGTAAGTGGCATATGACACCACAAATGGGTTTTTGTTCCATGTGCCCTCAAGCTTGGCTAGATGTATATAAGTTAAGCTCGTTACCTCAACAACACTCCATTGTAGCTTGTAAACATGGGAAGAGAACATCTCTGTGGACTCTCGGACGCCAACATCTTTTGAAACTGGTACTGATGGAAAGAAAGGGTCTTGGGGATGTGTGTATGATAATACTATCGATGAGCTCAAATCGATAGACTCCTGAATTCTGTCATCCTCAAACTCGAGTGGCAAAATATTTCCATCATACCCTATTTCTTCCATAACATCTTTCGAATGCAGTTCAATAAGAAGAGAAGACTCAAATGCCTCTAAATCTTCAACATGATTTGATTCGCACTCCCAATTATCCTGGTTCTCTGAGTCATCATCATCGAACCAAATCAGGTTAGTCACTGCTTGAGTATCTTGCTTCACTTCCTGTTCTCGGTGTTCATGGACAATTGATCTCTTTATATTCTCTATGTACTCCACAAGGTGACATCTAGAATTTTTTAGATCTTCTATAGCTTCCTCAGTTGATGCCACAAGCTTGCTCATAATATCCTCTAGCGGATGTGAGACCAATTTAGAACAACTTCCCTCCTCTTTTGAAGCTCGAATGGTTGGTCTGTAAAATCCGGGTTTGTAAGATCCCAATACCGGTAATAGTCAAATTATGCCATATCATCCAACAGATGCATCAAACTATCATGATCTCGGCAAAATAATGAACTACCGGCTGCGAAAGCTCCATCAATTACCCATCTTCTTATCACTGCATCCAAAACATCAAGAAAAAATGTAAGGGGAGAACAGTAAGAAAATTCATGAAATCGGAAGATGGTCGCTAAATCCTTGAATCTCTCTAATGCTGCGTAGAAAGGCTCTCTGTGTTGCTGGATAAAACTTGTGAATACTTGTCGATTTGACATCTCGAAGTATTACACCACAAAAATTCTTGCAAAAACAGAAAAAAAAATGGTGAAAGAAAAGAAAAAAAAAATAATAATAATAAAAACAAAAACACAATAAATTAAACACCTTCCCCGGCAACGACGCCAAAATTTGGTAGCGCTAAGTCGCGTCATGCCCAAATTACCCAACTCAATCAGATAACCAAGAATATGTAGTAGTGTGAGTAGGGATCGTTCTCACGAGGAAGGGTAAATTTAATGTGTTCTAAATAAAACAAAAGGGGTTTTTGAGTTTTGGAATTAACTACTGAAAATTTAAGCAATTAAAAAAAAATATTATCACTATCATGCAAGATTGAAAATTAAACTGAAGAGATCAAAAAGAAAAAAGCCTTGGTATCAGTCGACTACACCCTTTATATTTATTCATTCAATCATTGATTCCTAAAAATAATTAATCCTATCAAATATTCATCATTGAAAATCAAATTTTTGTTTCACCTTAGTCTTAGTTAATTAGACATCAGCGTTCTAGATTAACCTTTACCAATAAATCAACCCAAATACCAGCGGTCTAGATTTAAATCTAAGGTAGCATTCATATGAGTGAAACTGATGAATCTAGACAACATATGCATCAGCGGATGTATTTAGCCTAGTCAAGAGTTGTTCCTAAGATTTAACAAATTCAACAGCAGAAAATATTAAACGTAGTTTATTCGCAAATTATTTGATTCAAACAATTACGGATTTGAATTCTAATTTAGCTATAGTTTGCATAACCAAATCCTAAGATGGCCAATCCGAAAATTTTGCAAACAAACATGAAATAGAACAGATCAACTATTGATACTCAACAAGGATTAAACCATGAAAATCGAATCTCATGAATAAACAAAATCAAGGGTTTATCTTCCTCAACCAAGTATTAAGGTTTAGCTACAACGATTCATGAAAAAATCAAGAAAAATTCAAAAGAAAGGAAGAAATCTTGATGAAAGTTGAAATACAAAACCTAGCCGCCAAAGAGAGATGCAAAAAGTCTGATAATTCTCTCTGAAAAATGGAATAAAAGCCTAATAAAAGCTAGAGTCCAAAATAAAAGAGTTTCCAAAATTGAAAAATCCTTCCCGAACAGCGACTCTTACTCGATTGGTTAAAGTCTGCCGATCGAGCGAGCAAAAATATAGCATCCTACTGTTTTGCAAAATAAGGCAGCCGCTCGATCGGCAGGATCTTGCAGATCGATAGGTCAAGAATTCCCGAGCCTACTGTCTTCAGATTTACATACTCTACTCGATTGATTAAGTATCGCAGATCGATCAAGCACTTTTATTCAGAATAATTCCAGCATTTTCATTGCTCCAAAGTTCCGTCCATGTATCCGCCAAAACACACAACCTAACCACAAAACCGGGGAACACATCATGCAAACACAGAATATGAAATATGAACAAAATATATAATTAAAACACGTAAACGAATGCAAAACAAAAACAAAATGTCATTAACATATGCAACAAAAACACAATTATCAGTGTGTGCGTGGAATTTTGAGTATTTTTGATATATTTTGATATATTTTGTTATTTTGAGTCTTATAAGTCTATTAGAAAACTTCTAGATGATATCTTTAGTATCTTTTGCATTATTTTTGCATTATCTTTAGGATTTTGAAATTATAATCCAACTAGGAAATCATTAGTTTAGTTCTATTAGGATTTCTAGTTTATTTTTTATATATATTGTAAACTTCATTCATGAGAGACAATTAGAACAATTATGATTTATTGAATTATTGATTTTTATCAATCCTTAAAAATTCTCTCAAGAATTTTTCCAAAGTTTTGCTTTGTTTTTATTAAATCAAATTTATCAAAATGTCAAAACTTTGTGGCGTTTGTCGATTGATTTTTCACTTGGGTTGTTAAAGACAGATTCCTTTGAATGTCCAATTGAATTTTTGATTGTTTTCTTCTCGTGATTATCTGTTGCTAATTTCAAGTAAATTAGAGGTGGATATCCGAAACTTACTTGTTAAAAAGATTGGGACAACATTCAAGAATATTTTTGCTATTGAATTGATGTTACGATTCGTTTATAATCGTGTTTGCTTTTCATGCATCCAAGAATCGCATCAACTAATGTCCTACAAAAATTTACTTATTTGTCGAGTTATTTGCACCAAATACCCCTGTGAAATATTGAAAATGCAAATTTCTCCCATGTGAAATTTTAATAGGCATCTTCAACCCTGACCTTTTACAAAATTAGCACACGCGCCCCTTCATATTAGCGATTGATGCGAACGCGCCCCTCATGCGATTATGTCAATATTTTGATTTTTTTGGCACAAAATACCCACTGTGAAATATTAAAATTACATATTTTACCCCTTGCGAGTATAATTTTTAAATCTATTCAACTAATAAGATCCAATTATAAAATATTTATCAAACATTTACATTTTATGAATTTTTATTTTTATTTAAAATTTATTATTATTAACTAATTTGTTTCTAAAAAAATATTATTGCTATATCTTGATATCATTATTTTATTAAATCACTTTGTATTTCCAATTTTTCCATTAAACATGCATTCATAAACAAGGATTTAAATACATAAACGTACCAAAATATTGAACCAACATGATAAGTTCATGCATATTAATTTTTCAATTTAAGACTATATATGTTGAACCAAAATCTAAATTTTTCGAGAATATGTATTCCAAAATTTGCAGTAAATAATTAAAAAAAATAAAGTGGTTATATAATGATAAAATTTACTGTTAAAATATATTTTTTGTATAACTAATACTAAGATAAAATAACTAATATATTTCATAGTTATTTAATTAAAAATATTATTTATTCAATTAAATATAGAATTAATAGTAAATTTTATCATAATATAAACATTTTAATTTTTTTATTATTTATTGCAAATTGTTCAATGCATCTTTTCAAAAATTTAGATTTTGGTTCAATAATATATAGTCCTAAATCAAAAAATTAATATGCTTGAACTTAAAATTTAATTAATTAAATATTTTTGTATTTTTATGTATTTAAATCCTTGTTTATGAATGAATATTTAATGAAAAATTTGGAAGCACGAAGTAAGTTTAATAAAATAATGATATCAAGATAAAGTAATAATATTTTTTTTAGAAACAAATTAATTAATAATAATAAATTTAAAATAAAAATAAAAATAAAAATTCATAAAATGTAAATGTAAATGTTTGATAAATATTTAATAATTGGATCTTATGGATTAAAAAGATTTAAAAATTATACAATCAAGGGGTCAAATATGCAATTTTAATATTTCACAGGGGTATTTGGTGCCCAAAATACAAAATGTTTGTCCAGTCGCATGAGGGACGCGTGTGCAACAATCGCTCATATAAAAGGGCAAGTGTGCTAATTTTATAAAAGATCAGGGTTGAAGAGACCTATTAAAATTTCACAAAGGAGAAGTGTGCATTTTCAATATTTGACAAGGGTGTTTAGTGCAAATAACTCCTTATTTGTCTCTGTAAAAACGTCCTATGTGTTATACATATTTACGTTATATCGCTATGCATATTTATTAGGAATACATGAGAAAAAGAATAAAAAAACAAAGTCGTTGATTCACAATTTTAAAATTTTACCTTTTTATTCACTATTTTAGATAGGTAATAATAATAATAATAATAATAATAATAATAATAATAATAATAATAATAATAATATGCTTTAAAAAATTAATAATAATAATCTATATAATATTATAATACAAGAGAGTTACATAAAAACCGTTTTGGTCAATTTAATGATTATACAAAAATAACCCTACTATTTTCACTAAAATTAGAAATACATAAAAGACAAAATTTGAAGATCACTACCCCACTTTCTCAACTATTTCATCATATTTTTTTAACCACCCATGTTGCAATAGTGATAAACAAATCATATTAATTAAAAAAATATACTCTATAAATTATATATACTATTTTTATATTGTATCATACGCGCAACGCATATGCGTTTCTACTAATAATAATAATAAATAGAGAATAGATAATAGAAATAGATAGATTTGTTATCGTAGCATTAGCATTAGTAGTAATAATAAGCTGATCTTGGTCTGTCCGATGTCCAAACGTACAATTGTAATTATCTTTTTATTAGTAAATTTTATTTCCTGATAAAAATAATAATAAGACGAATTTGAGATTGTGAGATCTTGTCTCAAGATTGTTCCCAATAAAACAACACAACTGTGTAAACTAGCTTCCTGTTAGAATCACCAATCCACAAAGTATAAAAACAATATGAAAAAAACTCAAGCATAGCAGAATGTGAACCACGCACATTTCGGTGCCCCTTCCGAACTTTAACCCTCCTAATACAATTTTACCATAATAAGAGGTTTCTGCACAACACCGTGTTCCTGTTCTAAACCACCCTCTTCTGCAAATAAAGCAGTTCTCAGTCAGGCTGCCCAACAGTTAAAATTCACTGCCAAAAGGCTTCGCACGTGCAGTGTGCGAACGATTGAGCACATCAAGGGAACTTGTACTCGAGCACATCCCTTATGTTTAGCCGAATGGAAGGCCCCATTGATGAGCATATATGGGCAGTTCTCCAGTATACTCCTTTTGCGCCCGATGGCTTGTTTGCTTCTACAGATCTCTGCATGAGTAAAAGGATTGATACAACACATTTTATAAGGTCAGAAGCAGAATAGTAAAGAACAAGAAAATGGAAGGGAATTCTGTAACTTACCACTGTCGCGAGTAAGTTTATAATTAGATCTTCATCCGAAAAACTCGTCTTCCCATAAGGTATGTGAACAATCCCAGTTTTATCAGCTCGATACTCGACTTTCCCTTTCTTGAATTCCTCGATGGCCTGCATTTGGCCCATATTGTACTTGTTTCAAAATTTTGAAAGGAATCTACTGACATTAAATGCATATCTGCGGCCTAAGATGGAGCACAGATTTCGATCTTGATAATAAACGGTGCAAAAATATTTAGCCACCAGAGATCACATAAAAAGGAAAAAAAAACAGTAGAGTTGAGACACCACCTGTGGTATGTTTGTAGTCACAGTACCAGCTTTTGGATTTGGCATTAGTCCTCGCGGTCCAAGAATTTTTCCTAGAATGGCAGCCTGATGCATGTTATTAAGTCAGGTTTTTGATTTATATAATAGAACCAAGCCCAAACATTATTTCAAGCAAGAGAAGATGAGCAAATCATGCTTTAAAACTGTCTTTTCAGCTAAAATAACTTTATTTCAAGCAAGAAAAGATGTTCAAACTTTAATATAGGCTTTCAACTCAAATAATTTTGTCAAAATCCCCAACTCTGATAAATATACTAATAATTAAGGGTGAAATGTAACGACAGAAGGAATTTGAGGATGTTATATCTTTATGTGAAGATGAACGACCATAAACATTCTTGTCGTGATGGAAATTTTTAGACCTTAATGTATGAGGATAAAATATTGAAATATCAGAAAAGAGAAGTGGAAAACCTTCAGTCTAAATTACAAAAAGCAACGCCAAAAGGAGAAGAATACCTTAGGCATCATATCTGGTGTTGCAATTAACTTATCAAAATCCATGAATCCTCCCTTTATCTGTTCAATCAAATCCTCTCCACCAACTAGATCGGCTCCTGCATTCTTTGCCTCGTCAAACTTTTCACCTACAGAAATAATTCTTTATCCCCTGAATTTCATTCTGAACAAAACATAAAGTAATAATTTTTGGCATTATGCATCAAATTACCTTGCGTAAGAACAGCAACTTTTATAGTTTGACCAGTCCCCTTAGGCAAATTTACCTACAATAGATAGTTTCACATCAGCGTTGATGGGATGATCATAGGTTGACACCAAACTCACAACTAAATACCAATATATCATACGTACAGTTGCCCTCAGCTGTTGATCATTATACTTTGGATCAATATTGAGGCGGAAATGGGCTTCAGTTGTTTCTGTGAACTTTGTATTAGCTGTTTGCTTCAGCAATGATATTGCTGTTTTTAGGTCATATTCCTGTTTGTTTTCTCTCAACTTTTGAATTTCCAGAAATCTCTTTGATCTTGTCTGTTGATCCGAACAAAAGGAAAGTTATTTCACCATCTAATAAGTTTTAAAAAATAATTGGTGGCAATCGAGAAGTTCAGAGTGCTTAAAACCTCCAAAGATCACAAGAACACTAATGGTCAACAAATCCACCCTTCCTACTGCATCCCTGTCTAGAACAAAAGTCTCTCCAATAACGTAATTAATATATAAATGATCTGTTCTTCTTAACAATAAATCCTCACCAAAGATGATCGCAGAACACTTAACGCTACAAAGGTCAAAAAAGTGAAAAGACATACAAATTACTATCAATCAGCTGATACTATAGTGGTGGCTCCATTCCTCCATTGGACATTGTTGGAGAACAATATTGGGGATGCATGCAAAACTCCATGCGACTAGCAAATATACATGACATAAAGCAAGAGTCTGCAAAGACTTTTCAAGTTTTATGCACAAAAGGTAATGTAAATCCAACCGATTCATTGAGTCACGGAATCTAAAAATTTTATGACATTAAAACGGAAGTTTGTGCATCATCTAAATGCACTTGGAAGGATCTATAAAAAATTTATTCAGGATACCAAGAAAAAATAGCGATTATTACCGAGTATTCATCCAATGTATTGGATAATATACAGCAGAAAGAACAGCAGATATACACGAGCATACTGTGCCTCATTACTAAACCTCATAATAAGATGAACTATAAAATAACCCCCTTATATCAGATGCGACTAACAACAGAGATCCATCAGCATATCGCACCTCATTTTTAGAACAATATTTATTCCTTAATCCCTATATCAAAATAATTTTGGCAGAGCATCGCGGATAGGCAGCAAAAAAAAATTCCAAGAAAGTGTCTAATGAGGAATAAACTCATCCATTAGTCTTTATCTCATTCTTCTGACAAAAAGAAAAAAAAAACACAGAGAGAGGTATGATTTTATTCCGCAACATGATTAAAAAGTAAATTAGATTTTACAAAAAGAAAAGAAAAAAACTCTGCCGCACAAATAAGCAAGACACAAACTGGAAAACGGCAACATACACAAAAAAGAAAGAGTTTCTCCAAGGTAAAAATAAAAAATAAAAAAACCAAACGATGCAATTTACACAATCAAAAGAAATCCAACCCAATAACAAGGAAATACACCAAAAACTTGCAATTTCGAAATGAATTTCATGCAAGAAGGCGTCATAGTTTCGCCAGAGATCAAAAGAACAAGCATAAATTCAATATATAACCACTTAAGAGTTATGAGCTTTAATCAAAATTCTGCAAAATGTAAAATAAAAAACAAAGGAAAATGAACAAACATAAACTAAACCCCCCAAGCATACCCTGTCCCTTTTTAAAGGCAACGCAGCCTTTCCTTTCTTGGGCTTCGTCGCAACAGCCACAGCAGCGACACCGTCATCATCTTCCTGCTCTTGTAAACCATCTTCATCCACCTCGGTATCAGCAGTCAAAGAAGCAGCGGCCACCACCATTGATTTAGATAAGCGCCCATTTTCAATCCTGCCACACTGCAGGACCAATGGACGGATGGAAAGAGTTTGAGTCGAAGCAAAGAAGATGGGCTTCGGTTTGAAGAAGATAGCATAAGTCGCGGCGGCGTTGTGGGTGTGCTCTTGGGTCGGCGGTGAAAGCGTGGATGGAGCAACTGAGCATGCCATGGTTGGAGGAAGGTTGGATTTTGTGGATGGGAATATGTATGTAGATGTGCGATGGGATAGATGATACATCATTACACGAGCTGTGTTAAATATGAAATCCCATTAGCAAACTCAAATTATTTCTAGGTCCTTGTTTTACAGTTTATATGTTTCCACTCCCGTCACGTGTGTTTGAACTCCTTAATTGAAATTAAGAGCCAGATTTTCTAGAGTATTTTAAAATAAGTGTTTTTTTAAGTTATAATTTTTGACTTTTGAAAAAGCTCTTTTTTTTACTTAAAAAAGTGATTTTTAAGCACTTATTTGGTCATCCAAACACCATATTAACTGAAAAAAAACTTTTTTAAAAAAAGTGCTTTTTTGGTT
The DNA here is from genome assembly GCF_033568475.1 of Henckelia pumila. Taxonomy (NCBI): domain Eukaryota; kingdom Viridiplantae; phylum Streptophyta; class Magnoliopsida; order Lamiales; family Gesneriaceae; genus Henckelia; species Henckelia pumila. The sequence continues at coordinate 167,068,408 of NC_133123.1, forward strand.
TGACTTTTGTAACCAAACGGGGCCTAAATTACAAAATTTTCCTCAACTTCAAATGAAACCTAAAAATATCCATTTGAACAATAAATTTATAATTAATAATAGTTCTTTTCTCTTTTCAATCCAACGTTTCCCCAATCTTTTTTCTCATTGAAGCCTTACACATAAATCAACAACGATCTACACATTTGTGTCGACATTTGGTGCAACAAATTGAGGCGAAAGAAGTTTAGAGCCAAGAAGCATTAGATTTTGAATTATTTGCGAAAGAACAGAATCGAACCAACAAGTTTAAGGTATAATTTTTTAAAAAAAATTAAGAATTTTTTTATATCAAATTCCGTCTCGATGAATTTTTTTTTTTTCAATTGAGCTATTCTTTGAGGGTTGTCTATTTGTTTATGCTGTGTTGTGGTTATGTTGTGGTTATGTTGAAGTTCCATTTATATAAATTTGATAGATAATATTTAAGTTTTATACATATGAGTGGGTCTGTGTTCATTTCAACACATTGTGAAGTGCTAATAAGCAGCGCTTACTTCAAGCGCAGTAGCGCTAGAAATCTCATAGCAGCGCTACTTAAAGCACTGTAGCGCTTGCTCCCCTTTCTCTCTTGCGCGCAGTAGCTCTTCCGGATGCGCAGAAGCATGGGTTTTTAAGACTTTGATTTCATTTTCGGATTTATTTTAATATTTGATGTTTAAGGTTGTAACACTGATTACTTTTTTTCTGTTTGGATCTGCAAATTAAAAATTGGGTTTTTTTTTGTTTGTTTTTACGACATTGTTTTTATTTTCAGATATCAGTGTATTTCGTATCTGCTAGCTGAAGAATTAATTTAATTCGTTGTATTTTATGTCATTTTTTAAAATATTTTATAAACTGGATATTTTTGTTTCATTAGTTTTTTTCTTTCGGATGAGGATTTTATAACCATTAGCTGATCAATTTATGGGCTTTTTGATTTTTTCGATGAATTGAGTTTCCAATAGAACATGTACAAGAAATTATTTTTTCAGAACAAGAAATTGAGGACCACCATCTCTCGGACAACGAAGAGAACAAAGAAACTGAGAGAACAACAAAGAAAAGAACAAGTACTCGTCTTATTCGTACCTTTTCTCAATATTTGTTTTTCCTATTCCGAAATTCACCAAATACACTTAAGTTCTGTGATTGTACTCTAAAAAATGTGTCTTATTCGTACCTTTTCTCGATCTCTGGATGGCATTGAAGGCTATGACAGTGATATGTTTCTCTTCGAGAATCAATCCTTGATTGGAATGATAGGTTGTATCTTTTAGTTAGTGATTAGTGAAAGCTTGAATATTAGCCTGAAAATCCAGAGACTTTCAGGTAACACCAGCTGTTTTATTTATGTTGATAAATGGATTTTACGGAAAATTGTGGAATCTGATGTATATTGTTATATTTAAGGATTTTGTTTCTAGGTTTGGAATGTCATTCGAGCTCGTGCTGGAATGCTCATCATTTGTAACATATTTTCTGACCGACACATAGTATTTAGATAATGAAAATTAAGTTTTTTCTGTTTTAATTTAAGCAAATGGATGCTTGTTTAATTTTTCTGATTAGAACATGAATATTGGATTTTTTTGCTTCTTTTTTATTTGATGTCTATATGATTGGAACTTTAATGCTTTGAACTTGATACCCAATCAAGTGGCCTCGAGGATCTTGAAATTCTTGCCAGAGAGACTGCACGTATGCATTCTATCCACGATCTTTATTAGTTAACCTCTTCAATGTCCAACTCCTATAAAATAAAAGAAAGGGAAAAGGAACTTGTAATTTACAATGGACATAATAATATGGATTTAAGATATCTTATCTCCATTACTGATCTTGTGATATTTGTTGAAAAAGTGAGATTTGCAAAAGTTTTCCTTTTTTCTCTTCAAAATAGTGGTTTGGAGGTCTCGTGTCTTATCCTTTGCCTCTAAATAAGATGGTATTTTTTGGGCAGAACCTTCGCATTTTTATGAATTGAAATTTCTTTATGGATCGCCTAGAAAAGGAAAATGATTGATTTAATGATACGCAAAAGGAGTTTTTCACTTTAAAACCGGAATTTGTTGAAGCATATTAAAGCCGGATCTTCTTGAAAGGAATACTAATAACCTGATATTCCATTCAGTCGTTGTAGCTGTGAAAAAGTGTTGATGGAGATGATGATGATGATGAATTTGATATGGAACATGTAAAATATTTGTGAATGGTTTAAGTTTAGGTACCTTGTAGGGTGGACTTGGGGGTACTGGTTCTGTGTGGGTGTTGTTGATGGTTGAAGAAAGTGCAAGCTTTTCTGAATGTTTCAATGTCCTTGGTGTCATAAGCACTGTTATCTTGTTTGCTGATTTCTTGGCACTCCATTTTCTTCCGGATATATTCATATGCTGTTCTCTAGCATGACTAGATATGCAGCTATTTTGTAATTGAATTTTCCTTTTATGCAGTTAGTGTAAGTGATATAGAAGGACTTTGTGACTCGAATTTTGTCCAAGTCTTTGCCTCTTTGGAAACCAAGATATCCACAATATAGTTAATATATGAATGTTTGCTTGGACTGTGACTGTAAATTGATACAGATTTTGAACTCAATTCTGGTCATGTCATTGATTTTTATGCACATCTTTTCCAATTGAAGATAATACAGAATCTTGAATCCTGGTTGCACTTTAAATGGATGACTTACTTATTTCCAGGAGAGGAAGATTTTACTGGATAAAAAATGGGGCACATTCTGCAAGACTATCTGTATCTGAGGTGTTTTGTATCTTGTGTGAGCATTTTAGTAATTCTTTTATTTACGTTAGGGAAAGTTAGCACATGACCACTATATTTCACCCTTTCTCTTCTTGGTTTTCATTTCCTAAAATCAATCTATTCTGGTTATTTTTAAGGTGTGAATAACATTATGATTATTTTACCTTCATATTATAATATACCAACTCAATATATAGTGCTATTTCATGTTGTTTTATGGAAACTTATTACATATATCATTTCCTGCAGGACTTGTCGGCAAGATAACTTTATCATGTTGCAATGAGGTGCGAATCTATTTGTCATTTTTGTTTCTGTAGAGTATATAACAACATAAAAAGTATTTAACCCATTTTTCTTACATTTGTAGGATCTATTGGAAACAGAAAAGTTATTTGCAAGGCAAGTTTTTGTTTCTAGCTCCGATCGACTCAAGTAGAAATAGGAAGTATGTTAGCATTGTTATCTTAATTTATTGTCTTGTGTCATTGATATACATTCTACAAAATTTGAGTAGATTGAAAGTCTACATATGTTCATTTGTATTTAGTTTATGAGAGATTTTGTATCATGTTTTTGTATGTTGGTAGGATGAGCAAATAAGCTAAATTATTTACTTTATATATATTAGAGCCAAGCTTGTGTTCAATTTGTGTAAAGATCTTTTTTTTTTTGTTTTTATGAATGAAATATGAATATTTTGTTTAGTTTTCATTTTTTTGGTTGAATTTTTTGTTACATTTGAATCATAGAACATTATTAATTATCAATAATAATGAATCATAGAGCGTACCAACACTTTTTGCAGCGCGCATTTGTAGGTTGCGAATACTATACGCAGTGTTCACTGTGCACTGTGGATGTTTCTTTCCGCAGCACGTAAAGCGCTCTGCAGATATAAGTATCAGAAGCGTACAATGCGCGCTGCGGAAGTTACTTTCAGCAGCGCGCAATTGTGGGCTGCGGATATAAGTTTCGACAGCGTACAATACGCGCTGCGGATGTTACTTTCCGCAGTGCGCAATGCGAGCTGTCAAAAACTCCTGTTATCAACAACTTTGATTTGTGAAGCATGCACTGCATGCTGCGGAAAACTGTTTTTGTTGTAGTGATAGATCTTGTTTCTTTCTTCTATTTTCTTCAATGGCTTCATTCTCTTGGACTTTCGTCAACTCTAGAACATTGAAACAACCTCATTGGTCTTCAAAAGATCCAACTCCATCTTGATAATTTGTCATCAAAGTTTGAAGTGTATCCTTAAAATTTTTAGCTCGACCTCTAGTAGTTTGTCTTCTCATCAACTCCAATGGATCCTTAGTCGCTTGATCAACATGCGAGCCATCCAAAATCGCATCATCCTCCCTTTCTTGAAAATGATTTGTCCTCAAATCTCGATCATCACCTACATCAAACAACGACAAGTCAGAAACATTAAAAGTTGTACTCACATTTTACTCACCTGGCAAGTCTAATTTGTATACGTTATCATAGATCCGCTTTAAGACTTGGAAAGGTCCACCACCTCTAAGAAATAACTTAGAACGCCGCTTTTTCGGGAATCGTTCTTTCCTCAAGTGCAACCATATCCAATCTCCTGGTTCATACACAACTTTATTTTTACCTTTGTTTGCTTGATTTGTGAAACATCCTAAAACTCCTACTGAATTTTTTTTTTTTTTAACAAAACTCTCTGATAATAAAATAATGAATATAAATATATATATGCCCATACATATATATATATCATACTTAAAAATAACTTTACTTAATTTAAAATACATAAACACAATAAATACAATAAAAGTACACACATTCAATTAAATACTTAAAATTAATTACTAAATAATCATTTATAAATATTCCATAATAAAATTCCTAAATAATATTTCTTTCACAAATATTCAGGAAAACTTAGAAAATAAATACTTTAATCTAAAATTCATGCATATACTGAAAATCTATAATAATAAAACATATGCGGAAATAAATGTTCTAGTCTCAACATAAAATTCATCTTAGAGCAATGGTCACGGGTTCTAGCCGCCTGGATACTCATACGCCCTCGCCGCCAGTCGGAAAAACATTAACTTCATTAACATTCTGCTCACCTGCACCATTTAAATCTAGTGAGCCTAGAGGCTCGGCACGTTCTATCTTTACATAACAAAATGAAACCACACACAAGCACATATCATATAAAATACGTGAATATAAATATACGTGCATGATCTTAAAATTATATGCATATAAACATGAAATAAAAATAATTATATTGATTTATCATAATGCTAAACATGTATCATCATACTTAATAAATCTCATAAAATAACTTATCATGATTTCTTAGTTCTCAACAGGTTGTATCCATGTCGGTGGCATCATACTAAGCGATTGATCAATCTTAAACCAACGTACGCGGCGGTGGGGTTTCCACCTCTGTGCTGCCACTTCACCAGCCCTCTCAGCTGGATCCATAAGCTCATCATACTTATACATCATTAGGAAGGTCACCGGGCTCAGGTATCCCGGCCTCCAACCACATTACTTTCCACCTTCACTTCAACTTCCATAAAAATATTTTTCATAACATGCTCTTAAACTTATCATGAAAATTCTTAATGATACATGAACATAAAAATTCTCATTATTTCTTTATTTTCATGAAAATTTGCCGTAGATATATATTTAATTTATTTTTTTAAAAATCACACTTATATATCTAATAAAAATGCATGTATGAATTAAATATATATTTACGGACATTTATTTTCTAAGGGCTTGTTCGAGCTGCTGACCACTAGACTTAAAACTCAAAAATTCTTAGACTGGCCCAAAAACCAAAAGCCCAACCTGACCTGACCCATTAAACTTCATGGGCCCCCAGGCCCATGAGAAACTAATGAGCTTGCTTAAAACATAATTTAAGCTCATTAACTAATTAACTTAAAATTTAATTAATAAAAATATTATTTAACCATTAATTATAAACTAGGCCGATAAAATTATTAAACCCGACTCAACTTGGCCAAATAATTCTCATGGATCACACGGTCCATGACAAATTAGTGGGCTCACCTCTATAATTAATAAAACACATTAAATTAGTCCAATTAATTAACTAAGTCAAGCCCAAACCCATTAATTATTAACTAAAACTCTTAATTAATTAAATTAAAAATACCCAAGCCCAAATAATAAAAATTTAGACTCGGACTAAAATTAAATTTGACCCATCAAGACGTGACCCGACCCAAACCCAGATCCAAAACCCAAGCCCGGCCCACTTAAAGACCCATAACCCGAATTAATAAATAAAAGAAACCCACATTCCCAACCCACGTACAGACTCCCCCCCTTCTCTTTACTATCGGCCGTGTAGCAGCAGGCTTTATGCCCTGCTGCCGGCCAGCTCCGGCCGTCGAATGGCCGGAGCTCCACCGCCCAGACGTAGCCCACGTCTGGACGGTTCCAACGAGTCATGCCTCGCTTTGAACCGATACTTATACAGCCTTAGCGAACCACGTTTTCGGGAATCCCGAAACTGCCGCGCAACCTGTGCAGTCCACAATCCTTGGACTTTCTGACCAGCTCCGGCCACTAACGGTCGGAGCTCCGACACCTAGACCACCCCAGGGTCTAGGTGCAAACCCATGGACCAGGCCTGGCTCGAGCCCAGACCCTGCAAGAAGAGGCCGAACCCTTCTTCCTCCTACATGCCTGTGCGGCAGTACACCCCGACCCCCATCCGCTCAGCAGCTTTTCCAACCACTCCCATGACTGAAACCCATGCCAAACCAACCTTAAGGACTCTAGTTACAACCCCAAACCATGGTGCAGCAATTCGAACAGTCCCTAGCCATGTAACATGCCCAAAACCGAGCCATATACATAAAAACGTGAAAAACAAGCATGAACTATGAAGAATGTCATTCAAATCTGAAACACATGCAATAATCTCATCATTTATCTTAAAAACAGTTTAATATGATCTAAACGGTATTCAAGAATGGAAATCAAACGTGCCTTATTGAAGATTTGGACCAAAACAAAGAAATCAACGCGTATCGGGCTCGCCGGGACGAACGGCTTGAAAATCCTTGCCGAAAAACTTCAAGAAAATTGTGTGTGATGCGTTCTTGACGATGGAAAATTTTCTGAAGATTTATGGAGGCGGCTAAGAGAGTTTTGGCGTGAGATAGGGATAGAGTTTTAGGGAGAATAATTTAGGTTAAAAAAAATTAAATTACACTAATTAAGCTAAGTAGATAATTATACCATAAAATATATTTAAAACTCATAAATAAAAAATATAGATTAGGTAACATAATGAAAATCCCGTAATAATAATTAAATGTAATTTTAAAAGTTATTAAAAGTCATTAAAATGACTTATTTTGGATAAAAATGGACACATAAATATACATATATATAAATACTATAATTTTCTTGAAATCTAACCTTAAAATAATATTTTAAGGCTCTTAAAAATCTCATAAAACATTTTGGGTGAAAACAACATCTCGTCTGTCCACGGTCCCGCCTACGCGATCATAAAATAAACTTTCTCAAATAAATTCATAAATCACATCATACAGATTTAAATCCCGAAACAATATTTAAAACATGCAAATAAATCAATTAATTTAAATAATCACTCATAAAAACAATTTAACACATTTTCACATTATTATAAAATTATAAAATCCCCTAGTTATGCATGCAAATTTACGTAGCAAATTTCCGGACGTTACAATTCTCTCCCCCTTAAATGGAATTTCGTCCTCAAAATTTGATTTAACTTAGTCGTCTAATAACACATGACTAAAATTTTTCAAAACTAATTTTCAAACTTAAATCCCAAAAACATAACTTAATTTATATATCTAAAATTCAACTTAAATCTCAAAAAAATTCTAACTTGTCAAACTTAAATCTAAAATCCTAACTTAATCTACAAATCTAAGTGTCAAACTTACGTCTCATAAATTATCAAACTTAATTTTCTAAACATATATCATTCTAGTCATCCTGGTGTGTAACGCGTCTCAGAGGCATACTCTAATTTCCATAAATTCTCTACGTAACTGCATTGCTTAACTAAGTATTTTTAACTTTAATACTGTCATAACTTAAAATTCTCATTTTCATAAATCATTAAAACAAAAATCATGTGTCCCATGCATAAAACATAATTTAAAACATTTAAAACTTACAGACTGGCAGTGCGGCTTCTGAGCTCCGTGTAGCAGGCTAGTTACCCTCCAAGGACCATGGTTTTGATACCAAATGAAACATCCTAAAACTCCTACTGAATTTTTTTTTTTAACAAAACTCTCTGATAATAAAATAATGAATATAAATATATATATGCCCAAACATATATATATATATATATTATACTTAAAAATAACTTTACTTAATTTAAAATACATAAACACAATAAATACAATAAAAGTACACACATTCAATTAAATACTTAAAATTAATTACTAAATAATCATTTATAAATATTCCATAATAAAATTCCTAAATAATATTTCTTTCACAAAAATTCAGGAAAACTTAGAAAATAAATACTTAAATCTAAAATTCATGCATATACTGAAAATCTATAATAATAAAACATATGCGGAAATAAATGTTCTAGTCTCAACATAAAATTCATCTTAGAGCAATGGTCATGGGTTTTAGCCGCCTGGATACTCATACGCCCTCGCCGCCAGTCGAAAACACATTAACTTCATTAACATTCTGCTCACCTGCACCATTTAAATCTAGTGAGCCTAGAGGCTCAGCACGTTCTATCCTTACATAACAAAATGAAACCACACACAAGCACACATCATATAAAATACGTGAATATAAATATACGTGCATGATCTTAAAATTATATGCATATAAACATGAAATAAAAATAATTATACTGATTTATCATAATGCTAAACATGTATCATCATATTTAATAAATCTCATAAAATAACTTATCATGATTCTTAGTTCTCAACAGGTCGTATACATGTCGGTGGCATCATACTAAGCGATTGATCAATCTTAAACCAACGTACGCGGCGGTGGGGTTTCCACCTCTGTGCTGCCACTTCACCAGCCCTCTCAGCTGGATCCATAAGCTCATCATACTTATACATCATTAGGAAGGTCACCGGGCCCAGGTATCCCGGCCTCCAACCACATTACTTTCCACCTTCACTTCAACTTCCATAAAAATATTTTTCATAACATGCTCTTAAACTTATCATGAAAATTCTTAATGATGCATGAACATAAAAATTCTCATTATTTCTTTATTTTCATGAAAATTTGCCGTAGATATATATTTAATTTATTTTCTTAAAAATCATACTTATATATCTAATAAAAATGCATGCATGAATTAAATATATATTTATGGACATTTATTTTCCAAGGACTTGTTCGAGCTGCTGACCACTAGACTTAAAACTCAAAAATTCTTAGACTGGCCCAAAAACCAAAAGCCCAACCTGACCTGGCCCATTAAGCTTCATGGGCCCCCAAGCCCATGAGAAACTAATGAGCTTGCTTAAAACATAATTTCAGCCCATTAACTAATTAACTTAAAATTTAATTAATAAAAATATTATTTAACCATTAATTATAAACTGGGCCGATAAAATTATTAAATCTGACTCAACTTGGCCCAATAATTCTCATGGATCACACGGTCCATGACAAATTAGTGGGCTCACCTCTATAATTAATAAAACACATTAAATTAGTCCAATTAATTAACTAAGTCAAGCCCAAACCCATTAATTATTAACTAAAACTCTTAATTAATTAAATTAAAAATACCCAAGCCCAAATAATAAAAATTTAGACTCGGAGTAAAATTAAATTTGACCCATCAAGACGTGACCCGACCCGGACCCAGATCCAAAACCCAAGCCCGGCCCACTTAAAGACCCATAACCCGAATTAATAAATAAAAGAAACCCACATTCCCAACCCACGTATGGATTCCCCCCCTTCTCTTTACTATCGGCCATGTAGCAGCAGGCTTTATGGCCTGCTGCCGGCCAGCTCCGGCCACCGAATGGCCAGAGCTCCACCGCCCAGACGTAGCCCACGTCTGGGCGGTTTCAACGAGCCATGCCTCGCTTTGAACCGATACTTATACAGCCTTAGCGAACCACGTTTCCGAAAATCCCAAAACTGCCGCGCAACCTGTGCAGTCCACAATCCTTGGACTTTCTGACCAGCTCCGGCCACTAACGGTCGGAGCTCCGACACCTGGACCACCCCAGGGTCTAGGTGCAAACCCATGGACCAGGCCTGGCTCGAGCCCAGACCCTGCAAGAAGAGGCCGAACCCTTCTTCCTCCTACATGCTTGTGCGGCAGTCCACCCCGGCCCCCATCCTTTGAACCTCACGCTCAGCAGCTTTTCCAACCACTCCCATGACTGAAACCCATGCCAAACCAACCTTAAGGACTCTAGTTACAACCCCAAACCATGGTGCAGCAATTCGAACAGTCCCTAGCCATGTAACATGCCCAAAACCGAGCCATATGCATAAAAACGTGAAAAACAAGCATGAACTATGAAGAATGTCATTCAAATCTGAAACACATGCAATAATCTCATCATTTATCTTAAAAATAGTTTAATATGATCTAAACGGTATTCAAGAATGGAAATCAAACGTGCCTTATTGAAGATTTGGACCAAAACAAAGAAATCAACGCGTATCGGGCTCGCCGAGACGAACGGCTTGAAAATCCTTGCCGAAAAACTTTAAGAAAATTGTGTGTGATGCGTTCTTGACGATGGAAAATTTTTTGAAGATTTATGAAGGCGGCTAAGAGAGTTTTGGCGTGAGATAGGGATAGAGTTTTAGGGAGAATAATTTAGGTTAAAATAAATTAAATTACACTAATTAAGCTAAGTAGATAATTATACCATAAAATATATTTAAAACTCATAAATAAAAAATATAGATTAGGTAACATAATGAAAATCCCGTAATAATAATTAAATGTAATTTTAAAAGTTATTAAAAGTCATTAAAATGACTTATTTTGGATAAAAATGGACACATAAATATACATATATATAAATACAATAATTTTCTTAAAATTTAACCTTAAAATAATATTTTAAGGCTCTTAAAAATCTCATAAAATATTTTGGGTGAAAACAACATCTCGTCCGTCCACGGTCCCGCCTACGCGATCATAAAATAAACTTTCTCAAATAAATTCATAAATTACATCATACAGATTTAAATACCGAAACAATATTTAAAGCATGCAAATAAATCAATTAATTTAAATAATCACTCATAAAAACAATTTAACACATTTTCACATTATTATAAAATTATAAAATCCCCTAGTTATGCATGCGAATTTACGTAGCAAATTTCCGGACGTTACAAGTGTACTGCAAGTTCTTTTTATCGATGTTTGCTTTCACATTCTCATGCAAATTCCTCACAAATTCAGTCTTTTTCTTTCCATCCATGTTAACCCTTTCACTCATAGGCAAAGACCTCAACTGCAACGGAGTTAAATGATTAAAGCCATACATTATTTCAAAAGGTGAAAAATTTGTAATAGAATGCACACTATGATTGTATGCAAACTTAACAAATGACAAACATTCTTCCCAACTTTTCAAATTCTTTTTAATTATAACACGCAACAAAGTCCATAACGTCCTTCCTATTAAAAACTTCAGTTTGACCATCCATTTGAGGATGACATGTAGTCCAAAACAGTATTTTAGTACCAAGTTTGCACCATAGTGTTTTCCAAAAGTAACTCAATAAACGATTATCTCTATCAGACACAATACTTCTAGGCATGTCAGGCAATCTAAAAACTTCATTAAAGAATAAATCCGCAACATGTGAAGCATCATCAGATTTATGACACGTAATGAAATGAGCCATCTTATAAAACTGATCAACCACAACAAAAACAGAATTTCTCCCCTTCTTAGACCTTGGTAGTCCTGGTAGTCCTAAAACAAAATCCATAAAAATGTCTACCCATGGTTCACTAGGAACGGGAAATGGAGTATACAATTCATGTGGTTGTTGCTTAGATTTAGCCTTTTTACAAGTCACACACTTTTCATAAATACTTTCAACATCATGCTTCATGTGAAGCCAATAAAAATGTTCATATAATGTTTCATAAGTTTTAACCACACCAAAGTGCCCCATCAAACCACCACCATGAGATTTCCTAACAAGTAATTCACGAATTGACGACTTAGAAACACATAACTTATCCTCCTTAAACAAGTAACCATCATGCATGAAAAATTTATCCATTGGACTACGCAAACATGACACATACATCTCACCAAAATCAAGATCATTAACATACAACTCTTTCACATACTCAAATACTAAAAATTTAGAATCTAAAGTTAATAAAAGTGTGTACCTTTGTGATAGAGCATCTGCTACCACGTTTTTCTTCTCTTGCTTGTAATTGATAATATAGGGAAAAGTCTCCACAAACGCCACCCACTTGGCATGTCTCTTGTTCAAATTTTTTTGTCCTTTGAGATGCTTCAAAGATTCATGATCCGTATGAATCACAAATTCCTTTGGCCTCAAGTAGTGTTGTCATGTTTCAAGAACACGAACCAAGACATAGAATTCCTTGTCGTAGGTAGGATAGTTCAACGCTGCTCCACTCAACTTCAAACTAAAATATGCAATTGGACGTCCTCCTTGCATCAAAAAACCTCCAATTCCTACACCTGATACATCACATTCAATTTCAAAAGTATTAGTAAAATCCGATAAAATAAGTAAAGGAGAATTAATTAATTTTTGCTTGATAATATTAAAAAACTTTTCTTACTCCTCGTCCCAAATGGAATGGAACTTTATTCTTGTTCACTACAGTCATAGGAGCTGCCAAAGTGCTGAAATATTTTACAAATCTCCTATAGAAACTTGCAAGACCATGAAAACTTTGAACTTGACCAATAGAAGTAGGCGTTGACCAATCTCGAATTGCACTTACCTTATTCTCATCAACTTTGACACCTTGAGCACTCACAACAAAACCAAGAAACACAAGTTATTTTGTACAAAACACACACTTTTTCAAGTTAGCATACAAATGTTCAACTTTTGGAGTGATTAGCACAATCTTCAAGTGTTCAACATGATCATTCAAATTCTTGACATACACCAAAATATAATCAAAATACACCACAAAAAATTTTCCAATATATGCAAGCAAACACATGATTCATCAATCTCATAAAAGTACAAGGTGCATTTGTAGTAGCCCGTACCCTAATTGAGTAATTAAAGGGATTAATCATAATTACTTAGGTAGAGTTTGGAAGCTCCGAAGGTGAGATCGGAAGCTCCGATCAGGATCGGAAGCTCCGAACAGGATCGGAAGCTCCGATCGGTATTACGTCAGGCATGACGTGTGGTTGGATCGGAAGCTCCGATCAGGACCGGAGGCTCCGATCACCCCTATCCGGATTCAACAAGTGATATTTTGACACGTGGCAGATCAGGATCTTCGGAAGCTCCGATGGCAGGATCGGACGTTCCGATAGGTTCGGACGTTCCGATCAAGGATCGGAAGTTCCGATCGTTGTCTATAAATAGAAGGCCGAGGCTTCACTTTCATTTGCCAATTCCGAGTTCTCCTTTCCTTTCTAGTCCTTTTGGAGCTGTTCTAGTCTTCTTAGGCTTGGTCCGGAGGTCGGCGAGGCGTTCGGTAGTCGTAGCGGAGTTGTGCCCAAGTTCTGGAGGCATCGACATCAAAGGGCTAACGACGGACGAAGGTATAGATTTTGCTTCCTATAAATATTTAGGAGTATGCAATAGCTTAGTTAAGGCTTTTAGAGCATTTTGATGATAGTAGTATCATTTGGCAGTGTAGAGCAGACTATAGGCGTGGACCTAGAGTTGGTAGAGCTTGCACTGTATTGAGGTACGAAAGTACTGTTCGAGATATCCTGACTGAGTATGCATGTATTATGTGACTGCATGATTTATATGCCATGATATTATGCTGCATTCATTTGCATCTTGCTGTATCTCCTTCGAGATGTCTGTTAGTAGGGTTGTACCCTATCCTGTTAGTGGATGGACTTCCATCGTTTTGGGTTCGGCGTTTCCACGGTTATCTCGGTATGGGAGCCACCTCCTGAAGCGACGGCACAGCGTGCTACATACCAAGGCCCGGTCTGTCTTTGTTATCTGATCCTTGACCTCGAGTCTATAGGGAGTTCACTTTGCATGCATATATACTCATACTCTCGCACTGAGCGTTGTATGCTCACGTCTCGTACTCTGTATTTTCTGGACACCCTATTTCATGGGGCAGGTTTGCGATTGGACGAGGAGGGTGGATCCAGGAGGGGCTAATCAGTGGTTGGCCAGCTGGAGCTTCGCTTAGGTTTTATTACTGTTGTTTGGGTTTTATACAACTATTCGATTTGTTTGTATATTATTTGGATAAGTTACAGATTCCTTTACTTGTGATTGTATAATGTTTATGGTTTCCACAGTTTTATTCTGATATCTGTTTTATTAAGTTAATTGCATGCCTAATTTCTGTTTAGTAGGTGATCCGGGTAAGGGTCACTATATTTATGGTATCAGAGCATGCAAAAGATTTCTTGGGATTTAGTCTCATCTTGAGGTATTTTTGTAGATGTCAAATCGTGACGACCAGAGTTCTCATGGCAGTGTTGGTGGGCGTTGGGGAGATGCCGACCGGGAGCCTCGTCGAGAACGGCGTCATCGTCACCATGACGAAGAGCGTTTCACTGTGCGTCGATTCTTAGCTATGGGTCCTAAGCCCTTAGTTGGAGGTGAGTCTCCGGAGGATGCGGAGAACTGGTTAGACCGCATGGAGACGACTTTTCAGACTTTCCAATGCACCGATGAGCAGAAGGTTGAGACCCTTGGCTATCTTTTGGATGGGCGTGCGCGCAGGTGGTGGAGGTTTACTTCTGCACCTTTTGTTACGGCGAGAGGAGTGGCCACTTAGGCCGAGTTCCGCACAGCTTTCCAAAAGCGGTATTTTCATCCGGCACTCCGTCAGTCGAAGGCAGGCGAGCTACTGAGTCTGCGACAGGGAGCCATGTCTATCGATGAGTATCAGCAGAGGTTCTTTGATCTGCTATCCTATTGCCCCGAGATTGCTGATAGCTCAGAGATGAAGTATAATCTGTTCCTTCAGGGCCTTAACCCTGAGATCCATGACCATGTGGCGGTTGGTGACGACATGTCCTACGAGGGTTTGGTGAGCCGTTGTCACCAGGCGGAGGACAGCATTCGGCGGAACAGGTCTTTCTCTCAGTCGAGACCTGCTAGTTCTTTGGGTCCCCGTGCCCAAACTTTCAAGAAGTCTGGATCTTCTTCTTCCTCTGGTTCTGGAGGTGTTGTCCGTTTCGGTAAGAAGGACAAGTGTGATCACTGTGGGAAGAACCATCCATCCGACAAGTGTCGCAGAGCTTCTGGAGCTTGTTTCCATTGTGGAGAGACTGGTCATATCCGGAGGGATTGTCCACAGTCTGGGGGAGGCGGTTCTGGATCTGGTTCAGGATCGGGTTCTCAGGACACCGTTCAGCAGAGGTCGCAGGGACAGTCTGCTGGGAGTTCTCATTTGAGGCCACGAGCTTCTGGCCAGGTGTTTGCCCTGAGACATGATCAGGCTGTGGAGGAGAATGAGAAAGTCATCGCAGGTACATTTCTGCTTTATGGTATACCTGCTCTTGTACTTATTGACACTGGTGTATCTCATTCCTTCATTTCTGCACGTTTTGTTAAGAGGCATAAGTTACCATGCATTGCACTAGACGTAGTGATGTCTGTTTCTACTCCGACGGGCCAATCTTCTTTGGCTAAGCGTCTAGTGATGGGTTGCCCTTTAGAGTTCGAAAGGAACATTCTGTTAGCGAATCTCATGGTCCTGGCGATGGACGACTTTGATTGCATTCTGGGAATAGATATGTTGACTACCTATCGAGCTTTAGTGGACTGCTATCAGAGATTAGTACGCTTTCATCCGGAGGGGAGTGAGAGCTGGTTTTTCTATGGTGAGGGAGCGCAACCCCCGATGCCTTTGGTATCAACTTTAAGAGCCTGTCGAGCTCTAGAGTCTGGCGGGGAAGGCTACCTTATCTATGCAGTTGATTTGTCCGCTGAGAGTATTGGGATAGAGAGCATTCCTGTTGTGGATGAATTTCCAGATGTGTTTCCTGATGAGATTCCGGGTTTTCCTCCTGCTAGGGAAGTCGAGTTTGGCATAGAGTTGATGCCGGGTACTTCGCCTATTTCTAGAGCACCGTATCGTCTGGCTCCGTCAGAGATGCGTGAGTTAAAGAATCAACTACAGGATCTTTTGGACAAGGGGTACATTCGTCCTAGTGTATCTCCTTGGGGAGCTCCTGTTCTCTTCGTGAAGAAGAAGGATGGGTCGATGCGGCTGTGCATTGACTATCGGCAGCTGAATCGAGTCACTGTGAAGAACAAGTATCCGTTGCCTCGTATTGATGACTTGTTTGACCAGCTGCAGGGCATGTCAGTTTACTCCAAGATTGACTTGAGATCTGGGTATCATCAGTTGAGAGTCCGTGATCAGGACGTAGCCAAGACTGCATTCCGTACTCGCTATGGGCATTACGAGTTCCTAGTGATGCCATTTGGTTTGACCAATGCGCCGGCTATATTCATGGATTTGATGAACCGTGTCTTCAGGGAGTATTTGGACAAGTTTGTCGTGGTTTTCATTGACGACATCTTGGTGTATTCGCGTAATACGAAAGAGCATGTTTCTCACTTGCGGTTGGTACTGCAGACTCTTCGAGATGAGCAATTGTACGCCAAGCTGAGCAAGTATGAGTTCTGGATGGATAGAGTGGTCTTTCTTGGCCATATCATATCCAGGGAGGGGATTTCTGTTGATCCAAGCAAGATTGAAGCAGTACTTAATTGGTCGCGTCCGACGACAGTTGCTGAGATCCGTAGTTTTCTGGGTCTAGCAGGGTATTATCGTCGCTTCATTCTGAACTTCTCTCAGTTAGCTCGACCGTTGACGCAGCTTACCCGCAAAGGTGTGGATTTTGAGTGGTCCTCCGAGTGTGAAGAGGATTTCCGTGAGCTTCGACGGCGGTTGACTTCTGCGCCGGTGTTGGCATTACCGACAGGATCTGGAGGGTATGTAGTTTACACGGATGCTTCTCTTCAGGGGTTAGGTTGTGTCCTGACTCAGAATGGGCATGTGATCGCATACGCTTCTAGATAGCTGAAGCTTCACGAGGACAACTACCCAGTCCATGATTTGGAGTTAGCAGCCATTGTGTTCGCTTTGAAGATCTGGCGTCATTATCTGTATGGCGAGAAATTTGAGATCTTTACCGACCATAAGAGTCTCAAGTATTTGTTCACTCAGGCGGAGTTGAACATGAGGCAGAGACATTGGATGGACTTGCTTAAGGACTATGATTGCGAGATTAAGTACCATCCGGGAGCTGCTAATCTCACCGCTGATGCTTTGAGTCGCAAGGTGCGATTATCCGCACTTCAGACTTGTTCGATGTCTAGTGCGATCAGTGACTGTTGTACTTCAGGTTATACCTTCAAGCATAAGAAAGGTATGCAGAGTATCCAGATGTTTGCGATATTATCTGAGCCAGCCTTGTACTCGCGGATCCGAGATGCTCAGATGTCTGATTCGAAGACCCAGCGTTTAGCTCGTCTAGCTAACGAGGGTAGCTCGTCTGGATTTCATTATCAGTCAGATGGCTTTCTGTGTTTGTCTGGTAGGCTTGTGATTCCACAGGATGAAGAGTTGCGAGAGGAGATTTTGTCTCAGGCACATCGCACTAAGTTGAGTATTCATCCTGGGAGCAACAAGATGTACAAGGATCTCCGTACTCGTTTCTGGTGGAAGGGAATGAAACGCAGTGTTTATCAGTTTGTTTCGAGATGTTTGGTGTGTCAATAGGTCAAGGCAGAGCACCGACGACCTGGAGGATTGCTTCACAGTCTGCCTATTCCTGAATGGAAATGGGAGTTTATCACAATGGACTTTGTGACCCATTTGCTGGTATCCCCGAGGAACTGTGATGCTATCTGGGTTGTGGTGGACCGACTCACCAAGTCAGCGCATTTCATTTCCTATAGCCGAGAGTACTCTGTGGATCGCATGGCACGGCTGTACATTCAGGAGATCGTCCGACTTCATGGAGTGCCTGTGAGCATTGTCAGTGATCGGGACCCCAGGTTTACTTCTAGATTCTGGGGGAGTGTTCAGCGTGCGATGGGTACTACTCTCAGTTTGAGTACAGCCTATCATCCGGAGACTGATGGTCAGTCAGAGCGCACTATCCGTACGTTAGAGGATATGCTTAGAGCGTGCGTCATGGATTTTGGTTCAACCTGGCAGGATCATTTGCCGTTGATCGAGTTCGCTTACAACAACAGCTATCATACTAGTATTGGGATGGCACCTTTTGAGGCGTTGTATGGGCGACGTTGTCGTACTTCACTCTTCTGGGAAGAAGTGGGGGAGAGACAGGCTGAGGGACCGGAGTTTATCCAGCAGGCGATAGACATTGTTGATCAGATCAAGAAACGGATTAAGACTGCACAGGATCTTCAGGCCAGCTATGCTAATATTAAGCGTAGGCCTTTGCAGTTCGAGGTCGGGGAGAAAGTGTTTCTGAGAGTGTCACCTTTCCGCAAGATTCTCAGATTTGGCCTTAAGGGCAAGTTGTCTCCCAGATTTATCGGTCCGTTTGAGATCTTAGAGAGCATTGGCGATTTGGCTTATCGACTAGCTTTGCCACCGCATCTATCCAGTATTCACGATGTTTTCCACGTATCTCTGTTGCGGCGGTATGTGGCGGATGAATCTCATATTCTGCAGCGGTCTGAGGTTCGGGTAGACAAGGATTTGACTTATGTTGAGAAACCTCTTCGTATCCTGGATTATAAGGATAAGGTTTTACGGAACAAAGTCATTCCTTTGGTTTTAGTTCAGTGGCAGCGCGGAGGCACTGAGGAAGCTACTTGGGAGCTTGAGGACAGGATGCGTAAAGACCATCCTGAGTTGTTTTGATTTCATTCTTTAAGTTGTATTCAGTTGCAAACTCTGTAAACGTTTGATTTGAATAAAGAATGTTTCTGATTTCTGTATTTGCATTCGGTACTTAAGATCTATTTTCGAGGACGAAATATCTTAAGTGGGGGAGAATGTAGTAGCCCGTACCCTAATTGAGTAATTAAAGGGATTAATCATAATTACTTGGGTAGAGTTCGGAAGCTCAGAAGGTGAGATCGGAAGCTCCGATCAGGATCGGAAGCTCCGATCAGGATCGGAAGCTCCGAACAGGATCGGAAGCTCCGATCGGTATTACGTCAGGCATGACGTGTGGTTGGATCGGAAGCTCCGATCAGGACCGGAGGCTCCGATCACCCCTATCCGGATTCAACAAGTGATATTTTGACACGTGGCAGATCAGGATCTTCGGAAGCTCCGATGGCAGGATCGGACGTTCCGATCGAGGTTCGGACGTTCCGATCAAGGATCGGAAGTTCCGATCGTTGTATATAAATAGAAGTCCGAGGCTTCACTTTCATTTGCCAATTTCGAGTTCTCCTTTCCTTTCTAGTCCTTTTGGAGTTGTTCTAGTCTTCTTAGGCTTGGTCCGGAGGTCGGCGAGGCGTTCGATAGTCGTAGCGGAGTTGTGCCCAAGTTCTGGAGGCATCGACATCAAAGGGCTAACGACGGACGAAGGCATAGCTTTTGCTTCCTATAAATATTTAGGAGTATGCAATAGCTTAGTTAAGGCTTTTAGAGCACTTTGATGATAGTAGTATCATTTGGCAGTGTAGAGCAGACTATAGGCGTGGACCTAGAGTTGGTAGAGCTTGCACTGTATTGAGGTACGAAAGTACTGTTCGAGATATCCTGACTGAGTATGCATGTATTATGTGACTGCATGATTTATATGCCATGATATTATACTGCATTCATTTGAATCTTGCTGTATCTCCTTCGAGATTTCTGTTAGTAGGGTTGTACCCTATCCTGTTAGTGGATGGACTTCCATCGATTTGGGTCCGGCGTTTCCACGGTTATCTCGGTATGGAAGCCACCTCCTGAAGCGACGGCACAGCGTGCTACATACCAGGGCCCGGTCTGTCTTTGTTATCTGATCCTTGACCTCGAGTCTATAGGGAGTTCACTTTGCATGCATGTATACTCATACTCTCGCACTGAGCATTGTATGCTCACGTCTCGTACTCTGTATTTTCTGGACACCCTATTCCATGGGGCAGGTTTGCGATTGGACGAGGAGGGTGGATCCAGGAGGGGCTAATCAGTGGTTGGCCAGCTGGAGCTTCGCTTAGGTTTTATTACTGTTGTTTGGGTTTTATACAGCTATTCGATTTGGTTGTATATTATTTGGATAAGTTACAGATTCCTTTACTTGGGATTGTATAATGTTTATGGTTTCCGCAGTTTTATTCTGATATATGTTTTATTAAGTTAATTGCATGCCTAAGTTCTGTTTAGTAGGTGATCCGGGTAAGGGTCACTACAGCATTAGTTAACCCAAATGGCATCACCAACCACTCATACAAACCATATTTAGTTTTAAAAGCAATTTTCCACTCATCACCCTCTCTCATCCTAATTTGATGATAACCACTTTTAAGATCAATTTTACTAAAAATAATAGAACCATTCAATTCATCTAACATATCATCTATTCTAGGTATGAGATGCCTATACTTGATGATAATGTTATTAATAGCTCTACAATCCACACACATTCTCCATGAACCATCTTTCTTAGGAACAAACAAAATAGGCACAACACACGGTGACATAGACTCACGCAAAAATCACTTAACTAAAAGCTCACTTACTTGCCATTGTAGTTCTTTAGTTTTCTCCGGATTTCTCCTATAAGCTGAACGATTTTTCAACGCACTTCCGAGCACAAGATCAATTTAATGCTCAATTTCCCTCAAAGGTGGTAATCCTTGAGGCAACTCCTCCGAAAATAAGCCTTCAAATTCCTGCAAAAGAGAGACAACATTGCTCGGAAGGTTTCCGGCTATATCACTTGTGTTAAGGAGAATCTCCTTATAGAAAATCAACACAAGTGGAGTATGTGCATGTAAAATCTCTCGCAACTCACTGTAGTGACCCGTATCCAGAATTAACGATTAATGAGTAATTAATAGTATGATCATGTTGAGATTAAGTAAAACATGACGAAGGGATAAATAAATCAAATAAGGCTTGCAACAATTCGGATGTTCCGATCACGAGATCGGAAGATCCGGTGAGATAAGGCTTGCAACAAGTATCCTTTGCCTCGTATCGATGACTTGTTTGATCAGCTGCAGGGCACTTCAGTTTACTCCAAGATTGACTTGAAATCTGGGTATCATCAGTTGAGAGTCCGAGATCAAGATGTAGCCAAGACTGCATTCCGTACTCGCTATGGGCATTACGAGTTTTTAGTGATGCCATTTGGTTTGACTAATGCGCCGGCTATATTCATGAACCTGATGAACCGTGTCTTCAGGGAGTATTTGGACAAGTTTGTCGTGGTCTTCATTGACGACATCTTGGTGTATTCGCGTAATACGGAAGAGCATGTTTCTCACTTGCGGTTGGTACTGTAGACTCTTCGAGATGAGCAGTTATACGCCAAGCTGAGCAAGTGTGAGTTTTGGATAGATCGAGTGGTCTTTCTTGGCTATAATATCCAGGGAGGGGATTTATGTTGATCCAAGAAAGATTGAGGCGGTGTTTAATTGGTCGCGTCTGATGACGGTTGCTGAGATCCGTAGCTTTCTGGGTCTAGCAGGATATTATCGTCGCTTTATTCTGAATTTCTCTCAGCTAGCTCGACCTTTGACGCAGCTTACCCGCAAGGGTGTGGATTTCGAGTGGTCCTCCGAGTGTGAGGAGAACTTCTATGAGCTTCGATGGCGGTTGACTTCTGCGCCGGTGTTGGCATTACCATCAGGATCTGGAGGGTATGTGGTGTACACTGATGCTTCTCTTCAGGGGTTAGGTTGTGTCCTGACTCTGAATGGGCATGTGATCGCATACGCTTCTAGACAGCTGAAGCTTCACGAGGACAACTACCCAGTTCATGATTTGGAATTGGCAGCCATTGTGTTCGCTTTGAAGATCTGGCGTCATTATCTGTATGGCGAGAAATTTGAGATCTTCACCGACCATAAGAGTCTCAAGTATTTGTTCACTCAGGCGGATTTGAACATGAGGCAGAGACGTTGGATGGACTTGCTTAAGGACTATGATTGCGAGATTAAGTACCATCCGAGAGCTGCTAATCTCACTGCTGATGCATTGAGTCGCAAAGTGCGACTATCCGCACTTCAGACTTGTTCGATGTCTAGTGCGATCAGTGACTGTTGTACTTCAGGATATACTTTCAAGCATAAGAAAGGTATGTAGAGTATCCAGATGTTCGCGATATTATCTGAGCCAGCTCTATATTTGCGGATTCAAGATGCTCAGATGTCTGATTCGAAGACCCAGCATTTAGCTCATCTAGCTAACGAGGGTAGCTCGTCTGGATTTCATTATCAGTCAGATGGATTTCTGTGTTTGTCTGGTAGGCTTGTGATTCCCCAGGATGTAGAGTTGCGAGAGGAGATTTTGTCTCAGGCGCATCGCACTAAGTTGAGTATTCATCTTGGGAGCAACAAGATGTACAAGGATCTACATACTCGTTTCTGGTGGAAAGGAATGAAACGCAGTGTTTATCAGTTTGTTTTGAGATGTTTGGTGTGTCAACAGGTCAAGGCAGAGCACCGACGACCTGGAGGATTGCTTCACAGTCTGCCTATTCCTGAATGGAAATGGGAGTTTATCACAATGGACTTTGTGACCCATTTGTCGGTATCCCCGAAGAACTGTGATGCTATCTGGGTTGTGGTGGACCGACTCACCAAGTCAGCGCATTTCATTGCCTATAGCCGGGAGTACAATGTGGATCGTATGGCTCGGTTGTACATTCAGGAGATCGTTCGACTTCATGGAGTGCCTGTGAGCATTGTCAGCGATCGGGACCCCAGGTTTACTTCTAGATTCTGGGGGAGTGTTCAGCGTGCGATGGGTACTACTCTCAGTTTGAGTACTGCCTATCATCCGGAGACTGATGGTCAGTCAGAGCGCACTATCCGTATTTTGGAGGATATGCTTAGAGCGTGCGTCATGGATTTTGGTTCAGCCTGGCAGGATCATTTGCCATTGATCGAGTTCGCGTACAACAACAGCTATCATACTAGTATTGGGATGGCACCTTTTGAGGCGTTGTACGAGCGGCGTTGTCGTACTCCACTCTTCTTGGAAGAAGTAGGGGAGAGACAGGCTGAGGGACCGGAATTTATCCAACAGGCGGTAGACATTGTTGATCAGATCAAGAAACGGATTAAGACTGCACAGGATCGTCAGGCCAGCTATACTAACACCAAGCGTAGGCCTTTGCAGTTCGATGTCGGGGAGAAAGTGTTTCTGAGAGTGTCACCTTTCCGCATAATTCTCAGATTTGGCCTTAAGGGCAAGTTGTCTCCCAGGTTTATCGGTCCGTTTGAGATCTTGGAGATCATTGGCGATTTGGCTTATCGACTAGCTTTGCCACCGCATCTTTCCAGTATTCACGACGTGTTCCACGTATCTCTGTTGCGACGATATGTGGCGGATGAGTCTCATATTCTGCAGCGGTCTGAGGTTCAGGTGAGCAAGGATTTGACCTATGTTGAGAAACCTATTCGTATCCTGGATCATAAGGATAAGATTTTGCGGAACAAAGTCATTCCTCTGGTTTTAGTTCAGTGGCAGCGCCGAGACACTGAGGAAGCTACTTGGGAGCTTGAGGACAGGATGCGTGAAGACCATCCTGAGTTGTTTTGATTTCATTCTTAAGTTGTATTCAGTTGCAAACTCTGTAAACGTTTGATTTGAATAAAGAATGTTTTTGATTTATGTATTACATTCGGTACTTAAGATCTGATTTCGAGGACGAAATATCTTAAGTGGGGGAGAATGTAGTAGCCCGTAACCAAAATCAGTGATTAAGGGATTAATCAACGCTAATTAAATAGATTGGGTACCGGACGGATCGGAAGCTCTGATGCAGGATAGGACGTTCCGATCGAGATCGGAAGCTCCGATGCAGGATCGGAAGCTCCGATGGTATTACGTCAGGTATGACGCATGGCAGGATCGGAAGCTCCGATCAGGATCGGAAGCTCCGATCACCCCTATCCGAAGCCAAACAGTGATAGTTTGAAACGTGGCAGATGAGGATCTTCGGAAGCTCCGATGGCAGGATCGGAGGTTCCGATCGAAGATCGGAGGTTCCGATCGTGGTCTATAAATAGAAGGCCGAGGATTCACTTTCAATTTCCAATTTCGAGAATCCCTCTCTATTCCAGGCTTATTTGAGTAGTTCTAGTCTTCATAAGCTTGACTCGGGGGTTGGCGAGGCGTTCGATAGTCGTAGCGGAATTGTGCCCAAGTTCTGGAGGCATCGACATCAAAGGGCTAACGACGGAAGAAGGTATAGCTTTTGCTTCCTATAAATATTTAGGAGTATGCAATAGCTTAGTCAAGGCTTTTAGAGCACTTTAATGATAGTAGTATCATTTGGCAGTGTAGAGAAGACTATAGCGTGGACCTAGTGTTGGTAGAGCTTGCACTGATTTGAGGTACAAAAGTACTGTTCGAGATATCCTGACTGAGTATGCATGTATTATGTGACTGCATGGTTTATATGTCATTGATTTATGCTGCATTCATTTTCATACTGAGCTATCTCCTTCGAGATGTCTATTAGTAGGGTTGTACCCTATCCTGTTAGTGGATGGACTTCCATGGCTTTGGGTCCGGTAAATCCACTGGCATTATGGTATGGGAGCCACCTCCTGAAGCGACGGCACAACGTGCTACATACCAGGGCCCAGTCTGTCTCTGTTATCTGATCCTTGACCTCGAGTTTATATGGAGTTCACTTTGCATGCATGTATACTCATACTCTCGTACTGAGCGTTTTATGCTCACGTCTCGTACTCTGTGTTTCTGGACACCCTATTCCATGGGCCAGGTTTGCGATTGGACGAGGCGGGTGGATCCAAGAGGGGCTAGGCAGTGGTTGGCCAGCTGGAGCTTCACCTAGGTTTTATTCTGTTGTTATTGGATTGATACAACTATTCGATTTGGTTGTATTATATTTGAGTATTTACAAATTCATTTACTTGGGATTGTATAATGTCTATGGTTTCCGCAGCTTAATTCTGATTACTGTTTTGACTAAGTTAATTGCATGTCTAAGTTCTGTTTAGTAGATGATCCAGGTAAGGGTCACTACATGTTTTATATGTTTGACTGCTTTAACACATGCATGTTTTTATGATAGACTGCATTTGTATGATGTGAGTCATGACAGTGTCCATCGGTGAGGTGTTACTCCTTATGGATTCGTGTCTGGGGACACTTAGCCCCTAGTTTTTCTATCACTAAGAGCGGCCACGACGGTGGGTTTTGGCGCTATAGTTGATAGGGGAATATAAGAGCGGCACCGCGGACTAGCTATCTGGCATTGCCCTGTATATTCCTTGCGCCCCTGAGTATACTGTTTTACCCTGGTTTTAAAAACACTTGAGTGCTGCATATATTATATATATCATTGCTTATGTATTGAGCTTAGAGCTCACGTCCAGTATTTTCTGTATGTCTAGATACCCCATTTGACAGGGCAGGTGTAGGTGCAGGATTGAGAACAGAAGCTTGGAGTAGTCAGTGACCAGTGAAGACATCATGATTAGCTGTAGGTCTTTGCCCATAGGATTATTTGTAATTCGATTGGGTTGTATATTGTTTTATTTAGCCGGTTGTATTCTGCCGGTCTACTTTTATTTAAGTCTTTTGCAGCGATTTATTTTAATATATGCTTAATTATGCTCTAACTCTGATTAGGTAGTGGATCCGGGTTGAGTCGCTACATTTATTGGTATCAGAGCGGCATACAAAGAGACTTGGGAGATAGTAATGAGACTTTTTGTGAGACCTCGATTCTAAACAACTAATCTCGGGTTAAACAACAATTAAGCATACAAGATCCAAAACCAAAGTAAGAAAGAATTTTTTTTTTTTTTAAAAGGAGGCTGCGCTCGGGCGGGCAAAAACTGCCGCTCGAGCGCGCCCTAAACTCCAGCACTGCTGGACAATAAAAAGGGGGGGTGTGCTCGGGCTGCTAAAAACTGCAGCTCGGGCGCCCCCTGCAGCAGAAACAGAACAGAGCATAAAAAGCTTGGCACCTCAAGCTAAAAGTTATTCCATACATCAAACTCAAATTCATGCATTAAAAACATAACTTCTCCAGTTATTACATGAAATACTAGTGTTGATCAACTACGCACCTGTCTATAACATGCAACATAAGACTCGCATAATCGATACAACATAAACAACGAAGTTCGAGATCTAAACATGTTCCAAAACAACTAGGTAGACATGCTGACACAACTTCTAAATCGAGTCTCACTACTAGCTCTCCCTCTTGTTGCTAACCAGCCTTCGCTGACTTGATCCTGCCCCACCTGTTGCCAAGTACACATACAAAACAAAGAAACAGCCGGATAAACCGGTGAGAATGATAATCCCAGTAAAAACAACATATCAAGTAATACAACAATAAATATGCTTTCAAGACAACAACGAAATCAATAACGATGTAATGAAATGCATGTCTTTAAACCGGGATATCAAATATGATAACGAGGGATTGCTGCTGTGCTTTTGGGATCCCGAGGGTGAGATTACGTAACGACTCACCGACTCACCCAATCGAGGTGGTGCCACGTATCCCACTCCTCTAGAGTTTGAGCAACTATAATGAGTATGCTAGCACTAGGCGAAACAACTACGACCTAGGGCACTCAATCATAGTTCCCAAACGTCTAAACAAAAGGGCGGTTCTGCCCGCTGAAACAAGATTGGCTCAAGATGAATGCATAACAGATACATAAAACATAGCCATATAACAAAAGCTCAATCAAAACAACAAACCACAAGTTCCTCATGCTAAAACGAGTGTAGATGCAAGTATGTGATTTTAAGGGAAACTCGAGAACCAACTGTCCCAAGTATGCTATCCCGCTATCGATGTCTGCTTTTACCTTTCAATGTCGTAGATCCAACTTCGGACAAGCTACAACAAAAGATTGTATCAACAACTATACAACCTAAACAACAAACAACGGTTCAAGGAAATCTCTTTACCGATCTTTGTCCAACTCTTGACGAACAATGCTGCTAACACGGGCTTGACAAACTCCAAACGAATCTGTTCAGATACAAATCAAAGATCAATTACCATAATCGACTTACAAGCCAAGATCACAACTCAAAAATGGTTCAAATCTCCAAAACTCAAACCAACGGCATAACGGCTATAACTGAACAAACCGACAACGCAGACAGCAGTTCAATAGCGATATAACCTCATAACGATTCTAAGACAACCAAAACAAGGCAATCCCAACAAATCTCAAATCACAATTTTCGAAAATGGCTTCCAAAAATCATAACAAATCCGAACGTCGCTCTAATTCAAAACCGACAGATAATAAACGATCAGAACTCCGCCAAGAACAACATACTAGAATCTAAATCGATTCTAACAACCTTCGAAAAACAAAACATATTCGATCGGAGAAATACTTACGGTATAACGGAGCTCTCGCTACAGTGATCGCTAATCTGCCTTCAGAATTAATTTCTAACGGACGGATCGAGCTCGGACTGGATTTTGAAAGCTTGAATAGGGTTTGAGGCGTCTCTAATGGTGGATATCGGTTTGGAGAGGAGGATAAAGACTTTTCCCAATCAATTCCAAGTGTAGATAATATATCAAATCCACTATTTGCATTTTAGTCCCTGAAAAATCCAATTTTTTCAAAAAGGACCCTGATCAAAATCAAGTCGGCTTGTGAACTCTGTAATATCCGATTAACTCAAATAAACTCATTTAAGATAAAAACGGGGCGTTACAATTCTCCCCCACTAAGAAGAGATTTCGTCCTCGAAATCAACAAGAACCACAACTCATAAGATAGAATAAAAAACTAAAGACAGTAAGAAGAACTCACGTCATCCGAATAACTCCGGAAATCGCTGTCTCATGTCAGATTCTGTCTCCCAAGCCGCTTCCTCGATGCCGTGATGGCTCCACTGCACTTTCACTAATGGAATCAACTTGGTTCTGAGTTGCTTTTCTTTCCGATCAAGGATCTGAATCGGTCGTTCAAAATAGCTCAGAGTCTCGTCTAACTCGGCTTCGTCAGGTTGAAAAACATGAGAAGGATCTGGATGATACTTTCGCAGCATAGAGACGTGAAAAACGTCGTGAATACCAGATAAAGACGGAGGAAGTGCAAGTTTGTAGGCAAGATCGCCTATCTTCTCGAGAATCTCGCACGGCCCGATGAATCTCGGAGATAACTTCCCTCTCTTACCGAATCTGATAGTGTCTCTGAAAGGAGAAATCTTAAGGAAAACACGATCTCCCTGCTCGAAACTCAGAGGTCTACGTCTGACGTTCGCATACTTTGCCTGCCTATCTTGAGCTGACTTCATTCTGGTCTGAATGATCTTAACCTGCTCTGCCATATCTCTAAGCATCTTCGGTCCCAAATCTGGTGACTCGGACAAGTCATCCCAAAACAGCGGAGATCGGCACTTCTTGCCGTATAAAGCCTCAAAAGGCGCCATACCGATACTCGCTTGGAAGCTGTTGTTGTAAGAAAACTCGACAAGAGGCAAAGAATCCTGCCAACTAGTGCCAAAGTCTAGCATTACCGCTCGCAGCATATCCTCTAACGTCTGGATAGTCCGCTCTGACTGTCCATCGGTCTGAGGATGATAAGCTGTACTCAGATGCAATCGAGTACCAAGTGCCCCCTGAAGACTGTGCCAAAAGTGAGAAGTGAATCTAGGATCTCTGTCTGAAACGATCGACTTCGGCACACCATGAAATCTCACAACATTGCTAACATACAACTCAGCCATCTGATCATGACGATACGTCATCCTGTATGGAATAAAACACGCAGATTTCGTCAATCGGTCGATCACTACCCAAATGGCATCGCATCCTCGAACAGATCGTGGTAGCTTCGTGACGAAATCCATGGAAATGTGATCCCATTTCCATTCAAGAACAGATAGACTGTGCAACAGACCTCCTGGTCGCTTCCGCTCTGCTTTTACCTGCTGACAAATCAAACACCGAGATACAAACCTCGCCACATCGCTCTTCATTCTCTTCCACCAGAACTGGTTCTTCAAATCATTGTACATCTTACGACCTCCAGGATGAATACTAAACCGACTGCAATGAGCCTCTCGGAGAATACGCTATCTCAACTCCGGAATATCAGGCACAACAATACGGTTATTCACATACAGTACATCATCTCTAACCTGGAATTCAGACTGATGCCCAGATCTGAATTTCTCTATTGAAACCTGAATGCTCGGCTCAGAATTCTTTGCTTCTCTGATTGCAACAAACAACTCCGGTTCGGCTTGAATAGCAAACACTCTGATAGTCTCCCTATCTGTTTCAAACTCTAAACCAGAAGTGCAACAATAATCGATCAACTGAGAAACACCAATAGTAGAAAGAGATAAAGAACATAGCTTTCGGCTCAAGGCATCTGCAACTGCATTCGACTTTCCGGGATAATACTTGATTTCGCAGTCAAAATCTTTCAACAGATCTTACCATCTTCTCTGTCTCATATTCAGCTCTGCCTGTGAAAACAAGTACTTAAGACTCTTATGATTAGAAAAAATCTCGAAAGACTCACCATAAAGATAGTGACGCCAGATCTTCAAAGCAAATACAATCGCAGCTAGTTCAAGATCATGACCGGATAACGAGTCTCATGAGGTTTCA
This sequence comes from Henckelia pumila, assembly GCF_033568475.1. Classification (NCBI taxonomy): domain Eukaryota; kingdom Viridiplantae; phylum Streptophyta; class Magnoliopsida; order Lamiales; family Gesneriaceae; genus Henckelia; species Henckelia pumila. The sequence goes on from NC_133123.1 coordinate 167,098,188, forward strand.
GCTGCCTCGATGCATATGCTATCACATGCTTATGCTGCATAAGAACACAACCCAAGCCTCGGTTAGAAGCATCACAATAGACTGTGAAACCTCCAGTACCCTTCGGAATAGAAAGAATCGGAGCACTGGTCAGTCTCCTCTTCATATCAACAAAGCTAGCCTCACAATCTGCAGTCCAGACAAAAGGCGCATTCTTCTGAGTCAGCTGGGTAATAGGCTTGGCAATAGACGAGAAACCCTCGATGAATCTGCGATAATAACCAGCTAAACCCATGAAGCTTCGGATCTCAGGTACTAATGTCGGTCTAGACCAATTCATAACTGCTTCAATCTTGTTGGGATCGACAGAAATCCTATCTTCAGAAATAATATGACCGAGAAAGACAACTCGATCTAACCAGAATTCACACTTAGACAGCTTGGCAAACAACTGCTCAACTCGCAAAATCTGCAGTACGGTCCTCAAGTGCTCTGCATGGTTAGTACGGTTCTTCGAGTAGATAAGAATATCATCGATAAAGATAATGACGAACTCATCTAAATAACGCTGAAAGATACGGTTCATCAAACCCATAAAAACATTTGGAGCGTTAGTCAAACCGAACGGCATGACTATAAACTCAAAGTGACCATACCTCGTTCTGAATGCGGTCTTAGGAACGTCTTCCTCTCGAACTCTCAACTGGTGATAACTTGACCTCAGATCAATCTTAGAGTAGATAGAAGAACCCTGCAGTTGATCAAAAAGGTCATCTATTCGGGGTAAAGGATACATGTTCTTAACTGTAGCCTGATTCAATTGGCGATAGTCGATACAGAGCCGCATAGAACCATCCTTCTTCCGAACAAAAAGCACAGGAGCACCCCAAGGCGATACACTAGGTCTGATGTATCCCTTGGCAATTAAATCCTCAAGCTGCTCCTTCAATTCTCTCAATTCAATAAGTGCCATACGATATGGAGCTTTGGAGATAGGTTGAGTACCTGGCACTAAGTCAATGCTGAATTCGATTTCTCGAATAGGTGGCAAACCAGGAACATCTTCCGGGAACACATCAGCAAATTCTCTAACCACCGGTAAATCTACCAAAGCTGGGCTAGATTTCAGTACATCAACCGCATAAACAAAAAATCCTTCTGCACCTCTCTGTAGCAAACAAGTCATAGATAACACTGAAATCAAAGGAATTCTAGATCGAGAACCCTTACCAAAGAATTTCCACTCGTCTGCCATTTCAGGTCTGAACCTGACAACCTTCAGAAAACAATCAACTGTTGCCCTGTACTTGGTCAAAGCATCTATACCGACTATACAATCAAAATCTGACAATCCAAGTACAATACAATCTAATGCTAACAAATTTCCTTCAAAACACAGTTCACAGTTCCTGACTAATCTGACAGAAACAATTCCTCCACCCAAAGGTGAAGTAACAACTACTACTGTAGGCAACAACTCAGTAGGCAAAGCATGCAATAACACAAATTTCTCAGAGATAAAGGAATGGAAAGCACCTGTATCTATCAAAACATGAGCAGAATGACCAAAAATCGAACAGTTACCTGCTATAACATCATCAGGTGCCTCCTGAGCCTGATCCTCTATCAAGGCGAAAACTTGTGCCTGCTGTCTCGGGGGTTGGTTCGCACTAGAGTTACCTCCCTGTCTGTTTTGCTGCTGAGGCTGGAAAGAGTGCACTGCAGAAGACTGCCTCTCAGGCTGAGCTGCAGGTCTAGATGAACTCCCACTCTGAGCTCTATCTCTGTTACGCTGTGAGCACACCTTAGAGAAGTGTCCCGGTTGCTGACAGGTGTTACAATTGCCAAAGACTCCCACACACTGATCCGGTGAGTTTCTTCCTCCACACTTGCTGCAGTACAAGGATGATGATCCAGAGCTCTGTCCTGAACCAAACTGTCGGGAACCACTGGAACTAGACGAACTGTTCCCCTGCCTTTTGAACTGTTTACCTCTTGCCTTGTACTGATCCTTTCTGTTTCCCCCACTGCTACCACCTTCATACCTCTGCTGCTGGTTCTGATGCTGAGATGGTTGATTCTGATACTGAGACGGTTGGTTCTGATACTGCTTCTGTTGCTGAGGTGCCACCTGATTACCTCTTTGCCTCCACAAGCCTGCTTCTGCTCCCTTTGCGTGATTCATGGCATTCGCAAAGTTGTTAGGCCTGTTGGTGTTAACCAACGTGAAGACATCGGGGTTCAACCCATTGATGAACTGATCTGCCTTAGCTTATTCATCCCCGACAATTAGCCGCGCAAAATGCAACAGACTATCAAACTTAACCACGTACTCTTCAATGTTCAGATTCCCTTACCTAAGGTTGGCAAACTCTGCTCCCTTATCTTTGCGATACGAGATAGGGAAAAACCGCTTATAAAACTCAGATTTAAAAAGAGTCCAAGTAACTTCCGTACCTCTACTCTCAAATGCTTTCTTTGTCATGATCCACTAGCTCTTAGCACCACCACGCAGCTGATGAATTACTAACCTGATTCGACGGTCATCGGTGTAGTCAATGGAATCAAACAACTGATCCATATCATCCAACCAACTCTCACAGTCAACTGGATTTTCTGAACCCATCAACAACGGTGGATTGAACGACTGAAACCTCTTCAGCAAGGTTTCCATAGGCGTTTATGAAGCATCCAACTGATCATCTTCAGTGCTAGCTTGCTCAGTCGCAGGGATAACTGGCGGTGTGTTTCTGTTTATCACTCGAAGAGGACCCATCTGATAATTGTTGGAAAACTGGCGAGTTCCCAGACCAATTACGATTGATACCCGGTGCAGCGGAAGTTTAAAAATTTTCTCATGGAACGTTTCCATGGTATGGGTATCAACCGTTCATCGATTGAATTACGTGTGTGTAAAATTCAAATAACAATTAAATAAATTTTACCTCAAATCTCGCAACGAGATTAATGGACACCAACAGAACAATTCTGCTCTTGTTGTCTCTCCCTGGAACCGATGAACGCCTTCAATCAGGTCCACGAACAGAGGTTTAATCCCTCTGATAGATTGCACTAGAAAATCTATCAGAAGTTTTCTGCGAAGAGAATACACGAATTTGATTCGTTATTCCTTACTGCGATTCAAAATCACAGACCGGAATTTTCTCTGACAGAGCAAGGAGGGGTTTCGGCCGAAAATATTGAGAGAGAAAGTCTAGGGTTCGAAATTTTGCTCTCAAAATAATGACCTGTTGTATGTAATTTCTGTACTGAAATAACTTATTTATAATGCAGGCCACTAACACCTTAGGGCCCATTAGTCATAAGCTGGGGCCCGACAAGCAAAGCCCACTCGTTCAGAAATTAATATAAAATTCATCGTGACTCCGATTGATGAAACGATTTCACCAATGTGCACAGAAACCATTTCTGCACGTTTTAAAGTCAAAATAAATTTTCCTGAATCCGAATTCAGTGGTTTCCAAAAATGTCCATCCCTATGTCATTTTAGGAAATCCTACTCCCTTACTCTTATTTAAGAAGTCCAACTCCTTAGTTCATTAAATTTAACTCTTTAAATTTAACTATCTCAACGGGGATTAAAACTCCATTACACTGTGTGACCCTCAATGGTTCAGGGATACAGCTAGCCGTGGGCTCACAACTCCTTGTGACTCGGAACAACACTTTCCGACTTGCCCAACGAATCATGGTAAAGCGCCTAGCAACATCGCCCCATGATTCCCTAGGTATCACTGATAGTGCCTACAAGAACCAGTAGATTTTGGTTAACGTACAGTACGGTCCCTTCATCCATATATCCCGATCGAATCAACAACCATTGGTATATCGAGAGTCGCTCAAGATTCGATAACTATGCAATGCATCTTGAAGATCAAATTAGTGACATCGCATGTGCTACTAAGAAACCATTTCTTAAATCACATCAAGTACTCTGGCCAGAGATTTGTCACACTAATATCTCCTCAGATCGCATAGGATATCCACACTCGCAAGTATGTGGTGAATCCTTGACAACAATGCATTGACTCCTATATGTGTCGTAACTATACCCAATCTCGACACCTGATGACCCCCATAGAGTCGGTAAACGAGTCAAAGCACAGCACTAGCATATAGAGTCTCCATGATGTTTCAAGTCGTAAGGACTAATGGTGTACAACCAAAACCGCGGACTTTATCCACTCGATAAGTGATAACCACTTGGAAAGTCCGGATAGGGTAGTTCGATTATTCATCCTATGAATATCCATTTGCATGCTTCGAACATCTCCATGTTCCCTACCAATGAAACGTGGTACTCCGCATCGCAAATGCTAGTCTCAAACTCGAGCGATCCTTATCCTTATTATCGGACGGCTCAATCGACTAGGAACGGTTTTAGAATATACAGTGACTATAAGATGTATTTCATGATAGACATCCCCATGTTCTACCACATCTTACATACACTATAGTATATTCAAGGTCTTTATCAAAACAACAATAGTATATCACAATATAACAATATGAAGTAATATAAAGTCATTGCCATAAAAGTGTAAATAATATTAAACAAAAGATTGTTTATACAAAGAGTCAACAAAGCCCATAGCCACACAGTTGGCTCACTGGGCACCCACTCTTACAATCTCCCACTTGCCCTATAGCCAACTAGTCATACTACGTAGACCCATTGCTTCGCGATGTTTGTCAAACAATGGTCCTGGCAAAGGCTTAGTAAGTGGATCAGCGATATTGTCTGCAGAGGCCACTCGTTCGACACTGATGTCTCCTCTTTCCACAATCTCCCGGATTATGTGGTATTTCCTCAGTACGTGTTTGGATCTTTGATGAGACCTTGGTTCCTTTGCTTGAGCAACGGCACCCGTGTTGTCGCAGTACACCGGGACTGGACCAACAAATTCAGGAATGACGCCCAACTCTTGGACGAAATTCCTCATCCAAACGGCCTCTTTAGCAGCAGCTGATGCTGCAATGTATTCAGCCTCAGTGGTGGAATCCGCTGTGGTGTCCTGCTTGGAACTCTTCCAAGAGACAGCACCGCCATTGAGCATGAACACAAATCCAGAGGTTGACTTCGAGTCATCCACATCACTTTGGAAGCTAGAGTCGGTATAGCCTTCCAGTTTGAGTTCTCGTCCTCCATAAACCATGAACATATTCTTAGTCCTTCGCAAGTACTTAAGAATGTCCTTCACGGCTTTCCAATGCATCTGACCAGGATTTGACTGATATCTGCTCGTGACACTCAGAGCAAATGCTACATCCGGTCTGGTAGATATCATCCCATACATGATACTACCTATAGCTGACGCATATGGTACATGTGTCATATTCTCTATCTCTGCATCAGTCTTGGGACACATAGACTTGGATAGAGAAACTCCATGACACATGGGTAGATGTCCTCTCTTGGACCCATCCATTGAAAACCGTTTCAATATGGTATCGATGTAGGTTGATTGAGTGAGTCCTATCATTCTCTTAGATCTATCCCTATAGATCTGTATCCCAAGAATGTAGGATGCCTCACCCAAATCCTTCATCGAAAATCTACCTGATAACCATATCTTTGTTGACTGCAACATCCCTACATCATTCCCAATGAGTAGGATGTCATCAACATAAAGTACTAAGAATGTCACCGCATCCTTAACTACTTTCTTGTACACGCAAGGTTCCTCCGGGTTCTTGATGAAACCAAAGTCTTTAATTGTTTCATCAAATTTCTGGTTCCAACTTCTTGATGCTTGTTTTAGACCATAAATTGATCTCTGAAGCTTGCATACCTTATGCTCGCTTCCCATGGATGTGTACCCCTCAGGCTGCTTCATATAGATTTCTTCCTTAATGTCTCCATTAAGAAAAGCAGTCTTCACATCCATTTGCCATATCTCATAGTCATACCATGCAGCTATGGCAATAAGGATTCTTATGGACTTGAACATTGCAACTGGTGAAAAGGTTTCGTCATAGTCAACTCCTTGCCTTTGAGTATAACCTTTAGCCACCAATCGCGCCTTGTAGGTCAATACCTTACCATCAGGCCCAAGCTTTCTTTTGTAGATCCATTTACACCCTATTGGAACAATTCCATCGGGAGGATCCACTAAAGACCAGACTTGGTTAGTATGCATCGAATCCAATTCTGATTGCATAGCTTCAAGCCATAAATTCGAATCCGCATCAGAAATTGCTTCCTTGAAGCTTCTTGGATCACATCCAATGTCGGGTTCATCTTGACCCTCTTCAAGAAGAAGACCATATCGAACTGGAGGTCTAGAAGTCCTCTCGGATCTTCTAGGTGCAGGCGTGTCCAGCAATGGTTCCTGAGGTGTGGGATCGTTATTTTGTATTTCGGGTTCTTCTCGAACTTCTTCGAGTTCCATCATCTCGCCTTTCTTATCCAATAAGAACTCCTTCTCCAAGAAGGTGGCATTCCGTGAAACAAACACCTTTGTTTCAGCAGGATAATAGAAATAATATCCGATTGAATTCTTCGGATACCCTACAAAATAACATAAGCTGGATCGACTATCCAACTTATCTCCCACTGTCCGCTTCACGTAAGCAGGACATCCCCAAATCCTCAAGTACGAATACTTAGGAGCTTTGCCATTCCATAACTCGTATGGTGTTTTGTCCACTGCTTTAGTGTGGACGTTGTTCAACAACAATACCGCCGTTTCAAGCGCATAGCCCCAAAACGAAGGTGGAAGCTCAGTGAAGCTCATCATAGATCGAACCATGTCCAACAAAGTTCGATTACGATGCTCCGATACACCATTAAGCTGTGGTGTCATAGGAGGAGTCCACTGAGAGAGAATCCCATTCTCTTTTAGATAGTCCAAAAACTCGGTACTCAAGTATTCTCCACCTCGATCCGATCGAAGTGCTTTAATACTTTTACCTAGCTTGTTTTCTACTTCAGCCTTGAATTCTTTGAACTTTTCAAATGCTTCAGACTTATATTTCATTAAATATAAATACCCATACCTAGAATAATCATCAGTAAAGGTAATGAAGTAGGTGTGGCCATGTTGAGTCCCTACTCTAAATGGACCACAAACATCTGTATGGATCAAATCCAACAGATTTTGACTACGCTCAGGTTTCCCCTTAAAAGGAGATTTAGTCATTTTCCCTTTTAGGCAGGATTCACAAGTAGGTAGAGAGTTAATATCAGACATATCAAACATGCCCTCTCCCACTAGCTTGTTCATCCTCCTTGAGGAAATATGACCTAGTCTAGCGTGCCAAAGGTTTGCCGGGTTTTGACTATCGTTTTTCCTTTTGTTTGTTGTCGCCGGTTTGTCAATACAATTTACTGGAACGTCTTTTAGTTTTAAATTATATAGATCGTTTTCAAGTTGTCCATTTCCAATTAAACATTCATTCTTGTAAATACTGCAAATCCCATTCACAAAATTACAAGAATAACCATCTCTATCAAGCATAGAAATAGAAATAATGTTTTTAATTAAATCTGGCACAAATAAAACATCTCTCAACAATAATTTAAAACCATTCTGCAAAATTAAACAAACATCTCCAATGGCCGTAGCTTCAACTCTGGAACCATTCCCGAGCCTCAGCTGGGTCTCACCCATTCTAAGCCTGCGACTTCTTGTCATCACCTGCAAATCATTGCAAATGTGAGAACCACATCCGGTATCCAATACCCAAGAAGTTGTATTAAGTGACATGTTTATTTCGATATAGAACATACCCTTTGCAGTTCCCAACTGCTCAAGATACTCCTTGCAGTTGCGCTTCCAATGACCCGGCTTCTTGCAGTAATGGCAAACATCCTTGGATTTTCCATCGTTTGAAGCCTTTGTCTTTTGCTTCTTCTCGGGTTCCACTTTCTTGGGTGGGGCAGAACGTTTCTTGCCCTTCATACTTGGCCCCTTCTTAGCAGAAGATGAGGAGCCCACCAAGAAAGCTGGCTTATCCTTCTTAAGTGTGGATTCATATGTAACGAGCATATTGACCATCTCTTCAAGGGTGGCCTCTATCTTGTTCATATTAAAATTTATCACGAATCCATCAAATGAAGAAGGAAGAGATAGAAGCAGCAAGTCCACATTGAGTTCATGCTCCAACACCAAATCAAGGGTCGCTAACTTCTGTATGAGCCAAATCACTCGTACCCCATGATCACGGACCGAAGTCCCTTCACGCATGCGGCACGTCATCAACTCCTTAACAGTAGAGAACCTTTCAGCCCTCGACTGAGCCCCAAAAAGTTCCTTGAGTTGCGTGTGAATGTCAGCAGCATTCACCGTGTCCTCAAATCGCCTCTGGAGTTCATCAGACATCGAGGCTTGCATATAGCATTTGGTCTTGATGTCATGGTCGCACCATGCATCAAGTTTGGCCAATTCCTCCGGACTTATGTCAGCTGGTGCTTCCTTCGGAGGTGCTTTCTCTAACACGTAGAGCATTTTCTCCGAAGTTAAGACAATCTTCAACTTCCGGAACCATTCCGTATAGTTGGCGCCAGTCAGCTTGTTTTGTTCGAGGATCGAGAATAAAGGATTTCGCGAATTCATTGTATGAAATACTGAAAAGGAAAAACAGACATATATCAATGATTGTTTAACAATTTACTAAGACATAAAATAGGCGAATTTAATTTTATGAATCTCACTCCCACTATTTTAACGATTTCACCACCCTCTAGTGAAAACGGAAAACTTTTTCCTTAGTGAGAACATGGAGTCCAATTGACAAACTTATGGTCCCGAATAATATCAGCCAACCATAATTCTCAAAAGGTAGAGCCCAATTGCTTCCAAAGCAACCCCCATGTATTTACCTCATGTCCAATAAGGGCCCAATAATATGACGCCGTTTAAAGTGACATGTCAAGATGACCCATCAATATTAAGTTGTGATGGACGGTCGCCATGTGGATCCCCCAATAATATGAGCCGATCCCATGGGAGTTCCACCCAACTTACAACATTTGTCGATCCAATGTACAGCTTTCCGACGGACGGGCCCCCCCAATAATATGAGCCGGACCGTATCCGCGGGTAGCATCACATACATTGACCGTTGATGGAAGGTAGGAACATTTAAACAATATTTAAATTTCCTTTATTTATCTTGATATAAATTTTAAATCATATTTAAAATGAGGGATTTTATTTATAAAAATATTTGTCTCATCATTTTTAATTTATTGCATGCATTGCCGGATTCACGCAATTTATGTCTAAACATGCATACAATCATAATATCACATATTATATAGGATGATCGATTCCATTTCTAATTGACCCGTGGTTGCCAATCACGGGTCTTAGTCCAATCCTAGGTAATATGCAGTATGCAAATGCAATCCTATTACATATGCTTCCAATTTACATTTCTTCAGTCTTCATTGTCTGCTGGGCCCACCATCTTCAAATCTTGATCTCCCACTAAATCTAATGTATTTACAATTAAATAACAATGACAAGTAGGGGATACATTTTTAGGGGGTGGGAACGGGCTATAAACCAAGCCCACTTTTATTACATATGACATTCATATCGGGCCATAAACCAGGCCCATTAATAAAACCAACAACAATAAAGACAAAATGTAAATTCCTAACATACACCTACAAAATTGGTCATGGCAATCGATCATCCTTATCCAATAACATTTAATTCAAAATTAATTTATTGGATAACATGCTGTGGCAATTCAAATTTAAACAAGATAAAATCATATTTTATATATAAAATCACATTTCACATATAAAATCATATTTTATCTCCATATCAAATAAAATCATATTTTATCTTATAAAATCCAATTTTACAAATAAAATCATATTTTATCTAATATATCATAAGATCATATCTTATCATCAATTGTACCAAAATAATTGATTTCAAAATTCAATTTACGGATAAAATATTAAAATTTTCCAAAAATTCAAATTTATCCAAAATCAATTTTAAAATTTACGGACTCGAACAATTCGATCCGAAATCTCGTGAACCAATCAAAAACAATTTTTGACCGGACCAAAAATAAAATTTTAAATATTAAAATTAAAATATAATTTTTCCCGCGGGCCGCCCGGGACACTCCCGGGCCGGCCCGCACCCGGGGCGCGGGCCGGGGGCAGCCCGGCTGCCCCCTTAGGGCAGCGCCTGGCGCCGCCCCTGGGCGGCGCCGTGCGCTGCCCTGGGCGGCGCCGAGCGCCGCCCCTGCGCAGCGCCGAGCGCTGCCCTGCGCAGCGCCCAGCGCTGCGCTGGGCAGCGCACAGCGCTGCCCTGGGCGGCGCCGTGCGCCGCCCTGGGCGGCAACAATCGCCGCCTTGGGCGGCGCCGTGCGCCCCCTTTGGGCGGCGCCGTGCGCCGCCCGGGGCAGCAACAATTGCTGCCCCACCGGGCAGCGATCCAATCGCTGCCCGGGTTTTGCCCCGAAAAAATTTTTTTTTTTATTAAAAATATTTATTTTGTTTCATAAACCGAGACTCAAAAATTTTGTACAATTGATTATTCAATCGATTGATCTGAGCAACCTGGCTCTGATACCACTGTTGGAAAACTGGCGAGTTCCCAGACCAATTACGATTGATACCCGGTGCAGCGGAAGTTTAAAAATTTTCTCATGGAACGTTTCCATGGTATGGGTATCAACCGTTCATCGATTGAATTACGTGTGTGTAAAATTCAAATAACAATTAAATAAATTTTACCTCAAATCTCGCAACGAGATTAATGGACACCAACAGAACAATTCTGCTCTTGTTGTCTCTCCCTGGAACCGATGAACGCCTTCAATCAGGTCCACGAACAGAGGTTTAATCCCTCTGATAGATTGCACTAGAAAATCTATCAGAAGTTTTCTGCGAAGAGAATACACGAATTTGATTCGTTATTCCTTACTGCGATTCAAAATCACAGACCGGAATTTTCTCTGACAGAGCAAGGAGGGGTTTCGGCCGAAAATATTGAGAGAGAAAGTCTAGGGTTCGAAATTTTGCTCTCAAAATAATGACCTGTTGTATGTAATTTCTGTACTGAAATAACTTATTTATAATGCAGGCCACTAACACCTTAGGGCCCATTAGTCATAAGCTGGGGCCCGACAAGCAAAGCCCACTCGTTCAGAAATTAATATAAAATTCATCGTGACTCCGATTGATGAAACGATTTCACCAATGTGCACAGAAACCATTTCTGCACGTTTTAAAGTCAAAATAAATTTTCCTGAATCCGAATTCAGTGGTTTCCAAAAATGTCCATCCCTATGTCATTTTAGGAAATCCTACTCCCTTACTCTTATTTAAGAAGTCCAACTCCTTAGTTCATTAAATTTAACTCTTTAAATTTAACTATCTCAACGGGGATTAAAACTCCATTACACTGTGTGACCCTCAATGGTTCAGGGATACAGCTAGCCGTGGGCTCACAACTCCTTGTGACTCGGAACAACACTTTCCGACTTGCCCAACGAATCATGGTAAAGCGCCTAGCAACATCGCCCCATGATTCCCTAGGTATCACTGATAGTGCCTACAAGAACCAGTAGATTTTGGTTAACGTACAGTACGGTCCCTTCATCCATATATCCCGATCGAATCAACAACCATTGGTATATCGAGAGTCGCTCAAGATTCGATAACTATGCAATGCATCTTGAAGATCAAATTAGTGACATCGCATGTGCTACTAAGAAACCATTTCTTAAATCACATCAAGTACTCTGGCCAGAGATTTGTCACACTAATATCTCCTCAGATCGCATAGGATATCCACACTCGCAAGTATGTGGTGAATCCTTGACAACAATGCATTGACTCCTATATGTGTCGTAACTATACCCAATCTCGACACCTGATGACCCCCATAGAGTCGGTAAACGAGTCAAAGCACAGCACTAGCATATAGAGTCTCCATGATGTTTCAAGTCGTAAGGACTAATGGTGTACAACCAAAACCGCGGACTTTATCCACTCGATAAGTGATAACCACTTGGAAAGTCCGGATAGGGTAGTTCGATTATTCATCCTATGAATATCCATTTGCATGCTTCGAACATCTCCATGTTCCCTACCAATGAAACGTGGTACTCCGCATCGCAAATGCTAGTCTCAAACTCGAGCGATCCTTATCCTTATTATCGGACGGCTCAATCGACTAGGAACGGTTTTAGAATATACAGTGACTATAAGATGTATTTCATGATAGACATCCCCATGTTCTACCACATCTTACATACACTATAGTATATTCAAGGTCTTTATCAAAACAACAATAGTATATCACAATATAACAATATGAAGTAATATAAAGTCATTGCCATAAAAGTGTAAATAATATTAAACAAAAGATTGTTTATACAAAGAGTCAACAAAGCCCATAGCCACACAGTTGGCTCACTGGGCACCCACTCTTACAATAATCAAAGGTTAGGACACGAGATATCTCAATCGCTACAATCAGTGCCCTTACAACCGCTTGGAATACCGGATACCAGTCGATAACAGAAACAGTTATATCTCAAGTAGATCATGTTTATAAATTAAATCACAAAACCATGTAATTCAATAACTCTCAATAATAAAGCATGGTCGCATGAAATTAAGTACACAGTTAAATAATTCAAACACATGCGAGGAGACAATACACGCAGACTCGATCTACCCCGCTTACTCTAGTTCAACCAAGAATCTTAACGCTTTGATACCACTTAATGTGAGACCTCGGTTCTAAACAACTAATCTCGGGTTAAACAATAATTAAGCATACAAGATCCAAGACCAAAGTAAGAAAGAATTTTTTTTTTTAAAAGGGGGCTGCGCTCAGGCGGGCAAAAACTGCCGCTCGAGCGCGCTCTAAACTCCAGTGCTGCTGGACAATAAAAAAGGGGGGGGGTGGGGTGCACTCGGGCTGCTAAAAACTGCAGCTCGGGCGCCCCCTGCAGCAGAAACAGAACAGAGCAGAAAACGCTTGGCAACTCAAACTAAAAGTTATTCCATACATCAAACTCAAATTCATGCATTAAAAACATAACTTCTCCAGTTATTACATGAAATACTAGTGTTGATCAACTACGCACCAGTCTATAACATGCAACATAAGACTCGCATAATCGATACAACATAAACAACGAAGTTTGAGATCTAAACATGTTCCAAAACAACTAGGTAGACATGCTGACACGACTTCTAAACCGAGTCTCACTACTAGCTCTCCCTCTTGTTGCTAACCAGGCCTTCGCTGACTTGGTCCTGCCCCACCTGTTGCCAAGTACACATACAAAACAAAGCAACAGCCGGATAAACCGGTGAGAATGATAATCCCAGTAAAAATAACATATCAAGTAATACAACAATAAACATGCTTTCAAGACAACAACGAAATCAATAATGATGTAATGAAATGCATGTCTTTAAATTGGGATATCAAATCTGATAACGAGGGATTGCTGTTGTGCTTTTGGGATCCCGAGGGTGAGATTACGTAACGACTCACCGACTCACCCAATCGAGGTGGTGCCCCGTATCCCACTCCTCTAGACTTTGAGCAACTATAATGAGTATGCTAGCACTAGGCGAAACGACTACGACCTAGGCCACTCAATCATAGTTCCCAAACGTCTAAATAAAAGGGCGGTTCTGCCCGCTGAAAACAAGATTGGCTCAAGATGAATGTATAACAGATACATAAAACATAGCCATATAACAAAAGCTCAATCAAAACAACAAACCACAAGTTTCTCATGCTAGAACGAGTGTAGATGCAAGTATGTGATTTTAAGAGAAACTCGAGAACCAACTGTCCCGAGTATGCTATCCCGCTATCGATGTCAGCTTTTACCTTTCAATGTCATAGATCCAACTCCGGACAAGCTACAACAAAAGATTGTATCAACAACTATACAACCTAAACAACAAACAACGGTTCAAGGAAATCTCTTTACCGATCTTCGTCCAACTCCTGACGAACAATGCTGCTAACATGGGTTTGACAAACTACAAACGAATCTGTTCAGATACAAATCAAAGATCAATTACCATGATCGACTTACAAGCCAAGATCACAACTCAAAAACGGTTCAAATCTCCAAAACTCAAACCGATGGCATAACGGCTATAACTGAACAAACCGACAACGCAGACAGCAGTTCAATAGCGATATAACCTCATAACGATTCTAAGACAACCAAAACAAGGCAATCCTAACAAATCTCAAATCACAATTTTTGAAAATGGCTTCCAAAAATCATAACAAATCCGAACGTCGCTCTAATTCAAAACCGACAGATAATAAACGATCAGAACTCCGCCAAGAACAACATACTAGAATCTAAATCGATTCTAAAAACCTCCGAAAAACAAAACATATCCGATCGGAGAAATACTTACGGTATAACGGAGCTCTCGCTGCAGTGATCGCTAATCTGCCTTCAGAATTAATTTCTAACGGACGGATCGAGCTCGGACTGGATTTTGAAAGCTTGAAGAGGGTTTGAGGCGTCTCTAATGGTGGATATCGGTTTGGAGAGGAAGATGAAGACTTTTCCCAATCAATTCCAAGTATAGATAATATATCAAATCCACTATTTGCGTTTTAGTCCCTGAAAAATCCAATTTTTGCAAAAAGGACCCTGATCAAAATCAAGTCGGCTCGTGAACTCTGTAATCTCCGATTAACTCAAATAAACTCATTTAAGATAAAAACGGGGCGTTACACTTTTTGGGTTATCCTTGTAGGATTGATGAGACCTTTAAAGAGATGATGATGAGGCGATTAGGTTGCCCGAAGACTATCATCATCGGCAGGAGTTCTAAAGATTTGGCTTATGGAATTCCATCAAGTACGGACAGGAGCGATGGATCGTGTCTGAGTTTTTGCGATTTCTACTCATGTCGATCCTAGCTTTGGATCGAGTACCGGATGCCAGAGGCAGTGGCAGAGGATTGGTTGGGACACACTTGATGCTTGCATCTGTACCATCCTTACCATGATGACACTACTCTGAAGATTCTCCAACTCGTAGTTGGAGAGATTGTCATATAGACCTTCACCAGAGAATGCCTCGAGTGGCTAAGGTATGACTGGTTTCGATGGTAAGGTCTTTAAACTCATGCAGAACATGGTTTTTCCGGTATGCATGTATCGATGTGTTCGGTAGGCACACGGGAAACTTCATGTTCAAAAGAATGATATGAATACAAGAAGAATGATGACGGTAGGTCGTGAGCAGAAGAGGTCGACTAACAGGCACTGATGCAGAGAATAGCTGGTTAGCGAGCTCGAGTTATTTCTTCGAAAGTCGTGGCAGGACGAGATGCCGAGAGATATTGGGAAAGATTACGCTTGCATTGATGCGTGTATCTATTAGAAGCTTCATGCTCAAAGAAACAAAGACTAGTACGATGATTTTAAATGCTGTATTGTTGTAATTGTAAACAGTATTTCAGTTGTAATGAATCATCATACTTTGATTGTATCATTTCAATTTTATGGTTGTACATTTTCATTGTATTTTGAATACTGTATGTATTACATGGGATTGTAATAAAAAAATTGTACATAACTTGAAACGATGATACGTGTATTATTTATCCAGCAATTCGTAAATGATTGCAAGTGATTTGCTAAGTTTGTGTAAGGCCCGGAATTAATTAGAAATTAATTCGAATTTAATTTGATTTTAATCCAAGTATATTTAATTTGGGGATATTTAGAGTTTTGATTTAAATTCTAATATTCTTAAATTATTTAGGATTGAAATTGAATTAAAATAGGGGTCGAGGACCAAATTGCAATTATTGAAAAGTTGAGGGACTAAAGTGCAATTTTGATTGAAAGTTATCAGATTTGCGTTGGATTACTCAGCATGTCACGTGTAATTTTCATTCCTTATTCAGAAAGTAAGAACAGAGAAGCCGAGCTTCTTCTTTTCCTTTGTGATTGTGATTTTCAAAACCTTATATCTTTTGATTCGATCGTCCGTTTTTGATTCCGTAAATTGTTCTGGAATCCTTACGAAGAGGGCTTCGATCTAGTGTAAGTGTTTATATCTTTCAGTATGGTTTGAAGCTCTAAAGTTGACAGATATCAGATGTTGAGTTTTCGATTATGTTAATCGACGTTTATGCGATTCTATATCGAAACCAGATTGATGAGTTTGTGTTATTTGTATTCAACTTTGATTCTGTAATGCCCCGTTCTTATCTTAAATGAGTTTATTTGAGTTAATCGGAGATTTCAGAGTTCTCGAGCCGACTTGATTTTGATCAGGGTCCTTTTTGCAAAAATTGGATTTTTCAGGGACTAAAACGCAAATTGTGGATTTTATATATTATCTACACTTAGATTTTTATTTGGGAAGTCTCATCTTCCTCCCCAAACCATGAAGCACCATTGAAGCTTGGGGAAACGCCTTTCAAGCTTTTCCAATCTCGGTTTCCAGTCGATCCGTCCGTTAGAAATTATTTCTGAAGGCAGATTAGTGATCACTGCAGTGAGAGCTCCGTTATATCGTAAGTTTTTCTACGATCGGATACATTCTAGTTTTTGGATGTTGTTAGAATCGTTCTAGATTCGAGTATGTTGTTCTATACAGAGTTCTGATCGTTTATTATCTGTCGGTTTTGAATTAGAGCGACGTTCGGATTTGTTATGATTTTTAGAAGCCATTTTCGAAAATGTGGATTTTGAGATTGATGGGTTTGCTTTGTTATTGTTGTTTTGGGCATTGATATGAGGTTATATCAGTATTGAACTGCTCTCTGCATTTCCGGTTTGTTCAGTTTATAGCCGTTATGCCGTCGGTTTAAGTTTTGGGTTTTTGAATCGTTTTTGTATTGATTGAAGCCTTGGCTTGTGAGAGATCGTGGTTGTTGATCAACTCTTGTATTCGTACAGATTCGTTGGAGTTTGTCGAGCCCTGTGTTAGCAGCATTGTTCGTCGAGAGTTGGACGAAGAACGGTAAAGAGATTTCCTTGAACCGTTGTTTGTTGTTTAGGTTGTATAGTTGTTGATACAATCTTTTGTTGTAGCTTGTCCGGAGTTGGATCTACGACGTTGAAAGGTAAAAGCAGTCATTGTAGCGGGATAGCATACTCGGGACAGTTGGTTCTCGAGTTTCCCTTAAAATCACATATTGCATTGATACTAGTTCTAGTTTATGGAACCTGTATTTTGTTGATTATTTGAATGAATTATATGCCTAAGTTCCTTTTTGTTTCCATATGCATTCATATTGAGCCAGCACTATTGTTTCGATGGGCAGAACAGCCTTTTGTTAGATGTTTGGGAGCTATATTCGAGTGGCGTAGGGCGTAGTCATTGCGCCTAGTGCTAGCATACTCATTATAGTTGCTCAAAGTCTAGAGGAGTGGGATACGTGGCACCACCTCGATTGGGAGAGTCGGTGAGTCGTCACGTGATCTCATCCTCAGGATCCCAAAAGCACAGCAGCAATCCTTTGTTATCAGATTTGATATCCCGGTTTAAAGACATGCATTTCATTACGTTGTTATTGATTTTGTTGTTGTCTTGGAAGCATGTTTATTGTTGTATTACTTGATATGTTTCTTTTACTGGGATTATCATTCTCACCGGTTATCCGGCTGTTGCTTTGTTTTATATGTGCACTTGGCAACAGGAAGGGCAGGATCAAGTCAGCATAGACCTGGTTAGCGTCCAGAGCAAGAGATAGAAGTGAGACTCGTTTAGAAGTCGAATCAGCATGTCAACCTAGTTATGTTTTGCGATCATGTTTAGTCATTCGAACTTCTCGTATTTGTTTTGTAAGCAAGAAACGATGTAGGTACTATCGAATTGAATGTTTCTCTTCCCTAAACCTTCCTTGTATTGTTATTGGCATCTCAAATACTCTTAATGCAAGTGTTTAGGTTTTGATTGAGTTTATTTCAAGTGCCTTAACTTCTCTGGGCGAGGGGACGGTGCAGGCGCGCGGCCTCTTTGCGAGGTATGGGCGTGGGCGCTCTTACTTAGAGCACGGGCGCGCTAGTTTTTGCGCAGCATAAGCGCGAGCGCGCTTCCTTAGGCGCGGGTGCACTGGGTTTTGCGGGGCTTAGGCGCGGGCGCGCTGATGTCAGAGCGGGCGCGCGAGCCTCCTTTTAAAAAAAAAAATATTTTTTGTTCTTGTTTACTTATCGCTTGTTGTATGATATTAGTTGATTAGAAACGAGGTCTCATATTAAGTGATATCAGAGAGTTAAGATTCTTGGTCGAACTAGAGTGAGCGGTAGATCGAGTCTGCGTGAATTGACTCCTCGCATGTGTTTGAATTATTTTAACTGTGTAGTTAATTCCATGCTAGCATGCTTTATTATTGAGAATTATTGAATTACATGGTTATGTGATTTAATTTATAAAGAATGATCTACTTGAGATATAACTATTTCTGTTATCGACTGGTATCCGGTATTCCAAGCGGTTGTAAGGACACTAATTGTAGCGATTGAGATATCTCGTGTCTTAACCTTTGATTATCAGATGGGTCCTCGTCGAGTGATAAACAGAAACACACCGCCAGTTATCCCTGCGACTGAACAAGCTAGCACTGAAGTTGATCAGTTGGATGCTTCAGCAACGCCTATGGAAACCTTGCTGAAGAGGTTTCAGTCGTTCAATCCGCCGTTATTGATGGGTTTAGAAAATCCAGTTGACTGCGAGAGTTGGTTGGATGATATTGATCAGCTATTCGATTCCATTGATTACACAGATGACCGCAGAATCAGGTTAGTCATTCATCAGCTACGTGGGGTTGCTAAGAGCTGGTGGATCATGACAAAGAAAGCAATGGATAGTAGAGGTACGGAAGTTACTTGGACTCTTTTTAAATCTGAATTTTATAAGCGATTTTCCCTATCTCGTATCGTAAAGATAAGGGAGCTGAGTTTTCCAACCTGAGGCAAGGGAATCTGAACATTGAAGAGTACGTAGCTAAGTTCGATAGTCTGTTGCGTTTTGCCCCACTAATTGCCGGAGATGAAGAAGCTAAGGCAGATCAGTTCATAAATGGTTTGAACCCCGACGTCTTCACGTTGGTAAACACCAACCGGCCTAACAACTTTGCGGATGCCATGAATTACGCAAAGGGAGCAGAAGCAGGCTTGTGGAGGAAAAGAGGTAACCAGGTAGCACCTCAGCAACAGAGGCAATATCAGAACCCACCATCTCAGTATCAGAATCAGCCACCGCAGCATCAGAACCAGCAGCAAAGGTATGAAGGTGAAAACAGTGGGGGAAACAGAAAAGATCAGTACAAAGCAAGAGGTAAACAATTCAAGAGGCAGGGGAACAGTTCTTATAGTTCCAGTGGTTTGAAGCAATTCGGTTCAGGACAGAGTTCTGGATCTTCAGCCATGTACTGCAGCAAGTGTGGGGGAAGACACTCACCGGATCAGTGTGTGGGAGTCTTCGATAATTGTAACACCTGTCAGCAACCGGGACACTTTTCTAAGGTGTGCCCTCAGCGTAACAGAGATAGAGCTCAGAGTGGAAGTTCATCTCGACCTGCAGCTCAACCTGAGAGGCAGTCTTCTGCAGTGCACTCTTTCCAGCCTCAGCAGCAGAACAGACAGGGAGGTAACTCTAGTGCGAACCAGCCTCCGAGACAGTAGGCACGAGTCTTTTCTTTGACAGAGGATCAGGCTCAGGCAGCACCTGACGATGTTATAGCAGGTAACTGTTCGATTTTCGGTTATTCTGCTCTTGTTTTGATAGATACAGGTGCTTCCCATTCCTTTATCTCTGAGAAATTTGTGTTATTGCATGCTTTGCCGACTGAATTGTTGCCTACAGTCAGTAGTAGCTGTTACTTCACCTTTGGGTGGAGGAATTGTTTCTATCATACTAGTCAGGAACTGTGAACTTTGTTTTGAGGGGAATTTGTTAGAATTCGACTGTATTGTGCTTGGGTTATCAGATTTTGATTGTATTGTTGGTATAGATGCTTTAACCAAGTACAGGGCAACAGTCGATTGTTTTCTGAAAGTTGTCAGGTTCAGACCTGAAATGGCAGACGAGTGGAAATTCTTTTGTAAGGGTTCTCGATCTAGAATTCCTTTGATTTCAGTGTTATCTATGACTCGTTTGTTACAGAGAGGTGCAGAAGGATTTTTGGTTTATGCGGTTGATGTACTGAAATCTAGCCCAGCTTTGGTTGACTTACCAGTGGTTAGAGATTTTGCTGATGTGTTTCCGGAAGATGTTCCTGGATTGCCACCCATTCGAGAGGTTGAATTCAACATTGACTTAGTGCCAGGTACTCAACCTATTTCAAAAGCTCCTTATCGTATGTCACTTGTTGAATTGAGAGAGTTGAAGGAGCAGCTTGAGGATTTAATTGCCAAGGGATACATCAGACCTAGTGTGTCGCCTTGGGGTGCTCCTGTGCTTTTTGTTCGGAAGAAGGATGGTTCTATGCGGCTCTGTATCGACTACCGCCAATTGAATCAGGCTACAGTTAAGAACAGGTATCCTTTATCCCGAATAGATGACCTTTTTGATCAACTGCAGGGTTCTTCTGTCTACTCTAAGATTGATCTGAGGTCAGGTTATCACCAATTGAGAGTGCGAGAGGAAGACGTTCCTAAGACCGCATTCAGAACGAGGTATGGTCATTTTAAGTTTATAGTCATGCCGTTCGGTTTGACTAACGCTCCAGCGGTTTTTATGGATTTGATGAACCGTATCTTTCAGCATTATTTAGATGAGTTCGTCATTATCTTTATCGATGATATTCTTATCGACTCGAAGAACCGTACTGACCATGCAGAGCACTTGAGGACCGTATTGCAGATTTTGCGAGTTGAGCAGTTGTTTGCCAAGCTGTCTAAGTGTGAATTCTGGTTAGATCGAGTTGTCTTTCTCGGTCATATCATTACTGGAGATGGGATTTCTGTCGATCCCAGCAAGATTGAAGCGGTTTTGAATTGGCCTAGACCTACTTTAGTGCCGGAGATCCGAAGCTTCATGGGTTTAGCTGGTTATTACCGTCGTTTCATCGAGGGTTTCTCGTCTGTTGCCAAGCCTATTACCCAGCTGACTCAGAAAAATGCGCCTTTTGTTTGGACTCCAGATTGTGAGGCTAGCTTTGTTGATCTGAAGAGAAGACTGACCAGTGCTCCAATTCTTTCTATTCCGAAGGGTACTGGAGGTTTCACAATCTATTGTGATGCTTCTAACCGAGGCTTGGGTTGTGTTCTTATGCAGCATAAGCATGTGATAGCGTATGCATCGAGGCAGCTGAAACCGCACGAGACTCGTTATCCGGTTCATGATCTTGAACTAGCTGCGATCGTCTTTGCTCTGAAGATCTGGCGTCACTATCTTTATGGTGAGTCTTTCGAGATCTTTTCTGACCATAAGAGCCTTAAGTACTTGTTTTCACAGGCAGAGCTGAATATGAGACAGAGAAGATGGTTAGATCTGTTGAAGGATTTCGACTGTGAAATCAAGTATTATCCGGGAAAGTCGAATGCAGTTGCAGATGCCTTGAGCCGAAAGCTATGTTATTTATCTCTTTCTACTATTGGTGTTTCTCAGTTGATCGATGATTGTTGCACTTCTGGTTTAGAGTTTGAAATAGATAGGGAGACTATCAGAGTGAAACGCCCAACTACTAATAAATGCGGAAAAACTTTTTTTTTTTTTTTTTTATACTATACTATATACATATACGCCCATACATATATGTATAAACTTTAAAAATAATATTACAAATAATAACTCGCTTAATAAAATAATAAACATTTATTTGATAAAATCTTGAGTCATGCAATAGATAAAATAATGTCTATAATAAAAATTTATAGCTTATGTCTACTAAAATCATGAAAAATCAATAAGTAATCATAACCACTGAAAACATAAAAATATCCTAAATAAATAACTCATGCATAAATAAAATCCTAGCGAGACGGTCACGGGACCACTGCCATGCTCGCTCATACGTCCTCGCCACCGGTAGGAGCTACATCATACTCACCTGCACCATATAAGCGTAGTGAGCCTAGAGGCTCAACATGTCTAATCCTTTATAACAAGGTTAAAAATAATGCATCACGTAAATACTAATACATATACATGTACATGAGCATGCGTGGAAACATTTTTCATAACATAAATGCTTAATCATAAATCTTATACATAACATAACTTTCTTCATCATACATAACATAATTGAGCATGTCATAAACATAAAAACTGTGTATGGTCATATCCATGAATGTGACTAATAACTGTGCCGACTGATCAGTCTAAAGAACCATCGTACGTGGCGGTGGATAAATCCACCTCTATGCTGGTAGTAAATTACCTCTGTGCCAGTGGTAAAACCCACTTCTATGCCGGTAGTAGAACTACCTCTGTGTCAGTGGTAGAACCCACTTCTATGCTGTCACATCACTTCAATTTCCATAAAAATATTTTTCATGCTCAATTCTTAATCATAAACACATCATAAAATATTTCATGTATGCATGCACTTAAAATATGTCCGTAATATATATTTAATTAATTTTAATAATAAATATACTTTTACTTAAAATAGACTTCATGCATAAAAATAATTAAATATATATTCCGAACTTAGTTTATTTTCATGGGTTGGTCCAGACTGCTGGTCTCTCTACTAACCCCTTAACTGACTTAAAGCCTGTTAACTAACTTAAAGCCCATAATTAAATAATTAATTTTAAAAATTATAATTTTTACTAAAATAAAATACTTAAATGTTATTGGGCTTAAATAAAAATATTTAGGCCCAATAACTAATTAATTCATAAAAATTCCTAGACTGACCCAATAAAATCACTGACTAGCCCAAAAATTCCAATGGGCCCACGGGCCCATAAAATTATTGGGTTAACTTAAAAATAATTTAAAAAGCCCAAATAAAATTAATTGGAAGCCCAAATAATTTTATTTCTAATTAAATGGCCCAAAAATCCAATTAAAACATTAAACATTTTAAAATTAAAATACTCGAGCCCGGCCCACCTAGCCCGGACCCGGACATGACTGACCCGACCCTAGACCCTACTGACCCGACCCACTACCCTTACCCGACCCGGAACCACCCAGAACCCCCCTACCCGACACCCCCCCTCGCCGTGCCCTCGGCTGCGCGAGCAGCAGCCTTCCGGGGCAGTTGCCGCCATGCTCCGGCCGTCCACTGGCCAGAGCACCACCACCTACCTCTAGCCCTCTTCAAGACGTTTCCAACCATGTAAGAACCAGCCCAAACCATCAAGTATAGAGGGAGAACGAAGCTCTGCAAAACTGCCTACCCGCAGCTCGCGCGCAGACAGGAGCAGCTGTGGAATTTTGCTTCGTTCTCGAGATTCCGACCACCTAAAATCGCGAAACCAATTGCAAAACTCAGCCAACATCTAGTAGGTTCCAACCCAACAAACCTCACCAAAAATAGTGGCCTGAGGAGGGAGAACGAAGCCTTCTCCCTCAGAACACAAATCTGCGCGATCTGGTGCACTAGAGGAGAAGTGCTTCGTTTTAGACCAGCCATGGACAAAACCAACAGGACCACACGACCACAAGGACCCTAAGACATGCCCTCAGATGTGGATTAGCCGCCTGGACCTTTACCATGCATAAAAAACGTGATCATACTCATGAAAGATCAAGCAAAACGTGAGAAAAAGGAAAGGAAAATACCATCTGCATATACTTCTGAACAACAAACATATATACCACAAACTTTCTGCTGTAAAAACCAAAATAATAGCTTATATGGTGTTGAGAAAAGAATTAAACATGCCTTTCGTAATTATTTGACAACGAACGATGCGTTTACGGGACTACGGGACGACGAACCTCCAAAATAACTCAAAGAACTCGAAGCTTTCGGCTATGGGGCTGTTGTTTCTGTTGAAGCCGATGAAGGAGAAGGTGAGGGAGAGGATGGAGGCGGCTTAGACGTGAGTTTAGAGTGTAGGGTTTGGTTTAGGATAATTTTTTTGTATAATAAATATTAACTAAATAATATAGATAATATACCATAGAAAAATATAATTTAAAACTCTCTAATAATAATAAAAATCTGATAAAATATCTCCTAATCTCGAAATTATTAAATAGGAAAATTTTAAAAATTAATAAAAGTCAATAAAGAGACTAATTTTTGGCTAAAAATAGCCCCTTAAATAAATATATAACTAAATACTAAAATTTTCTTGACAAAATACCTTAAAATATTATTTTAAGGCTCATAAAACTCATAAAATATTTTTGGCTAAATATTTTGGTATCTCGTCCGTCCACGGTCCCGTCTACGCGATCAAAACCAATTAATTTCCATAAATCACAAAAATCACTAATTTTGGGTTAAATGCTAAAATAACTTAAATCATGCATATAAATCACATAATAACACATAAATTCATTTAACCCTTATTTTAAAAATTAATTTCTCCTAATTATGCATGCGAATTTACGTATTAAAATTTCCGGGTGTTACAATTCTCCCCCCCTTAAATTGAATTTCGTCCTCGAAATTCGACGGAATCTGTCTGGGAGGCATTCTGTACCACCACATATTTCTTTACGTAAATCGCAATGCATAACTAAGGGTTTCAAAAGTCTTACTGAACATGAAATACTTAAAATTAATACATATGCTCCTTCTAAATCTTATTAAAACATTTTAAACTTACAGACCAGTAGCAGGATTTCTGAGCTTCACGTGGCAGATGGACACCCACCGAGGACCGTGCTCTGATACCAATTGAAACGCCCAACTACTAATAAATGCGGAAAAACTTTTTTTTTTTTTTTTATACTATACTATATACATATACGCCCATACATATATGTATAAACTTTAAAAATAATATTACAAATAATAACTCGCTTAATAAAATAATAAACATTTATTTGATAAAATCTTGAGTCATGCAATAGATAAAATAATGTCTATAATAAAAATTTATAGCTTATGTCTACTAAAATCATGAAAAATCAATAAGTAATCATAACCACTGAAAAAAAAAAAAATATCCTAAATAAATAACTCATGCATAAATAAAATCCTAGCGAGACGGTCACGGGGCCACTGCCATGCTCGCTCATACGTCCTCGCCACCGGTAGGAGCTACATCATACTCACCTGCACCATATAAGCGTAGTGAGCCTAGAGGCTCAACATGTCTAATCCTTTATAACAAGGTTAAAAATAATGCATCACGTAAATACTAATACATATACATGTACATGAGCATGCGTGGAAACATTTTTCATAACATAAATGCTTAATCATAAATCTTATACATAACATAACTTTCTTCATCATACATAACATAATTGAGCATGTCATAAACATAAAAACTGTGTATGGTCATATCCATGAATGTGACTAATAACTGTGCCGACTGATCAGTCTAAAGAACCATCGTACGTGGCGGTGGATAAATCCACCTCTATGCTGGTAGTAAACTACCTCTGTGCCAGTGGTAAAACCCACTTCTATGCCGGTAGTAGAACTACCTCTGTGTCAGTGGTAGAACCCACTTCTATGCTGTCACATCACTTCAATTTCCATAAAAATATTTTTCATGCTCAATTCTTAATCATAAACACATCATAAAATATTTCATGTATGCATGCACTTAAAATATGTCCGTAATATATATTTAATTAATTTTAATAATAAATATACTTTTACTTAAAATAGACTTCATGCATAAAAATAATTAAATATATATTCCGGACTTAGTTTATTTTCATGGGTTGGTCCAGACTGCTGGTCTCTCTACTAACCCCTTAACTGACTTAAAGCCTGTTAACTAACTTAAAGCCCATAATTAAATAATTAATTTTAAAAATTATAATTTTTACTAAAATAAAATACTTAAATGTTATTGGGCTTAAATAAAAATATTTAGGCCCAATAACTAATTAATTCATAAAAATTCCTAGACTGACCCAATAAAATCACTGACTAGCCCAAAAATTCCAATGGGCCCACGGGCCCATAAAATTATTGGGTTAACTTAAAAATAATTTAAAAAGCCCAAATAAAATTAATTGGAAGCCCAAATAATTTTATTTCTAATTAAATGGCCCAAAAATCCAATTAAAACATTAAACATTTTAAAATTAAAATACTCGAGCCCGGCCCACCTAGCCCGGACCCGGACATGACTGACCCGACCCTAGACCCTACTGACCCGACCCACTACCCTTACCCGACCCGGAACCACCCAGAACCCCCCTACCCGACACCCCCCCTCTCCTTGCCCTCGGCTGCGCGAGCAGCAGCCTTCCGGGGCAGTTGCCGCCATGCTCCGGCCATCCACTGGCCAGAGCACCACCACCTACCTCTAGCCCTCTTCAAGACGTTTCCAACCATGTAAGAACCAGCCCAAACCATCAAGTATAGAGGGAGAACGAAGCTCTGCAAAACTGCCTACCCGCAGCTCGCGCGCAGACAGGAGCAGCTGTGGCATTTTGCTTCGTTCTCGAGATTCCGACCACCTAAAATCGCGAAACCAATTGTAAAACTCAGCCAACATCTAGTAGGTTCCAACCCAACAAACCTCACCAAAAATAGTGGCCTGAGGAGGGAGAACGAAGCCTTCTCCCTCAGAACACAAATCTGCGCGATCTGGTGCACTAGAGGAGAAGTGCTTCGTTTCAGACCAGCCATGGACAAAACCAACAGGACCACACGACCACAAGGACCCTAAGACATGCCCTCAGATGTGGATTAGCCGCCTGGACCTTTACCATGCATAAAAAACGTGATCATACTCATGAAAGATCAAGCAAAACGTGAGAAAAAGGAAAGGAAAATACCATCTGCATATACTTCTGAACAACAAACATATATACCACAAACTTTCTGCTGTAAAAACCAAAATAATAGCTTATATGGTGTTGAGAAAAGAATTAAACATGCCTTTCGTAATTATTTGACAATGAACGATGCGTTTACGGGACTACGGGACGACGAACCTCCAAAATAACTCAAAGAACTCGAAGCTTTCGGCTATGGGGCTGTTGTTTCTGTTGAAGCCGATGAAGGAGAAGGTGAGGGAGAGGATGGAGGCGGCTTAGACGTGAGTTTAGAGTGTAGGGTTTGGTTTAGGATAATTTTTTTGTATAATAAATATTAACTAAATAATATAGATAATATACCATAGAAAAATATAATTTAAAACTCTCTAATAATAATAAAAATCTGATAAAATATCTCCTAATCTCGAAATTATTAAATAGGAAAATTTTAAAAATTAATAAAAGTCAATAAAGAGACTAATTTTTGGCTAAAAATAGCCCCTTAAATAAATATATAACTAAATACTAAAATTTTCTTGACAAAATACCTTAAAATATTATTTTAAGGCTCATAAAACTCATAAAATATTTTTGGCTAAATATTTTGGTATCTCGTCCGTCCACGGTCCCGTCTACGCGATCAAAACCAATTAATTTCCATAAATCACAAAAATCACTAATTTTGGGTTAAATGCTAAAATAACTTAAATCATGCATATAAATCACATAATAACACATAAATTCATTTAACCCTTATTTTAAAAATTAATTTCTCCTAATTATGCATGCGAATTTACGTATTAAAATTTCCGGGTGTTACACAGAGTGTTTGCTATTCAAGCTGAACCGGAGTTGTTTGTTGCAATCAGAGAATCACAGAAGTTTGAGCCGAGCATTCAGGTTTCAGTAGAGAAAGTCAGATCTGGGCATCAGTCTGAATTCCAGGTTAGAGATGATGTACTGTATGTGAATAACCGTATTGTTGTGCCTGATATTTCGGAGTTGAGGCAGCGTATTCTTCGAGAGGCTCATTGCAGTCGGTTTAGTATTCATCCTAGAGGTCGTAAGATGTACAACGATCTGAAGATTCAGTTTTGGTGGAAGAGAATGAAGAGCGATGTAGCAAGGTTTGTATCTCGGTGTTTGAATTATCAGCAGGTGAAAGCAGAACGGAAGCGACCAGGAGGTCTGTTGCACAGTCTATCTGTTCCTGAATGGAAGTGGGATCACATTTCCATGTATTTCATCACGAAGCTACCACGATCCATTCGAGGATGCGATGCCATTTGGGTAGTGATCGACCGATTGACGAAGTCTGCGTGTTTTATTTCGTACAGGATGGCGTATCGTCATGATCAGATGACTGAGTTGTATGTTAGCAATGTTGTGAGATTTCATGGTGTGCTGAAGTCGATCGTTTCAGACAGACATCCTAGATTCACTTCTCACTTCTGGCACAGTCTTCAGGGGGCACTTGGTACTCGATTGCATCTGAGTACAACTTATCATCCTCAGACCGATGGACAGTTAGAGCGGACTATCCAGACGTTAGAGGATATGCTGCGAGCGGTAGTGCTAGACTTTGGCACTAATTGGCAGGATTCTTTGCCTCTTGTCGAGTTTTCTTACAACAACAGCTTCCAAGCGAGTATCGGTATGGCGCCTTTTGAGGCTTTGTATGGTAAGAAGTGCCGATCTCCGTTGTTTTGGGATGAATTGTCCGAATCACCAGATTTGGGACCGAAGATGCTTAGAGATATGGCAGAGCAGGTTAAGATCATTCAGACCAGAATGAAGTCAGCTCAAGATAGACAGGCGAAGTATGCGAATGTCAGGCGTAGACCTCTGAGTTTTGATCAGGGAGACCGAGTCTTTCTAAAGATTTCACCTTTCAGAGGCACTGTTAGATTTGGGAAGAGAGGAAAGTTATCTCCGAGATTCATCGGTCCGTACGAGATTCTCGAGAAGATAGGCGATCTTGCCTACAGACTTGCACTTCCTCCGTCTTTATCTGGTATTCACGACGCTTTTCATGCTTCTATGCTGCGAAAGTATCAACCAGATATTTCTCATATCCTTCAGCCTGACGAAGCCGAGTTAGATGAGACTCTGAGCTACTTTGAGCGACCGATTCAGATCCTTGATCGGAAGGAGAAACAACTCAGAACCAAGTCGATCCCGTTAGTGAAAGTGCAGTGGAGCCGTCACGACGTCGAGGAAGCGACTTGGGAGACAGAATCTGACATGAGACAGCGATTTCCATAGTTATTTGGATGACGTGAGTTCTTCTTACTGTCTTTAGTTCTTTATTCTATCTTATGAGTTATGGTTCTTGTTGATTTCGAGGACGAAATCTCTTCTTAGTGGGGGAGAATTGTAAGCCCCATTTTTATCTTAAATGAGTTTATTTGAGTTAATCGGAGATTTCAGAGTTCTCGAGCCGACTTGATTTTGATCAGGGTCCTTTTTGCAAAAATTGGATTTTTCAAGGACTAAAATGCAAATTGTGGATTTTATATATTATCTACACTTAGATTTTTATTTGGAAAGTCTCTTCTTCCTCCCCAAACCGTGAAGCACCATTGAAGCTTGGGGAAACGCCTTTCAAGCTTTTCCAATCTCGGTTTCCGATCGATCCGTCCGTTAGAAATTATTTCTGAAGGCAGATTAGTGATCACTGCAGTGAGAGCTCCGTTATATCGTAAGTTTTTCTACGATCGGATACATTCTAGTTTTTGGATGTTGTTAGAATCGTTCTAGATTTGAGTATGTTGTTCTAGACAGAGTTTTGATCGTTTATTATCTGTCGGTTTTGAATTAGAGCGACGTTCGGATTTGTTATGATTTTTAGAAGCCATTTTCGAAAATGTGGATTTTGAGATTGATGGGTTTGCTTTGTTATTGTTGTTTTGGGCATTGATATGAGGTTATATCAGTATTGAACTGCTGTCTGCATTTCCGGTTTGTTCAGTTTATAGCCGCTATGCCGTCGGTTTGAGTTTTGTATTTTCGAATCGTTTTTGTATTGATTGAAGCCTTGGCTTGTGAGTGATCGTGGTTGTTGATCAACTCTTGTATTCATACAGATTCGTTGGAGTTTGTCGAGCCCTGTGATAGCAGCATTGTTCGTCGAGAGTTGGACGAAGAACGGTAAAGAGATTTCCTTGAACCGTTGTTTGTTGTTTAGGTTGTATAGTTTTTGATACAATCTTTTGTTGTAGCTTGTCTGGAGTTGGATCTACGACGTTGAAAGGTAAAAGCAGTCATTGTAGCGGGATAGCATACTCGGGACAGTTGGTTCTCGAGTTTCCCTTAAAATCACATATTGCATTGATACTAGTTCTAGTTTATGGAACCTGTATTTTGTTGATTATTTGAATGAATTATATGGCTAAGTTCCTTTTTGTTTCCATATGCATTCATATTGAGCCAGCACTATTGTTTTGATGGGCAGAACAGCCTTTTGTTAGACGTTTGGGAGCTATATTCGAGTGGCCTAGGGCGTAGTCATTGCGCCTAGTGCTAGCATACTCATTATAGTTGCTCAAAGTCTAGAGGATTGGGATACGTGGCACCACCTCGATTGGGAGAGTCGGTGAGTCGTCACGTGATCTCATCCTCGGGATCCCAAAAGCACAGCAGCAATCCTTTGTTATCAGATTTGATATCCCGATTTAAAGACATGCATTTCATTACGTTGTTATTGATTTTGTTGTTGTCTTGGAAGCATGTTTATTGTTGTATTACTTGATATGTTGCTTTTACTAGGATTATCATTCTCACCGGTTATCCGGCTTTTGCTTTGTTTTGTATGTGTACTTGGCAACAGGAAGGGCAGGATCAAGTCAGCATAGACCTGGTTAGCGTCCAGAGCAAGAGATAGAAGTGAGACTCGTTTAGAAGTCGAATCAGCATGTCAACCTAGTTATGTTTTGCGATCATGTTTAGTCATTCGAACTTCTCGTATTTGTTTCTTAAGAAAGAAACGATGTAGGTACTATCGAATTGAATGTTTCTCTTCCCTAAACCTTTCTTGTATTTTTATTGGCATGTCAAATACTCTTAATGCAAGTGTTTAGGTTTTGATTGAGTTTATTTCAAGTGCCTTAACTTCTCTGGGCGAGGGGACGGCGTGGGCGCGCGGCCTCTTTGCAAGGTATGGGCGCGGGCGCTCTTACTTAGAGCGCGGGCGAGCTAGTTTTTGCGCAGCATAAGCGCGAGCGCGCTTCCTTAGGCGCGGGCGCGCTGGGTTTTGCGGGGCGTAGGCGCGGGCGCACTGATTTCAGCGCGGGCGCGCGAGCCTCCTTTTAAAAAAAAAATATTTTGGGTTCTTGTTTACTTATCGCTTGTTGTCTGATATTAGTTGATTAGAAACGAGGTCTCACAGATTCCAGCATGTATATCAATTGTTATGGCTACTGAGATGAGGTTTGAAATGATATATCAGTTGGTTAGTTGAATTGAATACACGTATAATTGGTTTTGAAGTTAGAAATGATTTCGGGATTACGTCGGTTACCGATTTTCAATCGCTACGCCGTTTAATCGAGTTTTGGACTGTTTTGATATTCGATAGCTAAGCTGAAACACTTATCTTGATGATGTGAATATTATAGAATTTTATTCTTCAGTTTCAGTTGAGTTTGGAAGGCCAACGACTCGAGACAACGACTTTGAACCGAAGAAAGTGGATTGAGGTTTGAAATGCGATTGATTGACGATCTTATGATGTTTTCGACTTGTTTTTGATACAATAGATTGAAATGAAGTTTGATATATGTGTTATGATTGTATCTTTCAGATTTGAAGAGTTCAGAATCGAGATAAACGAAGGTATAATGACGACATCGCGAAGTAGGGACTTTGAAACTCAAGAACGACTAATCTTGAGTTGGCCCGCATAAACCACATACTTGTTTATGTTTTTGATTTGATTGTGATGTTGTCGATCCATCTCAGGTAGTGGATCTTTCTATTCGAGTTGATATGATGCTATATTGAATCGATTCTATGCCAAGGTTGCGGTTAACCTTATTTGCGAGTCGTTTACGAACTCGTTAGATGAATATCCATGTCAAGATCGTTTACGAATCTTGATGGCACGAAGTTATATGAATCAATTCTTATTCAAAGCGTTAATTTACTCTATTTGTTGAGTCGAGTTTTAAATAGAGTCGATACGATTTATTTAACGCTTTCTATATGTTGGTTATACTGAGAATCGTTTCTCACCGGAGTTTATCCGACTGTTGTCTTGTTTTGTATGTGTGCATGACAACAGAAGGGGCAGGAGCTAGTCATCGACGTCATTGACAGCTGGGAGAGAGTCTAGCACGTGAGGACTCGGGTTGTAGATGATGTCTTGAACTTTAGAAGCAAGAAACTTTGGTCTAGTTTGTTTTGGACTACATGTATGAAGTATGAAATAATTGATGTCGTTTACCGATCTTTAGCGACTTGTTGATGTAATAAAATACATGTATAAATGCTTGAGACCTTGTTTGTATGTAGATGCAGGTTTCAGATCTTTTAAACCATGTTTTGCATTGATGTTGGTGATAGGAATTGATGGTGCACGGTTTGACAGCAAAATGTGATCTGCAGATTTTCTGGAATTTGGAGGCCGCTCGATCCGCAGAAGTTGACGGATCGAGCGAGCCTTGTAATATTGCAAACAGAGGATTTGAGTTTTTGGCTCGCTTGATCCGCAGAAGTTGACGGATCGAGCGAGGCCAAATTGTGTTCCATCCGAGAGTTGAGCAATTGTGCTCGCTCGATCGGGTGTTTTTCCCCGATCGAGCGAGACACTGATTTAAAAAAAAAATTTGCTTTACTTTTCTCTTGGTTTCTTAATTGATGTTTAATGAATGTTAATTGTTCATTAATTGCCCTAAGATGAGATTAGCAACCCGAGGTCCCACAACAGGTGGTATCAGAGCATAAGTTTTTCGGACTGAGATTAGATGAGCGGGGTAGATCGAGTCTTCTATTCTGATTTATTTATTGCTTTCATAATTGTATGGTATATGATTGATTGATTACAGATATTAAATTGTCACATGATGCTGTGATAATTTGCGAAGAATATGCTATACAATGGTTTGAATTACATGCTATCTGGTTATTTGATTGAAGTACTAGCATGTATTATGAAGATGAATCGAAACTCGATCTTTTATGAAGGCAATGTGGACTGCAACAGACTTGTTGTAATTGAGATTGAACTGTACACTAATCTGTTTGATTATCAGATATGCCTCCCCGACCAGCACCGAGGGTTAGACAGACATTGGCTATGAATGAGCCTGAACAGACGAATGCTGCACAGGTCCCGGTGACAGCAACTGAACATGGACAGGGTAGTACATCTACTGATGAGTTTAGTGATGCTAATATGATGGAGAAACTTCTGAAACGATTTCAGTCATTCAAACACCGAAGTTGCAAGGAACTGAGAATGCTGTGGAGTGTGAGAATTGGCTGGAAGATATTGAGCAGTTATACGAGTCTATTGACTATTCAGATGATCGTCGTGTGAGACTGATTATTCATCAACTGCATGGCCTTGCCAAGAGTTGGTGGATAGCGACGAAGAAAGCATTGGAAAACCAAGGTACTGTTATTACCTGGTCTGTATTTCGAACTGCTTTCTATCAGCGTTTCTTTCCTGTGTCTTATCGTAAGGACAAAGGAGCAGAGTTTGCAAGTCTGCAACAGGGGCAGTTAAATATCGAAGAATATGTTGCCAAATTCACCAGCTTGTTGAAGTTTGCTCCACATATTGCTGTTAGTGATGAAGCTCAAGCCGATCAATTTATCAATGGCTTGAATCCTGATGTGTTTACACTTGTGAATTCGGGAAGACCGAATACCTTTGCTGATGCTCTGAATCGAGCAAAGGGTGCAAAAGCAGGGATATTGAAACAACGAGGAGCACAGTTTGTGCCACAGCCAGTGAGACAATCCCAAGAACAGTCACAGATTCCACCGCCACCTCGATTTGAAGCTGGAGGTAGCAGTAGTGGAAAGAAGAACTTATTCAAGGGCAAGAGTAAACAGTTCAAGAGATCTGATGGTAGTATCTCTTCGAGTTCAAGTAGTTCCCGACAGTCTAGGGCTGGACAAAAGTCTGATGTGTATTGCACCAAGTGTGGTGGACGCCATACCAATGAACAATGCCGAGGTTTATTTGGAAGCTGCCACATTTGCAACAAGATGGGACATTTTGCACGAGTATGTCCACAACGAATTTCTGAAGGTGCACAGGGTGCGGGATCATCGAGACCGGTAGGTCAATCTACATCTTCTGTTCACTCTTTTCAACCACAGCCTGCAGCACCAAGTAGAGGAGGAGGTCAGATGGTGAATCAACCTCCGAGGCAACAAGCACGAGTTGTTTGCATTGACAAAAGAGCAAGCACAAGAAGCACCGGACAATGTGATTGCAGGTAACTGTTTTCTTTCTGGTTATCCTGCCTATGTCTTATTCGATACTGGTGCGTCGCATACTTTCATATCTGAACAAATTGTTACGTTTTATTCATTGCCTGTTGAGTCATTAGCTACTGTAGTGTCTATATCTTCACCGTTGGGAAAAGGTATAGTATCAGTGAAGTCTGTTAGAAACTGTGTACTACAATACAAAGGTAATGAAGTTGAGCTTGACTGTATCGTTCTTGGTTTATCTGATTTTGATTGTATAATCGGTATTGATATGTTAACCAAGTACAGAGCAACAGTTGACTGTTTTCAGAAGATTGTGAAGTTCAGACCTGATATGACTGATGAATGGAAATTCTATGCTAAGGGATCACGAGCCAAAATTTCTTTGATATCTGTTATTGCTATGACTGATTTGTTACAAAAGGGAGCAGAGGGATTTTTGATCTATGCAGTTGAATGCTGAAGTCTAGTTCGAAATTGACTGATATACCAGTGGTGAGTGAGTTTGCAGATGTATTCCCTGATGAGATTCCAGGATTACCACCGTATAGAGAGGTAGACTTCGGTATTGACTTGATGCCAGGTACACAACCGATATCGAAAGAACCTTACCGAATGGCACCGATTGAACTAAAAGAACTGAAAGACCAACTTGAAGATTTGTTGGCCAAAGGATATATCAGACCGAGTGTATCCCCATGGGGTGCTCCGGTATTATTTGTTCGAAAGAAAGACGGATCAATGAGATTATGTATAGACTACCGGAAATTGAACAAAGCAACGGTAAAGAATCGCTATCCTTTACCTCGTATCGATGATTTGTTAGATCAATTGCAGGGTTCGTCGGTATATTCGAAGATTGATCTACGATCCGAATATCATCAGTTGAGAGTTAGAGACGAGGATATTCCTAAGACTGCATTTAGAACCAGGTATGGCCATTATGAATTCATAGTCATGCCTTTTGGTCTAACGAATGCACCGGCAGTTTTTATGGGATTGATGAATAGAGTATTTCAAAGATATTTAGATGATTTTGTGATTATCTTTATCGATGATATTTTGATATACTCTAAGAATCTGTGTGAACATGCTGATCATCTCCGAACTGTATTGAGAATATTAAGAGAAGAGAAATTGTATGCCAAGTTATCCAAATGTGAGTTTTGGTTGAAGCGAGTTGTTTTTCTTGGTCATGTAATTTCAGGAGATGGCATTTCAGTGTATCCGAGTAAGGTTGAAGCTGTGATCAGTTGGCAGAGACCGACATTTGTGCCAGAAATTCGAAGTTTTATGGGCTTGGCAGGTTATTACCGTCGATTCATTCGAGATTTTTCCTCGATAGTGTGAGGCCTCGGTTCTAAACATCTAATTAAGTAGTAAAAAATAATTAAACAACCAAGATCTAAGAACTAAAAGCAAAGCAAAGGACAAAAAAAAAAAATTTTAAAGAGGGCTGCACTCGGGCGGCCAAAAACCGCCGCTCGAGCGCGCCCTGGACAGAGGCGCTACTGAGTTCTCAGAGTGGGATGCGCTCGGGCTGCTAAAAATTGCAGCTCGGGCGCCCCTTACAGTAGAAATAGAACAGCAGAAAACATGTTTTGCAATTCCATCTAAAACTATTCCAATGCAATCCAAATCAACACATACATTATAAATGCAGTTCCTCCGATTAATACATGGAGTTCTAGAGTTTAACAACTACTCCAAAATAGAACATGCCACGATAACAACACGGCAAAGCTTGCATGACAATACAACATAATAATGAAGTTCGTTATCTAAACATGTTCTAACAACACTAGGTATACATGCTGACACGACTTCTAAACCGAGTCTCACTGCTACAACTTTCTCTCGGATCTAACCATGCCTCTTCTGACTTGATCCTGCCCCACCTGTTGCCAAGTACACATACAAAACAAAGCAACAGCCGGATAACCGATGAGAACGACATTCCCAGTAAAAGCAACATAACAATAAATACAACAATCAACATGCTTTCAATACAACAAAGATATCAATAATAATATAATGAATGCATGTCTTTTAAACTGGGATATCAATCTGATAAACGAGGGATTGCTGCTGTGCTTTTGGGATCCCGAGGAAAAGATCACATAACAACTCACCGACTCTCCCAATCGAGGTGGTGCCACGTATCTCACTCCTCTAGACTTTGAGCAACTATAATGAGTATACTAGCACTAGGCGAAACGACTACGACCTAGGCCACTCAATCATAGTTCCCAAACGTCTAAACAAAAAGGGCGGTTCTGCCCGCTGAAAACAGGATTGGCTCAAGATGAATGCATAACAAAAACATAACACATAAGCCATTTAACAAAAGCCAATACAATCAAACAAGACACAAGTTCCTCATGCTAGAACAAGTGTAAATGCAAGTATGTGATTTCAAAGGGGAAAACTCGAGAACCACAGTCCCGAGTATGCTATCCCGCTACAAAGACTGCTTTTACCTTTCAATGCAGTAGCTCCCAACTCTGGATACGCTACAAAAGAGACTGTATCAACAACTATACAATCTAACAACAACAAGGCAACGGTTCAAGGAAATTCTCTATACCGTTCTTTGTTCAAATCTCGGAAACGATCAAACAGCTGCTAACTCTGGGCTTGGTACCTCCAAACGAATCTGTTACGGAGACAAAAGAATGATCAATAACCACGATCAACTTACAAGTCTAGTTCAACAACTCAAATACGGTTCGAAATCCCCAAAACTCAAACCGACGGCATAACGGTTATAAACTGAACAAACCGGCAACGCAGACAGCAGTTCAATACCGATAACAACTCAATTCAGTGCTAATACAACAACAACAAGGCAAACCCAACACATCTCAAAACTCACATTTTTGAAAATAGCTTCCAAAAATCATAACAATTCCGAACGTCGCTCTAATTCAAAACCGACAGATAATAAATGATCAGAACTCCGCCAAAAACAACATACTAGAATCTAAATCGATTCTAAGAACCTCCGAAAAATAAAACATATCCGATCGGAGAAATACTTACGGTATAACGGAGCTCTCACTGCTGTGATCACTAATCTGCCTTCAGAATTAATTTCCAACGGACGGATCGAGTTCGGACTGGATTTTAAGAGCTTGGAGAAAGCTTGGAGGCGTCTTCAATGGTGGAGCACGGCTAGGGGAGGAAGATAGAATGCCAAGAATAGTCAACCCTTGCTAGATATTATAACAATTTCAATATTTGCGTTTAAGTCCCTGAAAAATCCAATTTTTGCAAAATAGACCCTGATCAAAATCAAGTCGGCTCGTGAACTCTGTAATCTCCGATTAACTCAAATAAACTTATTTAAGATAAAAACGGGGCTTTACAGATAGCGAAGCCTATTACACAGCTTACACAGAAGAATGCACCATTTCTTTGGTCTGAAGCGTGTGAAAGGAGTTTTATCGAACTTAAGAATAGATTGACGACAATGCCAATTTTGAAAATCCCTACAGGTACTGGTGATTTTGTTGTATACTGTGATGCTTCTCACCAAGGTTTGGGATGTATTTTAATGAAGAAAGGACATGTTGTCGCTTATGCTTCTCGACAACTGAAACCACATGAAGTCAGGTATCCGATTCATGATCTTGAATTGGCTGCAATTGTCTTTGCATTGATGATCTGGAGACATTACTTATATGGCGAGAAGTTTGAAATCTTTTCTGATCACAAAAGTTTGAAGTATCTGTTCTCACAATCTGAATTGAATATGAGACAACAACGATGGCTTGATTTATTGAAGGATTTTGATTGTGAAATCAAATACTATCCGGGAAAATCTAATGCAGCAGCGGATGCTCTAAGTAGAAAGGTATGTGCTTTATCCTTGTCTACGATAGGTGTATCTAATTTGATTGAAGATAGTTGTATTTCGGGGTATGTATTTGAGACAGATAGAAGGCCGATGAGAGTGTATGCAATCAGTGCTGAGCCAGAGTTATTGATTCGTATCAAAGAAGCACAAAAAGCCGATCAGAATGTGCAGAAATCGATTGAAATGATTCGATCAGGACATCAGTCCGAGTACAAGGTTAGTGACGATGATATCTTTTATGTGAATGACCGAATAATTGTTCCCGATATTGCAGACTTGAGACAGAATATTCTGAAAGAAGCCCATTGTAGTCGCTTCAGTGTTCACCCTGGAGGCAGAAAGATGTACAACGACTTGAAGAGTCAGTACTGGTGGAAACAAATGAAGTCTGACGTGACTGAATTTGTATCTAAATGTTTGAATTGTCAACAGGTGAAAGCTGAAAGAAAAAAACCAGGTGGCTTATTACAGAGTTTATCGATTCCTGAATGGAAATGGGATCACATATCCATGGACTTTGTAACGAAGTTGCCACGATCATCTCGAGGATGCGATGCTGTTTGGGTGATCATCGACAGAATGACGAAATCTGCGTGCTTTATTCCTTATCGAATGACTTATCGTCATGATCAAATGGCGGATCTCTATATTCGAGAAGTGGTAAGACTACATGGTGTGCCAAAGTCTATTGTATCTGACCGAGATCCGAGGTTTACTTCGCACTTTTGGCATAGCCTACAGGAAGCTCTAGGTACGCGTTTACATTTGAGTACCGCTTATCATCCTCAAACTGACGGTCAATCTGAAAGAACTATTCAGACGCTTGAGGATATGCTTAGAGCTGTAGTACTTGATTTTGGCGTTACATGGCAAATTTC